>NW_026622997.1:27817081-28149310 GCF_023065955.2 Ursus arctos | reverse complement strand
GAGCCTGCTTCTCCCTCTGCCTGCTGCTCCCCCTGCTTGTGCTCATTCTCTCTCTCTGTCTCTCTCTGTCAAATAAACTAATAAAATCTTAAAAAAAATATGAAGAATGAAGCACAAGGCCCCTGACCAACTGGTTTAGGGGCAGGTGGTAGAAAATGACAAAAACCAAACAGAAACAAACAAAACAAAACGAAACAAAAACCCAACTAGTTAAAGTTTCAAGTCAAAATGTTGTGAATGAATGAAGAAAATTTTTACACAAAAGTAGAAGTCTAAGGAAGAGGTGGCTCTTGTTTGCACTGAATGTGGCATGGACCCAGCATGGGGCATGGGGGGAAATGTTAGTGAACACAATAGGACGAGGGGAGCAAGAGTGGGTAAATGGCATCTCAAGAGCAGATCATTTTAAGAGTTAGGATTAACACATGAGAGGCGGTTAATGCTGAATAAGGTGTTTGAAAAACTAAGAGTAATGATAAAGAATAACTTATATTTTAGATTTCTGAGGTTTCTTTTGAACTTTGAAATTTTTAAGGTAGAAAGAAAGGAGAGAAATAGGCCAGAGGATTGTTCATGATTTTACTGGAATTCTTCTTTTTGGTACACTCTTCCTCACCAATTGAAAATACTACGAATAATGGCTATCGTACTAAATCTTACTAGTTTATTCACTAGATAATAATTGTATTTCCAATTTATTCTGAGAAACCTGGGTTTTAAAGAAATCTAGTCTTTTGTTCAAGGTCCCACTTAGGAAGCAGGCACCGTGGTATTGAACTCAGGGTTTGAGTGGATCCAAAGTATACATTCCACAGTGATTTGTCTCCTAAAAAAGGATTAATTAAAGATAAAAATTAAATGTGTAAAAAATAAATCAAGTTTCTAATCATGTAGCCAGTAACACGTGGAGCCAAGAACAGTCTGTTCAAAACACTAAAACCACTTCAATCCCCAGTGCAGTCTTGGGAGGGGATGACAGTTCTTTTCTCTTGTACACTGTACTTACAGGTGACTATTTCAAAGGTTCTCAGGAAACATCTTTCCCTGGTTTTTCTAATCCTCAGTAGAAGTGGTAGCTGGCTTCGCTCTTGTGGTCAATGGCATGTAATTCTTCATATTGGCATTTGAGTATTCAGGCAGCTTATGCAAGGTCTGCGATCAGAATTCAGGATATGTTTTAACTGTATTCCCCATGTACATACTCAGAAATACCCAGGTGTGTTTCACCTAATTAGGTTGCTTAAATGCAACTTAAAAACATTTAAAGTCTGCTTATACTAATTATCACCATGCTTTTTTTTTATAAGCACACAAAAATATGGAATGTGCTGCTTTTAAGGAATTTGAAAAATGAAACAATGTCTAAAAAAGAAAAAAATTAACTGTAAATCACTTTGATTCTTCTGGATAAATGCTCAACACCCTTTCTACTTCTCCATGACAAATTTAATCTTAGGCTAATTTTCTAGCCATTTTCTGGAAATCTCATGAAGAATGAGTGTCAGCTGGATCTCTAGACAAAACTGCCCACGGTAAAAATCGCTTTTGCTTGGTAAATTGTGTCTTGCCTGGGAGGAATACTTGATGGACTGTTACAAATGGTGGGAACCCACAGGGCAGTGACTCTCATATTGGGCATGTCCTTGCAGGGGGACTGAAAGTTATGCCCATGGGGTTGCTATTAGAGGGACTGGCTCCAAGGGAGGTAAGTGTGCTAAGTCAGGGCAGAATTCACTCCTATAGGTGTAAATTCATCTCCTTGTACCTACACTGTCACTTGTGGGTGGAGCGGGCAGAGGCTAGCCCCTGGATTGCATTACGGACTTTTTCAAGAGTATCTCCCACTGAAGAGAAACATCCGATGTCACCTCCGTGGCATGCTTTGATTCCTGTCCGTCATCCTACTGAGTGCCAAGTGTGGATAATCATGTGACCTGAACATTTAGTGTAAGAAGATCCCCTGGGTTTTGATATATAGACAGATTTGAGTTTATTTCTTTTATTTTTGTACACATATGTGTGTGTGTGACATGGTATCTATGGAAAATGTGTATATATAATATATAAATTGTGTTATCTTATAAATGAATATATATAGTTTCTTTTATTTTTGAAAATAGTATGCATATTTTCATAGCTTTGACATAATTAATCTCATACCTGCTGTTTTAGAATAGCTTTCTTTTTGTTACTAAACAATTTACATTAAATAAACATAACATAATTATCTAGGGATAAGTGCATAGAATTTTAATGTACGTTTTAAAAGATGTCAAAATTAAATCTTGCCATTTGCAATGATGTGGATGGAACTGGAGGGTATTATGCTAAATGAAATAAGCCAATCAGAGAAAGAAAATGATCTCGTTGATTTGTGGAATTTAAGAAACAAGGCAGAAGATCATCAGGGAAGAGAGGAAAAAATAAAACAAGACAAAACCAGAGAGGGAGACAAACCATAAGAGACTCTTAACCATAGGAAACAAACTGAAGGATGCTGGAGGGGAGAAGGGTGGAGGGATGCGGTAACTGGGTGACAGACATTAAGGAAGACACTTGATGGAATGAACACTGGATATTGTATAAGACTGATGAGTCTCAGACCTGTACCTCTGAAACCAATATTACATTATATGTTAATTAATTGAATTAAAAAGTTAAAAGCATCCACCCACACACAAAAAAGAAAGAAATCTTACAGAATAGCAAAAGAAGGAGAGCTCCTATCTGGCTGGATGATCAAAATAATTTTTACAGAAATGAATGGGAGTAAAACTATGGCTCTACCGCTCTTTTCTGTGGCCATTTTAATAATAGGCCTTCTTCTTTGTCAGTAGTTTCTCCCTTAGCATTGCAAGTCACTGCCTTAATTTTCTGAAAATGGTAGCTGCTTGCCTGATGTCTTTTGCTTTTGTGAAGTGCATTACCTAATGGATGTTGGACTGTTTCTAATGTTACCTTTTTTTTTTTCCAGGCTGGTGTTCCGTTCATTCCAGCCCTAAAAAGTTTATTTAGCTCTGCTCTAAACTGCCCTGCACTGTGATATCCAAAAACTCAGCTCATCTGCTCTGTGTGTGATACATCAGCCTGGTACTCTAGGGAGTTTGGGGGAAATTTTAGCATATGTATTTATCCCTTGGTACATGGAGCTGTGTTTATGCCTCATGTTGATGGGTCATGTATGGTTTATAATGGGAAAAGCATGACTTTACCAACCTTTTCTGAACAAATAAACTTACTTACGGCTGCAAAAAAAAATAAAAGATATCAAAATTTTATGGTGAGAGATTTCCGGTTTTAGGACAAGATGGAGTAGATACAATTCTTCCTATTCTTTTTATTAAGTACAGCTAAAGACAAGCAAAAGGAAACTCTGAAAGGTGGAGAAAAGAAGGCAGATTGGCTCTAGTCCTTGGGACCAAGGAATGACATACGGTGAGTTCTTTTTTGCTTAATATATTCAGGAGCAGATGCTGGAGAAAGTGGAAACTAAGAAACACCAATGGATACAGACAAAAATGTCCTCCGGAAATGATCTTTCTCCACCCCCCAAAATATACGAAAGGGCAGCCTAGCAAGGCAGAACATGTGGGCAATAACCATGCTACTCTACTACAGAAAAATCTGAGTCCCGCCCTCTAATTTCAGGTAGCAAAGGCTGAGTGGGGAGCCTAGACTACCACCCATCCTGGCCTTACCCATTGGGACTGTGTCGGAGGAAGCCTACTTGGGATCCAGGACTTTCACCACTGCCCATTAGTAATAGACCACCTCCACACTGTGGTGCTAGTGAAGTCTCTGCAGGAGGCCTGGACTTCTACCCAACCCATTGATAATGAGGCAGTCCTTGCCTTCTCCAGGATATTGTCACAAGAAGTCAAGTGGAAATCTTGGACTTTTATCACCACCCATCTGTAATGCAGTACTCCTACTGTCCTGGTGTCAGTGGAAGCTGTGTGAGGACAGTGACAAGATGCCCCTCAACTGCCAGCCTGGGTAGTATAAGCAGAGGCCTCATGGGGATCCTGAATTTTTATCCCAACTGTGATGTCACAAGTCACTCCTACCACCTCAGGAGTCGATAGAGCCGGATGGAGAACTTGGAATTTCACATCCATCTTCCAGTAATGAGGTGGCACCCCTTCTCCTCCTGGTCTGGTATCTGGGGAGTCAGGGTAAAATGAGATTTAAATAAGATCTGGAGTCTTTTAACATAATAAGCAAAATGTCCAAGACATGCTAAAAAAACATTCATCATATCAAGAACCAGAAAAATCTTAACAAAAATAGGAAAAGTCAATCAACAGACAGCAATGCTGAGATGACATGTGTGTCAGAATTATTTTACAAAGATTTTAAGCCTATCATTATAAAAGCGTTTGGATGAATAGTTATGACCAAGCTTTAAAAGAGTGGAAAAACTAGAAGGCCAAACAAAGAACTAGAAAATACAAAGACCAAATGGAAAATTTTGAACTTAAAATAATGATTGAAAGTGAAAATCTCACTGGATGGGTTAAACAGCTGGATGAAGATAAGAGAGAAAAGTATCAGTGAATTCGAAGACTGAACAACAGAAATTACCCAATCTGAACAAGAGCGAAAATGGACTGTCATGAAATCTGTCAAGTTAATACTTGTTAAGCAGAGCACAAGTTGCCCTGTTTGGGGTCCAGGTTAGGGGTTTGTCTAGTCCAAATGAGACTCCTGGTGTTGGAGGGAATTAGCACAAGGTGCAGATCACTAGGACCTGTGTGGTGACAGACCTAGCATCATTTTACTTGCAAGGCCTGGGCTGCTATCTTGGGGTTTTATACGAATGTATTTACCAGGTTGGATGTGGCCCACTTGGTTGTGGTGTGGGGAGGGTTGTGTCAGACAATGGGGAGGGGCTTATGGATAAGATGTGGAGAGAAGTGCAGGTGGCAATTTCAGGTATGGAGGAGGTGCTAGTGGTGGTGGTGAAAACCAAAAGGGGAGTAGAGTATGTTGTGGAGGTGTTAGGTGGAAAGCAAAGCTGTAATGTTGTACATGGAGCAGCGAAAACAGCATGGAGAGGTCACTGATCATGGAATTGAGCAAATCAAGGGAGAGGTGTTGTGAGGAAGTGCTTATGTAAATAGTGTGGTTTAGAATACATTGTTTGGCTTCATTGTCATAAAGGTGAAATGCTGTCTAGTCCTGCCAGGCAGAAGGCAGATGGTTTACAAGCATCTTACTAAAGGTTAGCTTTCTGAGGCAAGTGCTTAGCTCTTTCAGAAAACAAACAAAGAAAAACAACAACAACAACAGTGCTCTATAGGGTCCTCAGTGTCAATCACCTAGAGGCATGTTGGCAAATCAGCCTCCAGGTTGACAGTCAATATAGTCGTTTCCCTCCTGGTGTGGAGACAATCTGAGACAATCAGAAAAAAAGCCCAATGTCCCACGAAGTTGGGGCACATTGTCTTCCTTATTGTTCTCTTGGGTTGTGGTGTCACCGTCTGAGGTAACACCATCTCCAACAGTAAGCTCTCAGGCTGGGGTGATGTTGTCTGTAGAGTTGGTGTGCTTGGGGGTGGCAGAGGCCAACCTGGGGATGGTGGCCTTTCCAGGAAGAGATCCGTGAAGGGTATGGGAGTGTGGCTGGTGTTTAATTCTGAGTATATGCGCCAGAGGTCTGGCTCGGGTTGGAACTACAAGTATGGGCTCTACTGCTAGGTGAGCAGTCTCAGTGAGCTCCGTCGGATCGTGAGAGGTACGCCTTGCAAAGGAATATGCGGTGTCCATGACCAAGCTCTGTGGGGACTCCGTTAATAATGCATATAGATTCGGGACACGTTGAGAGGCTAATTATAGGGACATTTATGGATGCTAGCTTCACAATCCAGACATTATCCATTAAAATTATAGTAAGAATATTTGGGCACAAACCTACCAGCCAGATGGGTCTGATTTGGTCACTTGGGAGAGCCTTTCTGCTTGGGATATAATTTGAGACTGCTATAAGGACAAAGTGGTTCATTCGAGCATCACTTCTGTTGGTACCATTTAATGTAGTGGGAGGTGAGCTCTTGGTCAGAATTCATGGCCAGTGACACACTGGCTGAAACCCTTCTAACCAGGCCTGTGAGTGACTGGTGCTCAGCCATCCTGCAGTGCAACTGTATCCCTAGCTGAATTTGTTCCAGCATATCTCCTGAGACAGCATGAGGCCCACGGGGTCTACTAGCAATCTTATTACCGTGCACTACACAATAAGAGTAATAACCACGGCCAAAGAGTGTACTTGCACTTGAGTAGCTTGTGGGGGCCTCCTTCAGGGAGAGCAGTGTGGATACCGAATGAGGGCAAGGCATGTCTCCTTTGGAGCAAGAGCTCCTTTACCCCTTCCTCTAGGGAGCCCTAGGGGTCTGGCCCACCTCTGCCGAGAGCAGCTGCTAAATCTCGAGGTTCTTACATGAAGTTCACTTTCTAATGGGGCTGGCATGCACTAGGTGCTTCTTTTCCTAACTCTGAGATCCATATAGTTCCACTAGTGTGTCCTGGAACTATAATTTCAGTCTTCTGCAAAATTTCCAATGAATTTGGTTTAATTAACCAGCGTTTATAACCTGAATAGTGAGGCAAACCCAGTGGCCTTATCTTCATGACTGGCACTGGGCCATCATCTGGGCTAATAAATCTATATGATCATGATCTCCAACAAATTTGGGAGCGGTTTGTGCCCTCGGATTCTCTATTATAAGAGGGTCATACTGCACAATCCACCCCTGATCAGATAGCTAGGATGTGGAAGACGGCAAATGATCAGACAACAAAAGGTAAAGGACACATTCATCTGGTGACCAGATATGAATGATACTGTTTTTGATGTCATAGGAGTGGGGGTTTATAAGGAATTGGTATGATTTTATGTTGTGTAGGAAAATAGGCAGCTTTATAAGAATCTTTTTGTAAATCATTAAACATGAGAATTGTTTTATTTTATTCCCCATTCCCTTTTTTTCTATTTTTGACTCCTTTTACTTTTCCTCCCTTCCTCTCTCCTGCCTTCCCTCCTTTTCTCCCTCCCTCCCTCCCTCCCTTCTTTCCTCCCTCCCTCCCTTTCCCTCCTTTCCTACCTTCCTTCCTTACTCCCTCCCTCCATCACTTCCTCCCTCCCTACTTCCCTGCCTTCCTTTTCCCTCCTCTCTACTTTCTTTTACTCTATACATTCTTTTCTATATCTGCTTCAATTTTTTTTTTATTAAAGGTCTTGTCCAGATGAGCATTTCAGAAGGCAGGGGGAATGTACATGATACCTAGAAACTAGTCAGTGAACACAATACTGAAAAAGCTGCAATCGCCCATCGATTCAGTGTGGGAACAAGCAGGGAAGCAGTCAGCCTAAATCCAGAACAACTTGCTATAAAAAGTGAATATTCCCTCCAGAGGTCAGTGACCTCTTTATTCCATAGCCTACTTTTCCTAAAATTTCCTTCTCTTTACTTCATTACCTATAAATAAATAGCAGGTGGAAAATATTGTGGATAACACAATTCACACAGGATGAATTTTTGTTAACTATAATTAAAACTGAGCCACACAAATTTGTTTGCTGTCATGGAATGGAAATTTTTTCTACGGGCAAGGAAAGTTTAAGCTCACTTCCCAGGCAGGGCTCAGAGCCAGCAGATGACTCTTGTTGTGGACTCATGCATGGCAGCCTGGGGATGGCACCAACTGTGGGCACAGACCACCACCTGGGTCACATCTGGGGATCCCCACAGGTCCTCTCCCCTACCCCATCTTTATCCTGGCCACCAGAGAATCGAAATGGCCCAGCGATGGATAGCGCAGACTAAGAAGCAAAGCTCTTAGACCTATGGAAGAGACGACCATCCTTAAATTGCCTTAGTATCAGAAGGAACAGGAAAGAGAGGGGGAGGGGTGGAGACATGCAGTAGGGTATAGAACAAACCAAAAACTTCAGCTAAATGGGGGGGGGGGGAAGGCTGATCTTAAACAAGTTACAAGTGTTTTGATTGAAGGGGAATTGGAGGAGGTCTCAGAAATGACCATGTTACTCTCATATTTCTAGAGCAAAAATACCTGATTTTTTTAAAAGATTTTATTTATTTATTTGACAGAGAGAGACTGCGAGAGTGGAAACACAAGCAAGGGGAGTGTGAGAGGGAGAAGCAGGCTTCCCGCTTAACGACTGAGCCACACAGGCACCCCAAAATACCTGATTTACTGCAGGGCTTTCCCAAAATCTATTCACTGCCTCAACAGTCAATGTCATTTTCTATGTCACCATCTATTCCTAATGGAAACTTTTTCTCTAGTATTCGTTTCTGGACTCAGGCATTAAGAGACACTTACTGGGCAGTTCTCAGTTCCAGAAGCAGATCACCTCTCAGGGTATCCATATGTGCAGACAACTACACTCAGGGCCTAAGATCTAGGGGCTCGCAGCCTGGAGTCCAGGGGACCTAGAACTATGATGGTCATGTCAGCTGGAGGGACAGGAAGTTAACTTTCTTTCAAGCTGTAAATCCCCATCCTGCCATCCTTCAGTGATTTTAACCAACTAAATTATCCACCTCCCACACCCCCACAAGCACTAGTAAAGGAAAATTAGTAACATCTGAGGCCAGTGGTATAAGAAAGTCCCTTGCTCCCCTTTAGTGGAGGGGTTGCAAGTGCTGTGACATCTGTGCGTCACTTGAAGACAGCCATGTCTGTGTCTCCAGCTCTAAACTTCCCCTGTGCTGTCTCTGAATGGATTGGCTCTGTCACGGCTTTCAAATGGCTACTTATCTCACTGTCTAGATTGTCAGTGTTATTAAAAGACTCCCTAAAGTGTCTGTTTCCACATTTACACTAATAAAGGGTTTAATAATGTTCCTTCTTGCTTTGATCACTTTTTCCTCACTTTCCCATAGTAAGATCATAACCCAAGCCTAGTCTCCTTATCACCACCATTTGGTGATTCATCAAAGTGGTAGTAACTTTAGGGGTGGGTATTTCCCCCATGTGTTTACAACTAAGTCCAACAATCAATGGATTTAACTTCCATGTGACATTTAATATTTGTATTTCTTTTGATTTATCGCAATCTCTATCATAGAAAACACTAAAAGAAGAAAGAAGAAAAAAGAAAGAAAGAAAGAGAAAGAGAAAGAAAGAAAGAAAGAAAGAAAGAAAGAAAGAAAGAAAGAAAGAAAAAGAGAAAAAGAGAGAGAAGGAAGGAAGGGAGGAAGGAAGGAAGGAATTATTAGTTTTTATTTTTTATTTTTTATTTATTTATTTTTAAAAGATTTTATTTATTTATTTGACAGAGACAGCCGGCGAGAGAGGGAACACAAGCAGGGGGAGTGGGAGAGGAAGAAGCAGGCTCATAGCGGAAGAGCCTGATGTGGGGCTCGATCCCAGAACGCTGGGATCACACCCTGAGCCAAAGGCAGACGCTTAATGACTGCGCCACCCAGGCGCCCCTAGTTTTTAAAATCAGTGTTTGAATGTCCTTAGGGTGATACTTCTAGTCTTTAAACTCTCTTATAAATTTTATTTCTTTGCTGCAAGTCACTCCTACTGGCCATCAATGTTGCTTTTGGAATCAAGAAATCCTACCACTTTGCTTTGCTCCTACCTGGATGGGTGATTTAGGTTTTCAGTATATCTGGATTGAGGAAACATTGATTATCTTTACTCTGAAAGTGCTCACCTGTTCCTCTGGTGCTATCCTGTCTATAACGTTTTGATGTCCAGGGCCAGGGAGATGTGCTACTGCAGCCTCGTACCCCATACAAAGCTGTGAGTTTCCCTAAAGGGCCCTCTAGACCTCAGCTATCAAGACATGGGCAAAAGGGCCCTCCATCCCTTACATGGCTTGACCCTCACTTGGGCTCTGTGGCTATCCCTGAGATTCTGGAGAAAGAGGTGGGGATCCACTGAGCAGGTAGTCTTCTATGAAAAAGTTAGAGAAGGGTTACCACCTTATCCCCTTGGGCATGTATTGCCCACCATATGGAGGATCTAGTCTTGAGTAGGAACTCCAGTAGCATCAGGGGTCCCTGATGGTGACCTCGCATGAATGGTGGAGGCATGGTCCATTCATTTCTGCTTGGATCATGCCACATGTGGAACATGCAAAAGTGTACTCATTAAACAACCAGTGCATCATTGAACAATCAGACATTGGATGATGACACTGTCCCCATGTGTGCCAGGTTGGTTATAATGGCACTCCTTTCCTGTTGCAGTTGGGTAGAATTTCTGTCAGGCTTCTGTGCAACTGATGTCATGTGTGGGAAAATAAGTCAACATATCCAGCTACAGCACCGTGCTTTGCAATGGATGAGACAGCAAACCAATGGATGGTCACGGCCACCACCTAGAAAGCCATACTGCTTTTACGCAGAGCTTTGTATCTGTGTCCGGAGACCAAAAAGGAAAGCCAACAGTGATAATCAGATACTCAATCAAACTGCACAGAGTCAGAGTGCCTGCTTTATGCTGGCTCCCTCCTAGTGAAGGTGTAAAGACAAGGTTTCGAGCCAGGATGAATGTGCAGTGACTGGTGGTGAAATTAGGATGGAGGGCAGGTGATAGGATTGCCGACGGCCCCCATTCCTACCAGCGGTCCAGTTCCACAATGCAAGAGGCACTGGAGAAGAGGTAGGAGACTCAGACATACATTCTTTTTTCCTTTTGTGAAGGATTTGGTACCTTGTGGAGAGTTTGCCTGAGAGAGAAGCCTGTTCTTTGGATAGTATTCAAGTTTTAGAGGCATCTCTCACTCTTGAAAGTCTGAGAAGGAAGGTGGCATTTCCCACACGCTCAGCAAACAGTAAGGTGAATGGCTTTGGCAAGCTGGAGCAATATTGGTGCAGAAAGTCAGTCCATAAATCCACAAAATAATTGGCTCTAAGATTGGCTCCAGTGTGCTAGGGTGCATGCTGGGGTTTGACGGGGCTCCAGGATTTTCTTGACAAACGTTCCTGCCGGACTTCTTCCTTATTTTGTTTTATTGCTTCTCAGCCTACCACAGGGAAGGTTGCCCATGGTGCATGTGGAGCTATTCATGCAAAATTGTGTGTGATAGGAAAAGACTGAAAACAGTCCGGATGCCCATTACAAGTGACTGACCGAACAAACGGAGTATGGCCGCACAATGCAGCACAGTCCAGCTGGTGAAGTAACCAACCAAGGAAGGGAGGTGAAGCAGAGAGGTCTTCAAAGAGAGGATTTGGGCCAGGCTCTGCAGCTACTGGTAACTGCAGCAGCAGCAGCAGCTGCGACAGAAGTCAGAAGCTAGAAATGGTTTCGGAAGGAAAGTGTGACTGAGCAGTGGAGCAAAATACATGTTACTGTGGAGAGCTGCCTAATTTCTCCAACCATTCTTGGATTTCCCTCCATTGTTAATCTCTGCTAATTTAGAGGTTTCTTCACAATCCCCTCCCCTCATCTCCAGGTCACCAATTCTGCTGAGCCCTGAGGAGACTGCAGCATATTAGACAGCAGCAGTTTTCCTATACTTGCTGCATTCTCCACAATTCATGAAAAGAAGAGGTTGGAAGTGAAGATCTGGGACGTTTTAGGACACAGCTCGGTCCCCCTCCCTCACTCTGAAGTCCTTGTGCCTGCTTGAAACCCAGTGCGTGTTCTTGAGAAGCCCGCCATCTACTGGTCACTTGTGGAACTGCAATAGTCCTCTTGGAGGACTGTGCTGTGAAGAGTGGAGTATAAGAACCGATCTCTGTTGAGTGCACTCTCTGGGGTCCTGGGAGGAGTGGAAAGGCTTTAACACGCATTCGTGATTTTCCTAATTCCCCAAGTGAGGCATCTGCTACTTGACTGGTGTGAGTTTCATCCGTGCTTGTATCTCTTCTCAGGACTTGACTCCTACAGGCTAAAACCAACAGTGGAATCCATTTATTTTAATTTTGCCATTTTCAAAAAATCATGGTTGATACTAGTGATTGCTTTTAAACTTCTATAACTTTTTCATAAAAGTAAATTCAAAAGTAAAATTTTAACATTAAAAGTGCATTAAAATTTTTTAAAATTTGAGAGGAATTGGTTTGTCAGACATGTTTTGGATTCTGAGACAGTGATGGATCTGACAGTACAAAGACCTCTTCCTTTCAGACTATAGGTCTGTCAGAACTAGGATATACCCCAGCCCCCCATCCCTAAATGTTTGGGTATTTCCAGTATCACCATGCAGAAGTTCTATTGCCTTTTTAAAAAATTCGACTGACTTCTCAAATGAAAATGAAAACATGACAGTTCAAAACCTTTGGAATGCAGCAAAGACAGTCCTCAGAGGGGAGTATATAGCAATACAGGCCTTCCTCAAGAAACAAGTAAGGTCTCAAATACACAAGCTAACCTTACACCTAGAAGAGCTGGAAAAACAACAGCAAATAAAGCCTCAATCCAGTAGGATAAGAGAAATAATAAAGACTAGAGCAGAAATCAATGACATAGAAATTAAAAAACAAAACAGTAGAACAGGTCAATGAAACTAGCAGCCGGTTCTTTGAAATAATTAATAAAATTGATAAACCCCTACCCAGACTTATCAAAAAGAAAGGACCCAGATAAATAAAATCATGAATGAAAGAAGAGAGATCACAATCAACACTGAAGAAATACAAACAATTATTCAGAGAATATTATGAGAATTACATGCCAACAAATGAGGCAATCTGGAAGAAATGGATGCATTCCTAGAGACGTATAAACTACCAAAACTGAAACAGGGAGAAATAGAAAAGCTGAACAGACCCATAACCAGCAAAGAAATTGACTCAGTAATCAAAAATCTCCTAACGAACAAGAGTCCAGGGCTGGATGGCTTCCCAGAGAATTTTACCAAATATTTAAAGAAGAATTAATACCGGAATTCTTCTGAAACTGTTCCAAAAAATAAAAACGGAAGGAAAACTTCCATATTCTTTCTATGAAACAAGCATTACCTTGATCCCAAAACCAGGCAAAGACCCCACTAAAAAGAAGTACAGGCCAATATCCCTGATGAAAATGAATGCCAAAATTCTCACCAAGATACTAGCCAATAGGATCCAACAGTACATTAAAAGGATTATTGGGGCGCCTGGGTGGCTCATTCAGTTAAGCATCTGCCTTCAGCTCAGGTCATGATCCCATGGTCCTGGGGTCAAGCTCTGCGTCGGTCTCCCTGCTCAGTGGGGAGCCTGCTTCTCCCTCTCCCTCTGCCTGTGCTGCTCCCCCTGCTTGTGCTCTCTCTCTCTGTCAAATAAATTTAAAAATATTTTTAAAAACTATAATGATGATTCACTACAACCAAGTGGGATTTATTCCTGGCTGTAACAGTAATTCAACATTTACAAATCAATCAATATGATATACCACATTAATAAAAGAAAGGACAAGAACCATATAATCCTCTTAATAGATGCAGAAAAAGCATTTGACAAAATATGGAATCCTTTTTAAATAAAAACTCTCCACCATGTAGGGATAAAAGGAACAGTTCTCAACGTCATAAAAGATGTCTCTTGACAGATAAATGGACAAAAAAGATGTGGTACATATATACAATGGAATATTACTCAGGCATTATAAAGAATGAAATTTTGTCACTTACAGCAACATGGATGGGACTAGAGGGTATAATGTTAAGTGAAATAAGTCAGTCAGAGAAAGACAAATACCATGTGATTTCACTCATATGTGGAATTTAAGAAACGAAACAGATGAAGAGAGGGGAAGGGAAGAAAAAATAAAATAAGATGAAATCAGGGAGGGAGAAAAACCATAAGAGACTCTTAACTCTAGGAAACAAACTAAGGGTTGCTGGAGGGGAGGGGGGTGGGGGGATGGGGTACCTGGGCATTAAGGAGGGCATGTGATGTGATGAGCACTGGGTGTCATATGCAACTGATGAATCACTAAATTCTACCTCTGAAAGTAATAATACACTATTTGTTAATTAAATTGAATTTAAATAAAAAATTTAAAAAGAATTCTACTGACTTCTGGTAGCAAATCTATAATGTGGAGAGATTTTGCTAAGAAAGCTAAATCTGGAGGACTGTCCTTGAGTCCATTGTAGTTACCTTATTCTTCTGGCATGAACTTTAGAATCACAATCTTCATTCCCCTCTCAAGGACTCCTCAGTCCATAGGATGTCACTTTGTCACTGATTCTTTGTCTTCCTTGGCAAGATGGCAATGCTGTGCTGCCCTTTGATTTAAATGAACATTGTCATAGTCCTAAGCCCTGGAGGTCTCGGGAGGGGAAGCCCAGTTTCATGTCCACTGTGTCCCCTGATGAGGCCAAGGTGATGCTGGGTAAGGTAGGAAGGACGAGGAGGCATACACACCAAGGAACCCTCATAGCTGTTTCCCGAGAGTTTATTCTCATATCACCTCCATCTTGATGGCCTTGAGATATCACAGAGGGCCTCCAATAGGGTTATGGACACAAAATAACTTGTTTCTATCCCAGCAGGGCTTGAGTTAATCTTCAGGCTATTTATATCTTGGAACACAGCACTTTGGGGAGCAAGCATCCCAGAGGTCAGGGGTGCTGACTGGCTCCTATTCAGTCAGCTTCCTCCTGCACCCGTAGCCCCCTGTAGGACTGACCTCCGTCCTTGCTGACCCTGTAATGGTCAGCCTGAACTCATCATTTAAGCCTCAAATATTACTTTAAAGTGAGGGAATCATTCCCTTTCTCAAAGCCAACTGTCTTCTATCCTGTGTCAGAAAAATACATTCCCAAGAGGAACAAATACAAGAAATACTATTTTTAAACAGTATTTCAAAGCCTCAGGCTTCTAAATAGAAACAATGAGAGTCAGGCTTTCTTGTCTGTTGTTGTTCCAGAGTATAAAGGATGATGGAGGAGGGAGAAAGACAAGGGCCATGATCGCCTTCCCAAAGTGCCCACTGAACTGTGGTGGTACTTGTGAAGAGAGGCCGTCATCCACTTCCCAGCAGCAGCCCTCCCTCAATGCTCCCAAGTGCTCCCTCAGGGAACCCAGCATCTGGGTGGGATCTCAGGGCTCTGCCAGGGCTCCCCTCCTGTCAGAAAGCAAACCAAGAAGACTGTGAAATGACATATTGCTCTATCAACAGGATATGAGAGTTGATCATTTTTCTTTCTTTTCCCTGAGAGAACTCTACATTTATAAGACCCATTGCTATGGGACTCCATGAAATAATTATTACCTTTCTGGTGAGTTGACCTGACACTTCTCAAAAAAGGTTTCTATCAGGTCCCGAAGAATAGGAGCTGATGGCCGTCGCCTTAATCTCTCCAAATTTTTAGCAAGCCTCCAGACTCCTCTTGCATTACTGTTTTCTTGTCATTTCTTACCTCCTCTGCTGTTTTTTCTCCCTTCTTTTCACAACTCCTCTCCCGATAATGAAACCTATACCTAAATAGGAATTTTGTGTCGTGGCTATATTCTCACACCACCATTTCAGGAATACTGTAATATGAGTAGGGCACATATTATCCTTACCCTTATTTTAAAGCTAAGGAAATTGAAGCCCCAGAAATAGACTTATCTAAAGTAAAGCTTATCCAAATTTATAGCAAAAGTAGAATTAAAATCTCAGACATTGTAAGCTCAGGATTCCTTTTGTCATTCTGGCTGAGGAAGTCATGAATGTGGGTCACACATGACAGCAGCATTTTAAGGAGGAAACATCAGAGTCAATCAGGTCTTGAAGAAAAGCCCTCGAAGGCAGAATGGTGAGAATGTCTCTGCTGCCCTCTGGTGACCATGTAGGTGCATGACTCTCCTTCCCTCCTGTCCTCCCTTCTGCCTTCTCTGGGATCCCTGTTCTGCCTGGTCTCCTCAGCGTTTCCTGCTTTATTCTCCCAACTGTCCACATGTCCCTACAAAAAAACGGACATCCTTAATTCATAGCGTAATTCAGGACACAGTTCTTATTTCCAAAGTGGAAGACCCTTGAGAAAGTATATGTAAGGGCTTTTTGAGAAGAGATGTACAAAAATTTAAAGGAGCTTCCTTAAGTGGGCAGTTGCTACTAGTGTGACTGACCATAAACAAAATGCAAAAATGGGCACTAAAGACTCCTGGGAGAATTCCAACATGCTGTGTGATGGAGGTGATACAGAACATCTGCAAGGGGTAGAATATTTTCACACCACAAATTTAGGTGTAAAAAAAATCTCCGTGTTTTCCTATTACTGATCCTAATTTTTATATCAAGCACTATAATGTCTTATAGCCAAGGAATTAAGCTAGTATTTGCTGGGGAAACTTGGTCGCGTTCACAACAATTAATAATTTAAAACCAGTCCTCTGCCTAGGTTTATTTCTAAGTCCTGAGGTAGAGATGATGCAGGGTTGGTATGGAAGGCTGTCCTCATATTTCCACCGTGACTCCATATGTCTTGCTCACATCTTGCCTCCTGGTGGTCACTGTCCTTCCCACATCGGTGATGATGACTGTTCTTTTCACAACATCATTCCCCTCTTGCCGTATCATTCCACACCAGTGTTCTAAGTAGCAAACTTTCCCTCCGTATTTGAGCCTTACAAGGTCAACCTCTTCTTGCCTTGGGTAACTTTCCTTTGCTGCTTCCATGTTCTTGTGGGAGAGGGAAGTATGCGGCACTGCAGCCGTTCTGGGAACCAGAGGTAAAGTGGGCACTTCTCCCATCTACCTAACTGACAGAAAGCATATAGAGACAAAGTCCTCTTTCTCCACAGTGGGAAGGGTCTTCATCTACATTGAAGGATGAAGGGAAAAAATCTTACATTAAGAAGAGCAGCTTCAAGTTAGGTGCCCAAATATGGGCTTATCATAACAGGGGAGGGAAGACACTTCAGGAAAAAAATCAGCTCAAGCCATATCACATCATAAGATCACAAATGGTTATATTTTATAATGAAATGAACATCTAAATTAAATTTTATTTCATTTTTTAAGGATTTTATTTATTTATTTGAGAGAGAGAGAGAGCAAGAGTGGAGGGAGGGGCAGAGGGAGAAGTAGACTCCCCTCTGAGCAAGGAGCCTGACTCAGGACTCTATCCCAGCACCCTGGGATCATGACCTGAGCTGAAAGCAGACACTTAAGCGACTAAGCCACCCAGGCACCCTAACATTTAATTTTAAATTATTCTGGAACTCTTGAATCCCTGAGAATATCTCTGCAGAACCCCAAGGGGACTTGCACTCTGATTCAAGAAAATTGACTTAAGGGGAATTTAAGGGAAAATCTAACTTAAACAAGAACACACACCAAAAAAGTGCCTGTAGCCTTAATGATTATAGTTTTTGTGCCCAAACATTTGGTTGAGAAGCTTATTAGATTTCCATAGTATCTGAGAGTCAATATCTGACTCAGCAAAGGGGGATAAAGAACCAAGATAAAAAGAGCGGTAAACTTGGACATAGGAGACCTTGGCTGGGTGCCGTGGTCCTGGATGGACAATCTCTTTCTCTGGCCTCTGTTTTCTCACCAGTAAAAGCAGGGATGGGGCATTTGCTTTTCAGTCTTGCTTCTAACTCTAAGACCCAGCAAACTGCATGCAGGGCAAACTTGACACTAGGTGGGGGGGACCCTTGATGTGTGGGAGGTGGAGAGAAGGGTGAGGACAGACCTGCAGTACCAGGTGCTGGCGAAGACCTGACTGGAGATGGCACAGACTGGGTGTCAAATGGGGCCAGCAGTAGTGCCTTGGATTTCTGAGGTTGGTGAGGAGTGCCAGTGTCACAATTTTGTCTGCAAGCCTGAAGAACTCATAACTAAACCCAGTCAAAGTCCACTTGTCTGAGTTTCACTTTCTGAGGATTACGGCAGGTAGGAGGTGAGCATGCTATTCTTATTGGAATCTCATTTTCAGGGTGGGCCTCCACCTTCAGCTTGGGCGAAGCAGCACAATCTCCCTTCACCCAAAGCCGGGGGCCCCAGGGGACTACCTCCATGTGGTCTGGCTGTCCCACAGTTCTCACTCCAGTCGGCACCCCAGGACCCTGACCTGCCTTCGGACACCTGCTGCGTGGATGAAGGGCACACCTGAGACCCACTGAGGAGAAGACCCAGTAGCCCCCGGTTTTACCCTGAAGGAGAGAGGAGACACGTGAGTGGCTTGATGAGTCCCTGGTGGAGGATGACCAGGGAAGTTGGGGCCGTCGACTAAGATGAGGAAGTGGGGCATGGGGACAGTCAGCACCCACAGGGAAACTCTGCCACTTACCATAATGCATCCACTCATACCCCGCTCTGTGTTTTTCAAAGTCAACTGTAGCTTATGTGATCCTCAGAGTATTGCTGTGCAGCGGGCAGCTCAGGACAGCAGGGTCACAGCGTTCATCGGTCATGCATGATATCGTGCTTGTGTCTCTGGGCCTCGCTCGTCTGTCATTGTGGTAATGAAACAGCTGAAAAAATGTTAGGAATGAGTGTCTCCATCAGAGAGGAGAGACAGGAGAGGCTCAAGAAAATAAAGTGAGATTCTCGGGGTCACAGAAAGAAACACAAAGTCACCTTGTCTCTTAGAATTCTTATTTTACTTTGCTTTCTGTCTATAAAAATGTGTTAACATAGGATCCATTATATCTATTTTTAAAATTAATATAGATCTATAAACTTCAAACTTTGTGAACTGAATAAATTTTATTCTCACCAGTTAAATACTATGGTCACTAGGCATTTTGAGAATTTAACACTGAGGTTTTTTACTGAAAAAAAAAAAAAAACCAACAACCCACCTCTAATGACCCATGACATGTAGTAATTTGCAGTTTTCTTTGGTGTGAATTTTAACAGTGCATGCATAGACTTTGGAATTCAGAATTGTTGTTCACCTAATGCCTCAGCACAAACCATCACTTACCACTCACTTATCATCCCACCTTAACACTTACACTTTATCCAGAAAATTAAATGAAATGTGAGTTTTTGAACATTCGATGGTACATACACATATTAGATCACATCTCTTGACAATACCAAAGTTTACCATATTTAGTTGCACTGGCAGTTTCAGAAGATTCTTGGCCTATGTTCAAATGGTAAAACAGAGATGTCAAATAATGAACATGTTTTAACTTAAAGTTTGCAATGTTAAGTCCAGTTGTTTATTTACTAAAAATCTGCCAAAGATTTTCAGCATTCTGACAGGAGATGGTCTACGGCAGCCTTTTTCCTTGGCACTAATGATACTTAAAGCTGGATAATTCTTTGCTCTAGGGGCTTTCCTGTGAATTGTAGGATGGCTAGCAGCTCATTGGATGTCCCCTTTCTCCAGCTGTGACCACCCAGTGTGTCTGCAGACATTGCCAAAAACCCTCCAAAGGCAAGACTGTCCCTTTTCCCATTCAGAACCCTAGTCTAAGGCAGCTATTCTCTCTCTTTATACTCACTCATCAATTTCTCTCTGAGCACCAGGGAAGGTTAAGATGCATCTTCACAACTTTCTTCAAAAGCTGCATTAATTTGAGCAATTTTGTTCTAGTTGCATTTGTATGTTCTCCCCCTGCTTTAACATGAAAGACCTAGAGGCATGCATGTCTATAAACCGGTTTGTAGCAAATATGGGTCCTTCTTAGTTCACATGACTAAGGAATGGTGCTTGGCATGAGTTTTGCAAGCTGTATTTGCTCTTCTTGGGTAGAACAAAACGTTTCTGTTTTTCACAAGAGGAGGCACCTGCAATCTCCTTTGTTCAGAGAGGAAGTGGCTGATATATCTCCAGTGGCGAGCTACGGATGGTCTATGCTGTCTCCTAATGCTCGACCCCATTTTCACATTGATATTCGAACATTCTTATATATCTACGTATTGTGTCTGGGCTTGTATCGGTTTCCCTAGAGGCATTTCAGATGATAGGATGCATCATTTTAAAAAGCAGTCATAATAGAGTATAAATAATCTCCTGAACCACTTGGTTTATAATCTCTATTTCAGTAACTGTTGCTTTCCTCTGCCCTATAGCATCTTACTGGCATTAGTTTCTGGGGAAAGAGAAGCAACCACCACCTTATCATTGCTCCTGAACACGTTCTTCTAGTTACTGTGAAGCAATAAGATGATGGACCCGTCAGATGGAATGAGTCTTCGGCTCCTTTCACTCTGATTTTTTCAGTTTTCAAAACTAAAGCTGGCATTCGATTTTTGTCCTGGTAGTTTTAAAACTTTTTAGCTGTGTGGAAGCATTTTTATAATGCTGGTATAATGGGCATGTTGCATTTGCCAATCTCTGCAGCAGGGCCATTTCTTTTATTCATTCCTTATTCAAGATGACACTGAAAGGCCATTTAGGGTGGTTTCCTTACTAGTGTCTTCCTGTAGCACCATTTTCACAACTCTTTCCTTCACTTTTCAAGGTGTGCCCCAGCCTTTGGGTTCTCCCAAGGCACTAGCAATGGTTTCCTGGCTGAAGAGTGAGGATTCAGAGCCTTCCTGCTCTTTCCTGTACACCTAGGAGAGGGTGGTGAGGAAGAGGGGCAGGAGGGGCTGGCAGGAGGGCAAGAATTTGATTAAAAGGCTCAAACTAAAAAATATTTGAATCCTACTATTTAATTTCTGCGTGCTCAGAATAAATGGACCTTAGGAGATTTTTAAAAACATGTAAGTATTATTGTCCCTTTAACTCAGGAGGGCTTTTCATTTCAATCAGAGATCTTCCCTCAGGCCTAAAAGCATAGCTTAAAGTACAACACACAAGGTAAAGGGCCAGAAATGATCAGTAATGCAGAGAAATTGAGCCAAGTCCATTTCCTTGTTTGATTGTGGAGGGGTTGATGTTGATTCCTCATTGTGACTATGTAACTATTGGAAACCACAACCAGAGTGACCTGGCTCCATTACAGTATCATTTGGGTGTGCTCATATTTTTCTCTTGTGTTTGCTGCAGGGAGAATGGTGGATTTTCCAGGATACAGTGTGTCTGGCGCAGTTGCCTCTTTCTTCTTCATACTGCTCAGCATGAGGCAGCCAGGTGGGATGCCCTTCTTCCCTTTACCATATACCCAAATGTCCCAGCAATACAGTCCACATGCAGAGTTCCAAATTAAAAGGGCTAGGACAATATTAGGACTGGGGGTCCAGGAACCAATGCATCTGTGTTCCAGAAAGGGTCCTGCACTTCCAGCTGGGTTACCTTTGATAAGCTACTTCTGCCTCAGTTTCCTCAACTTTATGATAAGAATAACAACATGCCTATGTCTTGAAGGCTAGGACAGGCGTTAGGATTAAATGAGGCTGCACATGAAATAGTACCTGGAACACATTAAGTTATTCATCCATTTTCCTGCTTTCATACAGGACAGCACGTTGGGGGCAGGAAAAATAGCTGCTTCTTACCACAAATTAAATGGCATAAAAATACTTGGAAACAAGAAATTAGATTTCCAAGAAATGGATTTGGAAATCTTGGTGGCTGAATTGTACCTTTAAGAAGGATTATGAAAATTCAGTGTCAAGGGGAAATACCAGAGTCCCAAGGAAAATACAGCATGCAGAAGTGGGAAAAACATTGAATAGGGCACCAGAAGGCTCAGGCTCCAGACTGAGGGCTGCCAGAAACCGTGTGATGTGACATGAGGCTGTCCTGACCTCTGTATAATGCAATTTCCTAGCCTGTAAAAGAAGTCAGCCACATGGAATGACTTCAGATCTCGCTTCATATTTGGATACCATAAATGAAGAATGCAAGCAGATCTCCACTTAAGCTCTGTAGGGACCTTTTGACCAGCATCTATTTGATATTCATCAGCAAGTGAGCCAGTTGAGGGTTCCTTCCTTCTTAGGATGATTGGATGAGGCAGAGAAAGTGCAAATGGCCCTGGAGCATTTTAGGATAAGAAAGAATATAATATATATGACTTATGAGACTATTAAACATAATAACACGTGGAATCATTGAATATCCCTTCAATTTGCAGATAATGACAAGAGGTCGAACAAGATCTCACAATTTGATTAAAAGGCTCAAACTCTTAGACAAACCACTGCCCTTAATCCACCACAAATGGCATTGTACATACAAAGCTCCAGTAACTGCAGTCTTGCTTACTCCAGACCAAAAAATTTTTAAAGTTAGAAAATAATCGCAGTTCCTTACCTAGAACCAGTGCAATCCTGAAGAGCTGAAAAATCTAATGAATGAATTTATTACCTAAATTTTAGGAAAAATGATTATGAAATCAGTCACTAACAATATAAAGTGGAATCACTAACTACAAAATAAATTACTATAAAATATAAAACAAGTCACTAACAAAGTTTCCAGTGTAAAAAATCAATTTACACATTAACTTATTTGAAAATAAAAACAACCCAGAGAGGGTGGCTTGAGCATCTTAAAGATGAAGAAATCGAGATTCCAAATCTCAAATTTCACTGAAAATAATGGATTTGCCCCCCAAATCACAAAGATGGTGACAGATTTAGCTAGAACACTCGAATTTTTGATCTGCATGTTATTTTCAGTACACAGAATTGTCTTTTTTTAAACAGCCAAATGTGCAAACCATCATGCTAGATTTCTCTAAATCATTGAAAATAAAGCCCTCCCTCCTCCAGGTGCCTCCATTTTGGTAGGTTGGACATCCCGAAGCAAGTACATTAATCTCCAGTTGGCATTTCCTGGTTCCCCCTTTTCACTCTGTTTTGTAGATAACTGGAGAGTGATTAGTTCTACACATCCTATCCTGGCCAGGATTGGGGAAGATGCCCTACTAACCTGTCAGCTCCTCCCCAAGAAGACCGCAATGCATATGAAGGTGACATGGTACCGCTCGGAGCCCAGCACACCTGTGTTTGCATCCTGGGATGGAGCTGATGTGACCGAGATGCAGATGGAGGAGTACAGAGGCCGGGTAGAGTTCATAAAAGATGGCATTCATGAGGGGAATGTGGCTCTGAAGATAAACAACATCCAACCATCTGATAATGGGCAATACTGGTGCCATTTCCAGGAGAATAACTATTGTGGAGAAACAAGCTTGCTGGTTAAAGTAGCAGGTGAATATTTTGGAAAAGACAGAGTCTTGGAGGGAGAAATATATTAATTTGTGGTAAGCCTACAGCCAGTTGAAAAATTCCCTTTTAATCCTCAAGGCAATTCCTAATGGCCAGTCCTCTGTCCTGATTCATTTGAAGGCAAGTAATCCTGAAGTCTTCAAAGCAAGCTCACTTGAACAATCTTCTCAAATTTTACTTACACAGTTTTGACTATTCTTTTTTTTTTAAATATTTTTTATTATATTATGTTAGTCACCATACAGTACATCCCTAGTTTTTGATGTAAAGTTCCATGATTCTTTACTTGCGTATAACACCCAGTGCACCATGCAATACGTGCCCTCCTTAATACCCATCACCAGCCTATTCCTCCCCTCTGAAGCCCTCAGTTTGTTTCCCAGAGTCTATGGCCATACCACCCTGAACGCGCCCAATCTCGTCTGATCTCGGAAGCTAAGCAGGGTCGGGCCTGGTTAGTACTTGGATGGGAGTTTTGACTATTCTTGACCACTAATTGCAATCCATGACATCTGGTCATTGGCAATTTTATTGAGGCACAGATTTGTGCTGTATCAGGCTGGTGTGTTAGGGCAAGTCGATCACTGAGTGAGTGACTGCCCAGCAACCGTATCTCAATGGAATGCATTGCTCTTTACCCAACCTCCAATATGCAATAACTGAATGTGAAAATTACGTTTCTTTGTGGAATGCCTCTAGTTAGAAAGCTAGTGCTGGGAACAAAGAGATTAAGAACTGTGCTTTTAGGGAGATTATTAAATATTAGTGTTCAATGAATTGGGGACTCCAGATGCATTTGGACATACCCACTGTGAATGACAGGGTTTTACCTGAAGCCTTTGTATTAGCACAGTGGGAAACAGTTGAGAAAAAGGATCCGTCCTAGGGGAAAAACACATATCTGAAAAATAAATAATCATCTAGTTCCCTGGCAAGAATAACTCCCCCATATGCTAAAAAGAAAATCAGGCAAACCCACTCACCCTCTCAGGGAAATAGTTCTCTGGAGATGTTACCATCTCTGACTCACACTAAGGCTGTTTCCTAACACCATTTTTTTTTAACACCCATGACTACGATCATTATTGTTATGTTATAGGTGATCAAAGATGGATGAAAGAATCTATGTGTTTCTGAGATATGGAGACAGGAAGGCAGCTGTTCACTATCAGGAACCTTTGAAAATAAGCCACACATTTTCTAAGGCTGTAGGTGAAAGGAGTGAGTCTCTTTCCCCACCAAATGATAGAGAATTATCATCTATAGGAAATAGAGTCCCTTTGTTTGGGCTTGAGAGCAGTGTCGGGTAAAGAAAGAAATTCATGACTATATAAAACTAAGATTTCTCAAAAACATTTTCCCATTGACTGTAAGGAATGTTTAGAAACCAGAGCTCCTCATGGGACATCCCATTCTACATACCAGGTTATCTACTTGCTCCCCGAGATCACAACCACCAACAAAAGAACGTGAAGAATAGTCCCTGGAGATGATTTCTGGCTTTATATTAAACATTCTAATTAATCAGAGTCAAGATATCATCTAAAATGTCAGACAGAGTTTTGGCATGGGGAAGCTCAATGAATACATCATAACACAGCTTTGTTGGCAGTACTAGTGACATAAGCAAAATGTCATTGTGTCCCTTTCTCTTATTCTCCTCCTGTCTGGATCTGAAGAAAAATACTGCTCATGTGCTAAAGTTTAAAGACCCAGAATGGAGAACAAGCAAAGTGTGGATGAAGTCCAATTTGAATGGGAAGAGGCCTTTGGACCCATGAACTCCTGCCCTCTCCCTATGAGCAATGTCACTGGGATCTTGGTTTCTGTGATTTTCCATGGGCTCCAGTTCTTAGGGCTGTGTCTTCCCTCCACAGGTCTGGGGTCTGCCCCTTACATCCACGTGGAGGGACCTGCGGAAAGTGGAGTCCAGCTCGTGTGCACTGCAAAAGGCTGGTTCCCAGAGCCCCAGGTTTATTGGGCAGATATCACAGGAGAGAAGTTGCTGGCTATCTCTGAACATTCCATCCAAGATGAAAATGGCCTATTCTATGTGGAAACCACTCTTGTGGTCAGGAATGATTCTGTGGAGACCGTGTCCTGCTTCATCCACAACCCCATCCTCAATGAGGAGAAGAGCTCAATCATCTCCATTCCAGGTCAGAGCTCTACCTCTATGATGAATGGGTTAGTGTGCAATGTGATTAACAGGAAAGGACTGTTCCATAGCACCTAATATTTTTTTTATTAAGGAAAATATCTAAAATTTAGTAATATGTATTAAAAGGTATAAACTATTTATGCCTATATTAATCAAAACTATATTTTGATTAAATAGCTATTGTTAATGGTATTCCAGTTATTTTCAAGTGACACCTTTTCTTCTTTCTGAATTGTCTATACTCACAAGTATGCATCACATGATGAAGAAAATAAAACTATATTCTTTCAATTAAAATGTTTTCCTATACACATTGTGCCAGTTGCTTCTAGGAACCTGTCATGTGAAGATAAATACAGATGGAGACAATTATTTACATAATTGCTTCTTTTTTTTTTAAGATTTTATTTATTTATTTGACAGAGAGAGACAGCCAGCGAGAGAGCATACACAAGCAGGGGGAGTGGGAGAGGAAGAAGCAGGCTCCTGGCAGAGCATGGAGCCCGATGCAGGGCTCAATCCCAGGGACCCAAAGGCAGATGCTTAATGACTGAGCCACCCAGGCGCCCCACATAACAGCATCTTAATTATAGCCCCATTTATAAATAGCAATAAAAACAACAGTAAAAAAAAAAACACTCGTTAAGTATCTAATGTAACTATAATTATAGCATTGATGAAAGATGATATTTTCAAATGAGGTTGAAAAAAATTCTTACGATGGACAATTTATGAAAGATTACAACTATCTACCTACCTATGTATCTATCTATAAACATTTCCAGTCACGTAAAGAATAATGGCTTTAAAAAACTTAAAACTGCACTAAGATTTTTGGGACACCTTCTATATTTAGATATAACGATACAGTTATTCTTATTCATATAAATGGTATATGAAAGAATTTAAACATCACATGTGAATGTCAAAAGCAGCTGAATATATATTATGTAATATATATATATAATATATATCTGAATACATATTATATAAATGATTTATATATGTTTTATCTCTCAGTTTGGAATTATAGGTGATAATTGTCTATGTCCATATATTTTTATACTTTCCATGCACTTATAAGAAGAATATGTATCATTTTTACAAGATATTAAATATCAATATGTTACATATCAGCATGAATAGAACTGAGAGACTTTTTCTCGTGCAAACAAAAGGAAAAACAGCTGGATCACTAGGTGATCTACAGGAAAGAACATTTTTCTGTATTTAATTTCTTTTTTATGAATTGAGATTTTTAATGAAATGTAGAGGTTTCTTTTCTTTTTAAATATTTTCTCTCCTTTCCCTTAGATCAAATTCCTTAATATATTATTCTTGTTCTTTTTCCAGAGAAACTCCAGAATGAGCTAGGTAAGTAGACCTTGGATGCACTAGTATAAAGGAGACGCTGCTTGCCCCAAAGGGAATTGATAATCCCTGGACAAAGCCAGTGGGAGCTACCGTGACAATTTGTAATTCAGATGAGAATCAGAGGCATGACTTTACCAAGTCTCAAGTTCAGTTAGTACCAGAGGGGATGGCAAAACACAGCCTCCTTCGGGCACCTTTGCACTGCGTAACCTATGACCTCAAGTGTTCACGGGGACCCCATTGAGCCTCAGATGGATGCGTGTAAGGGGCACAGACATAATCTCTGCTCTGTTTGGCTGGGGGAAAGGGTGCTGCCTTTGTGTGTAAGGGATGGTATAGGACAGATGGTGAGTCTCTTTCTAGTGTGAGGGCAGTGTCATCATGGTAACTGGAGGTCACCACCCATCACCTCAACACTCTGGCCTTGTGTGGTTTCTGCACCTTCTCCTCACCCCAACGGATCCTAACCTCATCGCTATTGGGCGGGAGCCATTACTTTCCCAGATGTAGCCTGGGACACTGCCTGGGTTGATCATTCATTTTCCTGTTTCTCTCCATCTTCTTCTTCTTCTTCTTTTCTTTTTACTTAACAGTTGGACTGTAGTATTATTTTACTGCACCTAAGATAAAGATAAGTGGTTTAAAAAGTAACTGATATTTGAGCTTCTTTCAGTTTCTCCTTTATCCCCTTATCATCTTCCTCCTTTCTGTGACCTCTGCTCCCAGCCCATAATAACCACTCTGCTCCTTGCCCAGATGCATATGACCTTGTATCACTCATTTTCCATCAATATCCTGCTCACCCTCAGGTCACTGGTTACAGGAATGTGTGTGTGCACACATGCCAATTGCAAATTAGGTGAGGTTGAGCATACTTTTCAGCCCGTGTAGGGATTTTTGAGGAAAATCAAGGTGGCAAACACACCCCCAATCTCTGCCAGGGTCTAGTGTGACACTTTCGACCCCATCAGGCCATAAAGATAAAGGGAAGGCCTCGGGAAGGTCAAAGGTAACTCCACAATCTGAGGAAAGCTGCACCCCTGTGAGCCGTAATTTCCAAGTCAGATCCCCTTCTGCCTGGGCAGCATCTGCTTATGATCAGACAGAAACCTTAACCAGCAGAACGTGCCAGTTATGGATCAGAAAGTCAAGCCAGTGTTTGGGGCAGGTTGACACATCTCTGTTCCTCAGGAAGACTTTATTTTTTTTTTTATTTTTATTTTTGGTTGCTCTTTTTTTTTACTTTTAAAATCCCTTAATTTATTTTTTGTTTTGCTTTTCATGCAAAATATCTCCCCTATTTTTTAAAAATTATTAACATAAAATGTATTATTTGGTCAGGAGTACAGGTCTGTGATTCATCAGTTTTACACAATACACAGTGCTCACCACAACACACACCCTCCCCAATGCCCATCACCCAGCCAACCCATCTGTCCCACCCCCCTCCAGCAACCTCAGTTTCCTGAGATTAAGAGTCTCTTCTGGTTTGTCTCCCTCTTTGGTTTCATCTCGTTTCCTTTTTTCCTCTCTTCTCCTATGATCCTCTGCCTTGTTTCTTAAATTCCACATGTCAGTGAGATCATATGATAATTGTCTTTCTCTGAGTGACTTATTTCACTTAGCATAATACCCTCTAGTTCCATCTATGTCGTTTCAAATGGCAAGATTTCAGTTTTTTGATGGCTGAGTAATATTCCATTGCATATGTGTACCACATCTTCTTAATCCATTCATCTGTTGATGGACATCTGAGCTCTTTCCATAGTTTGGCTATTGTGGACATTGCTGCTATAAACATTGGGGGGCATGTGCCCCTTCAGATCACTACATTTGTATCTTTGGGGTAAATACCCAGTAGTACAATTGCTGAGTCATAGGATAGCTTTATTTTCAACTTTTTGAGGAACCTCGATACTGTTTTCCAGAGTGTCTGCACCAGCTTGCATTCTCACCAACAGTGTAGGAAGGTTCCCCTTTCTCCACATCCTCACCAACATCTGTCATTTCCTGACTTCTTAATTTTAGCCATTCTGACTGGTGTGAGGTGGTATCTCATTGTGGTTTTGATTAGTATTTCCCTGATGCCGAGTGATGTTGAGCACTTTTTCATGTGTCTGTTGGCCATTTGGATGTCTTCTTTGGAGAAATGTCTGTTCATGTCTTCTGCCCATTTCTTGATTGGATTATTTATTCTTTGGGTGTTGAGTTTGGTAAGTTCTTTATAGACTTTGGATACTAGCCCTTTATCTGATATGTCATTTGCAAATATCTTCTCCCACCTATTGGCTGTCTTTTGGTTTTGTTGACTGTTTCCTTTGCTGTTCAAAATCTCCCCACCAAAAAGGAGAATTACAGACCATCCTGTTGAACATAGATGCAACTAGCCAATAGGATCCAACAGTACATTAAAAGGATTATTCACCACAGCCAAGTGGGATTTATTCCTGGACTGCAGGGGTGGTTCGACATCCACAAATCAATCAATGTGATGCACTACATTAATAAAAGAAAGGACAAGAACTATATAATCCTCTCAATAGATGCAGAAAAAGCATTTGACAAAGTACAGCATTTTTCTTGATTAAAACTCTTCACAGTATGGGGATAGAGGGTACATACCTCAATACCATAAAAGCCATCTATGAAAAACCCACAGTGACTATCATCCTCAGGAAGACTTTAGGTGAAGAGTCACTCCTCTGAGTTATTTGAACCACTTTGACATGTCCATTGGTAACCCAGCACATACAATACAATCTGGTGTTGTGTTTTTCCTAGTTGTGCTGGCCTTCTGTGGCCACAGTAAAACATGATGAAAATATGGAGCTCCGCCTGGCTCCCTGTTAGGTAGGGGTTACAGGGCTGCCCCCTCAGGAGCTTCGAGAGTTGTTGATTGAGGATACCAGGAGTTTGACAGCCACCTCTGTATTATCCTCATGAATTAGAACTTGGAGACAAGGACCCATTGCAGTTGGCTGCTGGCAATCTGAGTTTGCTGTGGAAGTCCTAGGACTGGAATACCAGTTCTCACTCTAGCAAATCTTTTTTTTTAAGTTAAATTTTAGTTCATTAACATACAGTGCAATATTAGTTTCTGGAGTAGAATTCAGTGATTCATCACTTACATACAACACCCAGTGCTCATCACACCAAGTGCCCTCTTTAATACTCATCAGTCATCTTGCCCATCCCCCACCATCCCCCTTCATCAAATAATCTTATAAAAATAATGACTAGTTTTAAAGAATATTAATTATATACCAGATGTGATGCTAAATGCTTGACAGAGATTATTTCTTTTTCTTACAATAATTGTAAAAGTTAATAGATTTATCCTCATTTTACAGCTGGCAACAATCTTATAGACATATGTGGTTTGTGGAAAACCATTGAGAAATTGTGATATTTGCCCTCTAATCTGACTTAAGAGTGAAAGTTCTTAATCACTTATTGTGATTTTTATAAATCATTGGTCTCTATTTTCCTCATCTTCAAAATGAACATGTTGAATTTAATCTCTGATGTAGTGTCAAGCTCTAAGAGTCTGAATATGATATGATATAATTAATATAATATTATACGATATAAAATATAGCATATTGAGGAAATGAGATAGCCCACTTAATTGAATATGCTGATTGAAAGAGGATTATATGACATGATGATAGGATTATCATGTTTCAAAGAATTGGTGTATTATTGAGTAAACTACACACTCCAGAGAGGATTTAATTTTCAGTGGATATTCAGAGGGCGTTTCGGTAACATACATACAATACCCCCAAAATAGAACAAAATAGTAAATGTGAGCACAAATTGTGTGGAAGGGAAACAATATATACAAAAGTATATAAAGAAAGGAAATTATGCAGAGCTTCTCTCAAGGAGCTTGTATTCTAGAAGAATATCACTTATTAACAGATTGGGATGAATAATTTTCCCCCATACTTTCAACTTTATTTTTTACTTGGATTCTGGAATAACAGGCATTTCATATATCTATAATGCACCTACTCATATGGGTAATGGAGATAAGGAAATTCTCTGTTTTATTAATTAATTTACTATAAAATACGTGGAAGGAGAAATAGCAGCAGAGTAATCCCTAGTTCATTTTTTCTGACTCCTACTTTTGTCTTCAGATTTTAACAGATACATATGCAATGGAGATATTGTTTTAGGTAAAATTGAAAGATAAAACAAACAATAATGCTGGAAATAATTGGGAGTCAAATTTTAGCTAGAATAGAAGGGAATAATCTGAAAATTGGGACTGTGTTGATTAACAGTAAGTTTCCTTTCTAGAGAAGTACCTAGCAGATTTTAGCTAATTACATAATGAGGACATTTTGCCTTTGGTCATTGACTCTCATGCAACAATATACAAATTTATGCTTGTATTTCTATTATAGATGATCATAACCTATGTTATGATAGCATTTTTATCATTTGATAAGAAAGGATGACTCTCAATTTAGAAAGGAGAAAAACTGGCATGACCAGAGCCTAATGAACTGGTGTCCATATATAACATAGCTTGTGTCCAGGAAAGCCATCAGAGAAAATCTCCAATTTTCACAATGGGAGGATTAGACTTTTTGTATATTCATTGTTGTTTTGTGTTTTGTATTTTGCCAACCTCCCCAATTCTTGGTCTTATAATGGTTCTCAAAATAATCTGAGGACATGGAACCTGGTGTGTGTTTAGAGCTCCACATATGTGGGACCTCACAGAACTAAAATATGGTGGCTGGATCTTACTTATAACATGTTATAAAAATCTAACCAGGGGAAGGTTTCTTCACAGTTCATTACTAAAAATCCACCTGAAACTCATTTTTATCCCTTATCATTATCAAGGCAGAAGGATTGGCTTCAGTGTCCTCAAGTTTAACAGTCTACATTCCTCCACTCACGTTGCATAGTCATCCAAGAGCTTTATATAGATGATTTTGTTTAACTCCAGAAGAGTCTTACGATTTTGATAGTGATATATTTATTTTACAGTTTAAGAAAGTGAGGCATACACAGATTGAGAAGTAGCTTAAGGAGGTCATACAGATGTGAAGTGATAAAATATTATTTTTATTCTAGAAGTATTAATTGTAAAATTATTTTGTTGGGCTGTAATCTGAATGAAATAGGTCGAGGCAGGTGTGGATTCCATTAATGGTTCTTTTTTCCAGGGACAAGCTCTATCCTGATTCCACCAAACCTCCCCCTCTCTAAAGGATGACCTTGGGCCTTATATCTCCCCTGGGATGCCCATGGGTTCTAAAGCCCACTGGAGATTTTCTTACTGATATTAATTAGTCTGTTTTGTGTCTTTCATTGAGTTTTGTCTGTTGTATTTCATAGCTTCTTTAAAAGTGATTGGACCTTCCCAGCCCATCCTCATCAGAGTGGGTGAAGACATACAATTAACCTGTTACCTGTCCCCCAAGACTAATGCACAGAGCATGGAGGTGAGGTGGGTCCAATCACACCGTTATCCTGCTGTTTACGTGTATGCGGATGGGGAACATGTGACTGAAGAGCAGATGGCAGAATATAGAGGGAGGACAATGTTGGTGAGTGATGCCATTGATGAGGGGAGACTGACCCTGCAGATACACAATGCCACAACGTCAGATAATGGGCAGTACCGGTGCCTTTTTGGAAAAGATGGTGTCTATCAGGAGGCCAGTTTGGATCTGAAGATAGTAGGTAAGGATTCCAGATGTTTTGGATTCAACCTCTGTTCCTACTGCTTTAACATGCTAGTTCCTGGAAATTTTCCCTGGTACCTGAAATTTTTGGAATGTCCATTCACTTGTCAAATTTATATTGAACACTCTGATGCATAAGAACTGTAGTACATACTTAAAGCTCACAAACCCAAGAGGACCAGATTTAATTCTCTGGTATAATAGAATTCATACACTTCCCAGGATCTCTGTAAAATGACCACACATTTAGTGAAATTTGAGAATTTTACTCCATAAATCTACATAAAACTCATTATTTCACAGAATGTTCTTAAAATTCTGAACAATGTGTAGTTACTAGGAAGTATAATTATGTGAAGACTAAACTATGTCCAAATAAAAGCAAAAATAATAAGTATCAAAAGAACTGGCAGGATGGAAGAAGAAAGACAAAATAATTCCCTGCATCATAATTTCCCACTGTTTATATTTGTGAATAAGTATTGATTTTTCAAGGTTAGCTAATGCCATTGAAGACATAGGCCAACACCTTGGATAATTGGTTTGTTTCTCCCATTGATTTTGGATCTCATTTCATAGACATATTCATGAAATATCTACAGGGGCACACACTAAGAAGTTAAATGGACTGTATTTTTTCTGTCACTGGATGTACATGTTTATAAAATCTTGATATTTGATGATATTCTTTTACTCATTTTCTTTAATCATTTCCATGTGATTCATGTATTGGTCAAAGCTATTCTGTTTTCAGTTACAGAAGAGAAGAGATTGGATTTAAAATTTATTGTTCCTGTGACTCTATCTGAGAGGATGACTTTAGGAACACAAAAAATAAAAATAAACCAAACATAACAAAACTAGAAGCCATTCCAGCTAGTCTCATCCCTAAGTGGAGTATAATTCCACTATAAACTTTGTTCTCTCAGCCAAGCCTTTCCCCTCTTTCCTCTCAGTGAAGTTATTGACCACATAACTACTGCAGACACTCTAAGTTTTATTCCTTGATCTCTATTCCCCAGGTCTAGGTTCTTCCCCATTGATCACCATAAAGGAACAGAAGGATGGAGAAATAGAGCTGATATGCAGTTCAGAAGGGTGGTTCCCAGAGCCCCATGTGCAATGGAAGGATATGGAAGGAAAGATAATACCATCATTTTCAGAGGTTCTGACTGAAGGCAGCCATGGGCTGTTCCATGTGGAGACATCTCTATTGGTCACAAACAGCTCTATTGTGAACGTAACTTGTTCCATAAGCAACCCCCTTCTTGATGAGGAGAAAATAGCAACTTTTTCTCTGTTAGGTTGGTGACTCCATGTGTTCCTCTCAACTTTGGGAAATACATATGAAGGCAAACCCAGACTTACTTATTTTATTCCTCTACTATTTTTAAATTTTTATTTTCTTCTCTCTGATAAAATTACCTATCTCCTACAAAACTGGTCTTCAAGATACCTGGAGATCCTACTGACATCCCTTAACTAAAGCCCTAAGGTTATATTGTTGCATATACACTAACTTCTAAGACTTAACTTTATCATCCCTGTAAGGACAAACTCTCTTCTTCTGATGTGAAACCAATATCACTTTGTTTTTTGTTTTTTGTTTCTCCTTTACTGTGGATTGTCTTTGGGATTAGAAACTAGTTTTCCTTAACACACTCTTTATGCCTATGGATTAGGTAATTTTATCCTTTTCATACCCTTGTTAGTCCAGTGATGGTGGTGATACAATTGGAAAAGAGACAAGAAAGAAATATATATGTGTGTGTGTGTGTGTGTGTGTGTGTGTGTTTCTGACAGGAGCAAACAGTAAAGCTAGCATAAACTTTGGGTCTCCCCTCAGCTTCTGCAGAGTAGAGAGGAACAGATCAGCTTCCTCCTTGAGAGACCCACTTCTCACCCTCCTCTCTAGCTCAGGAGCTGCTCAGATAAAAAGAATGATCTTGGAATTTTCCCAGGTTCATGATTTAATGGGATTCTGGGTTTTCCATTTTAGAGCCCATGATGAGTTTTTCATGGAAGATAGTGCTTATTTGGATATTACTTCTTGTAGCTGTAGGCCTGCTCAAGAGGAAGAGCTGTAAAAAAGGTAAGTCGGGTAAATAGTCAGGTATGGAGCATCCTTTGTAGGGGGGCCTTGCTGTGCACTTACATGGGGGAGGTGTTCAGTGAACATTCAGCAATTAGTGAAACATGAGAATCCATGGCTTACATTCATGTTGTGGAGGATCCGCGCAGAATGATATCAGAGTTTACAGTGATAATAGAAACAAAAGGATTAAAAGACAATAATTTGATCCCCCGGTGAACTTTCCCAAGTGATCTAGTTAAGGGAGAAGAAGAAAAAAGTAGCATAGCCATCCATGCTTTCAAGGCTGAGAGCTGAGACCTGACTGAGATTCTGTTGGCATGAACATTTCAATAAGATCTTTAAAAATATGGTGACTTGCTTATTGATGATTCTTGCTTTCTGGATGAAGGACTTCTACGTGTTGATAGGTTGTTTTGTGTGCCCTATAAATTTCCTTCACTTCAAATTTCTTGTCTCTATAACTTTGGTTTGTCTCTTTGGATGTTGTTATCATGTAATTTATATTTTAAAATACTCCCCACATTGGTTATCATCAGAATGGATTTTCTTTCTCTACAGTGAATGTGACATTGGATCCAAATACAGCTCACGCAGGACTGATCCTTTCTGAGGGATACAAGCATGTGACCCATGAACATTCATGCAGCCATACATCCGAGAGATTCAACAGCTTGCCCAATGTGCCAGGCCAGGAGGGGCTGATGTCAGGAAATGGTACTGAGAAATGGAGGTTGGGGACAAGACAGTATAGGTCCCAGGTATTGTCAAGGGCAATATAGGGAGGGTAGGAGTCATCCCTCTGTCACCTGAGAATGTGTTCATACAATCAGTTGCTATAGAAACCAGTACTGGGCCATTACCTTTCCTCCAAGCCTCCTCTCCTCAAAGATAGCTCCGGGAAGGGTTAAAATCTTCCTTGTCTAGCCTCTGGACACCTCTTCTTATAACATGACCAACTAGTGCTCTATTTACACTTTTCTTCTCTGAAACTCTATACATCTTCTTCATTCTTTGACCCCTTTCTCCTGACATCTTTCCTACACCCAGGAGATTTTGCATCACCTCCAAGGGGGGCGGGGGGAAACAACCTTGGATTCCAGAAACAAGGATTATATTCCAAGTCCCAGTCTTCTTTCACCAGCTGCTTCAAGGGGCTCATACCATGAGCTACTAAATCAAAATGATTTAATGTCATTCTGGCTTCAAATTTGATCTGGAGACTGATCCCTTCAGAGAACTATCCTATCCCAAGCTCTCTGATATCCTGCCACTGATCACATCCTGATATGTGACGCCCAAAGATGTAGAAAATCCAGTGGGAAATACAATTAGGCCTAGAGAAGGAAATGCAAGGAAAGATTATTTATGGGTTTCTTTATGAAGGTGACGATTTTCCAAGTGGGGCTGAGGAAATTGAAAATATAGTTAAAAAGAGTAAGAGAAAATACAGCTGACTAGGAGGAAATCTGATCACTGAGATATAATCTTGAATATCATATGAAACGTGGAATTCCTATTCCAGACTTCTTCAGAAAGTGGAAAATTGGAGTGGAAAAAAAATTTAGAAATTCTATTCCAAGACAAATTCCATATGATTTCATTTATATGTGGAATCTAAAAACAAAACAAATGAATAAACAAAAAGCAGAATCAGACCTATAAATACAGAGAACAAATTGATGGTTGCCAGAAGGGAGAGGGTAGGGGTATGGGCAAAATGGGTGAAGGGGAGTGGGAGGTACAGGCTTCCAGTTATGGAATGAATAAGTCACAAGAATAAAAGGTACAGCATAGGGAATATAGTCAATAATATTGTAATAGTGTTGTATGGTAACAGGTGGTAGCTACTCTTGTGAGCACTACATAACCTATAGACTTGTCAAATCACTATGTTGTACACCTGAAACTAGTGTAACATTGCGTGTTGACTTTACTCACATTAAAAACAATTAAAGAAAAAGAAATCCTAGTCCAAGAGAAAATTAATTTCTTTTCATTGTATCTATACGAGATGATAGATGTTAACTAAATCTATTGAGGTAATCAATTCACAATATATACAAATTGAACCATCATGCTGTACACCTTAAACTTATATAGTGATATATGTCAATTATTTCACAATAAAACTGGAAAAAAGAGAAAAATTAATTTTATACTGTGTAAATGAAGATATCAATTTTATTTTTAGAACAAAAAAGTGCATAATTAAAATCAATAATTACAAAATAAATAAACATAAGTAATAAATACATGGTAAAAATATTTTAAAGCTATAATGAATTAAAGAAGAGAAACTGTAAGTGGAAGAAGAAAGAATATGGAAAAAAAAGACTTGGAAAAAGTCTTGAAATCTTCCGAAGTGAGAATGAGTAATACCTACCAGTGATACCCTGCTGTTTTCTAGGGTGGCAGCCATCATAGCCATCACTCATCTATCACATCCTGGAGTGTCTCTTTTGGCTCATAGTATTTTTTCTCTGTTTTTTAAACTCATATGTTTATGTTTGAAACTATGTATTATTCTCCCACCAGCATTCACACATTTATTTTACTTAATTTTTAAATGTTTCAATAGTGAAATACACATAACATAAAACTCATCGTTTTAGCCATTTTAAAGAATACAATTCGGTGGTATTTATACCTTCACAATATTGTCCAGCCATCATCAACATCCAGTTTTAGATTATTACTCTAGAGGAAAACTCCATAACTATTAAGCAGTCACTACCCATTTTCTCTTTTCCCCAGCCCCTGGCAACCACTAATCTGTTTTCTGTCTCTATGAATTTGCCTATACTAGATATTTCATATAAATAGAATCACAAAATGTACGGATTTTTTAGTGTCTGGCTTTTTATTTTTAACTTAACATAGTATTTTTAGGGTTCATCCATGTTGTAACATGTACCAGTACTTCATTCTTTTTTTTTTATTAACAATTTTCATTTTTTAAGAGCTGTTTTAGGTTTATTGCAAAATTGAGTGAAAAATCCAGAGCATTCCCATATCTCTCTTCACTGTCCCCATAATTTCCTATTAAAAATTTGCATTGATATGGTACATTTGTTACAACGGATGAACCAATAATGATGCATTATTTTCAGCTACAGTCTCTAGGTGGGGTCCACATTATGGTTCACTTTTTGTGTTGCACTCTGTGGGGTTTGACAAATGTTTTACCACTTTTGGTACATTAATATACTCTTATGTATCCTTTATATTTTTGAAGTCAAATTTATTAGTAGATATGCTAGCTTTGCTTAAAATGTCTAATGTTACTCTATTTTAACTTAATGTAATTAAAAATATTTTATTTAATAAAGTCTGAAGGTTAACTATCCCCCCCTTTTTTTTGTTTTCCTTCCTGATCAGTCTAACTTTCTGCTTGTTAGTTTTGTGCACTAGTACAGGTCCAATATATAATATATAGATTTTTCCTAGGAAGAGCTCAAGAAAATGTGTTTTTATCAGTCAAATTCTTTCACTGTGTATTAAGAAACATGTTTTTCTTTAGCTTACCAAATTTACTCTCTCAGTTCCAATGCCAGTTTGAAAAACCATGGGGAAAGAGAATGATTGGTGACTTGATTAAGACACCTCAATCACTGATACGGTCACTGTGGCTGATGGATGAGTGACTGGATTGGCCCATCAAGGATCCAGTTCCCTGTCCCTCCTGAGGCTTAGAGAGCTGGTTGTAGTCATGCAAAGCATGGTGACTCTCAGAAGAGATGTATAGATTGGATAGATCTCAGTTTAAGAGAAAAGACTAAAGGAAATCAGAAACCAAATTTGTTAACCCCTCCACAGGACTTTTTCCTCACTGTCAGTAGACTTAAAGTTCCATAAGGGCAGTAATATTTTTCTTTTTTGTGTATCCTCACAAAGTAGAAAAGTGGCATATATTAGTTTCATAGATTCACAAATAGGATATTTATTTAATATTTTATCTGTAGAATACACTGTACTGGGCTGTAGGGATAAAATGCTGAGTAAAGCATAATTCCTGCCCTGAGATAGCTCTTTATTCTAGTAAAGTCTTTGTTTTTTTAATGTCTTATCATTCCCTCATAGAGTCTACTCAGAATGGGATTGCCAGAGCAGTCCAGCAATAAATATTTAATTGAGGGAGTCAGATGGTGAATTCAAGGTCACTACTTTGTCAGGAGCTGTGGGCTACTTGGGGACCCTTCACTGTGTGTTGATTTACCCATTCTTAGAGATGAGGATATGATGGAGGATGTTATCCCTGACATTTCTACAACTGTGATTCCAATAGAACATCAACCTTCACATTTTCATTACCCACCTCTAGCCTTTGATCCCCAATCTCTAAGTTGAGAAGGACAAAACCCATTAAAATGAGTGGTGCAGCAGGGGCACCTCGCTGGCTCAGTCGGTGGAGCATGCGACTCTTGAGCTCTGAGTCCTGACTTCAGGGCCACATTGGGCATTGAGCTTACTTAACAACAACAACAACAACGTTTAAGAGCCAGGGAGCTGCCCCAGGTCACCTGTCGGTCAGCCTGCCTGACCAGCATGTGCCAAGGTGGCTGCCATGGGAGTGCAGGGGAGACAATATCCCAGGGGTTGGGTTCACTTTCCCCAAGCATGGTCAGACCTACGTGGTGCACTACCTGGGGATACTTGCAGATGGAAAGAAATTTGATTCTTCTGGGGACAGAAACAAGCTCTTTAGGTTTATGCTAGGCAGCAGGAGGTGATCAATGAGGCTGAGAAGAAGGGGTTGTCCACATGAATGTGGGTCAGAGAGCCAAACTGACTATCTCTCCAGACTACATCTATGGTACGGTGCCACCAGGCACCCAGCCATCATACCACCAAACGCCACTCTTCTCTTTGACATGGAGCTTCTGAAACTGGAATGACAGGAATGGCCTTCTCCCTGAGCTCCCCATTCTTAGATGTGTCAGGGAGGGATCTGGCGTGTCCAGATGCACACGTGAATCCTATGGAGCTTTTCCTGACTTTCCACTACACTCTTTGCAAAAACATGACCCTGAACGAATGTGTTCTGGCATTCAGCTTTGCTCTTTCCCTCTCTCCTCCTATGTGTGTTGGCTTAAACTATAGGCCATAAATCTCAAGTTACTCATTTTATTTCATTTTTGCTTTGGGGTGAAGGTTCAGTTTCAGTCTTTTGGATCTAGGTTTCCACTTAAGTATTAGTAAGGTATAAATAGACAAGTAATTGGTTAACTTTATTTTTTTTAATTTTTAAAAAAGATTTTATTTATTTGAGAGAGAGAGAGAGAGCACACACAAACAGTGAGGAGGGGCAGAGAGAGAGGGAGAAGCAGACTTCCCGCTGAGCAGGGAGCCTGATGTGGGGCTGGATCCCAGGACCCTGAGATCATGTCCTGAGCCAAAGGGAGACACTTTATCAACTGAACCACCCAGGTGCTCCGTGGGTTAACTTTAAAGTAGGAATAAGTGTGTGGCAGGGGATGCAAGAATCTTTATTTTTGGTTTTTTTTTTTTTTGGTTTTTTTTTTCTTTGATGAAATTTTTATCCATTGTATATTAAACATTTTTGCTGCTGCACTGCAAAGCCATAACAGATTAGAGGCGCTGTTGAGGTCTGAATTACTCTCCAAATTGAGAGATGTCCCTGGGCCAAATTAAAAGCCCTACCTGAAACTGAAGTGTGCGAGGGGAAGAACCTTTGCCTCCAGCGCCCCGCCCCAGCCTCACCTTAAACTCTCTGCCTTATGAAAGCAGATCATTCTGACTGAGATGTTGGACACTACAGGTATCTGTCCCCAGGCCAGCAGGGACCTCCGAAGCCTTCTTTGTGACCTGGCTGCTGCTGCTGCTGCTGCTTCTTCTTCTTCTTCTTTTCCACTCTGTGGTTTTTCTAATGGATATTCAGGACTTTTGTAATTTCATAGCTATCCAAGCTCCACTTTCCAAATTTTAAGAACTTTAATCAAAAGTTTAAATTGAAGGTGCTGTTCATAGACACCCAATGAAAGTCCAGCCATCATGACAAACCCTTCCTTGGGTCTTGTCTTGAGAAAATGATGCTGTTCATCACAGCTTCAGCCTCTCCTGGTTTTGATGTTCAGCTCCCTCTGCTGAAAGTTTCCTGGCTTTTCCTCCGGCTGTCACCCCTTTGCTGTCCTGTATAGTGATTTAATGAGAGAAATTATTGTTGCCTATCCCACCCCCACCTCCCCACACTACATAAGCATTTTGAGTTTTCTGACTGCAATGGAAGTGCTTTATGCTGGCTTTTCTCAAAAAAAAATGAGTGGAGGAGTGACAGGTGGAGGAATCCCATTATAGAACAAAATATGAATTTAGTTTCTTAAGGTAAAATACTTAAAAACTCATTTGGAAACCTCATGCTGATTATTCTGAGTATATAACAAAAGTAAAATATCCAAAACTGAGCCCATTATCCTTCCTGCTCTATATTATAGTTCCAATCCCATTTATTTGTATTTTGTGGTTATCTCCACGTAAAGGGTTGTCATGTCCAGAAATCCCTTCTCACCCATCATGTCCATTTGATTATAGCTATTAACATTTGTCCACCATTCACTTACCTCTCTTCTGCCTTTATTTTTGCTTGCTTTTTATGTAAGTATTCTCTTTACTGTCAGCAAAGTTGATATTCTGGACTCTGGTTTCATTCTTCCTGGGTTCCAACACTGGTTTTACCAGTTAGTGTGTCAGTAAAATTTTGCTAAGAAGATACATCTTACAAGAGAGGTTGATAATGAGACTTATGGTTTAAAGATCTGTTAATAGTGTAGAAAAATCTAAGTGGATTAATCTCTCTCCGGGAAGAGGGGACTCATTTAACAGGAGAAGCTCAAATTTTATATCCTTGAAGACATAAGCTTAGTGAAGCCTTAGTTGCACTAAAGGCAAAGAAACCTTCAATAGTGGGAAGAAGATGGTCAGAAAGGGGAAAAAAATATGCCAGTGTTAGCAGTGACTTTCTCCATGAAGCCTCCAGATGTTTCTTCATTCTTATTTGAATATTTTTCTCTGAAAGTATAAACTGCAACATCAATTCCTTTTTCATTCACATATTCACATAGGACACAATTCAGGACTTGCTAACCAGTAAGAATTTGTTTAAGTAAAAAAAAAAGTGTGTGTGTGTGTGTGTGTGTGTGTGTGTGTGTGTGTGTGTGTGAGGCTTCCCTCGCAGAGGGAAGGAGGCTTAGGCTCCTCCTCAAATGGTCTATAGTTCTACGTCAGTCCTCCCCACTGCATGGCAAACTCCAGGGTTAGAGGTTGATGGACATGAACTTAAAGAAAGGACTAGCTGAACTATTAACTTTCACAAGACTTGAAAAAATTTGTGTATCTACAACAGTAGTAACAGGTATTAAGAATTCACTCAACTGTGATTCTTCCCTTCAAATACCACACCTCCTTCATATTTGATAATGAAAACAGTAGGAAGAGAGATTTTTTTTTTAAATATGGTTTTTAAAAATATTTACTTCAATACACACTGAGTACCAGAACAGGAGAGGGACCATGCATTCATTTGGAATTTTCTTGTGACAAATTGTTGCTGCCCAAAAAGACACTGTATCTCCCCCAAAATAACACAAGAGAAAGTTCCCCCAGGCATTTTTCAGTTGTCCCATTTCTCTTTCTGCCTTTGCCTCTTTGAAAGGGGCTGAAATCATACGTAGTGAAGCTGGCCTACTCTCCACACAGGGATAGCTTTCTTGGAGAAAATACCAATAAGAAGCCTGAGCAGGAGCAGTGGAGGTGCTGACACTTCACTTCCTATGGAGGTAATAGACGGTTAGCTTCTTGGGGGACACCCATATCACAACCCCTTAAATGAGTTACAGTATTTGGAGAAGAATCAGGACAATTTTCAGTGTAATCTGAAGTTGAGCAGATGGTCACAGATGTGCCAGCGCCCTGAAGGCTAAAATAAGGACTGAGGGTCCCACAGGAGGTGATTCTAGTAAAGGAAGAGATGTGGGACCCATCAACCATGTTGTAAAATGACACATCTCCGCCCTCCCAGTCCAAGAAAACTCCTATCCTTTGAGGATGCTGCCTCAGTGACAGTGATTCTGAGGAAGTGGGAATCTTGACTTCTCCTTCCTCATATGCTACCACCCAGAAATTCTTCTCTGGACTTTCTACAAACCACCCATCTCTTATTACTGTATTTGAGCAAACTCCCACAGCCCGTTTAATTCCAGGTCCAGCTTCTGTCCCAATATTGACTTCTACCTCCCAGTAATGTGTCCCTGTATTAAAGTAATTCTGGCCCAGAACACTGAAGACAGCTTCAGATTCCTCTTGTCCTTGGTATACTGAGGCATCACAGATCTGAGGAACATTTTCCATTAAAGAAACTTGTTTTCTATTCTTAGATATGATGAGATTGGGATGAGCACTGTCTGGATCCAGAGTAACAGCAACTGCAGGTATAGGGGGAAAAATAGATCATTCCACAGTGGAGACTGGTTGGCCTTAGGAAAGAAGCAAATATAGGGAAAGAAGAATGAAGGAAAATAAGAGGGAGAGCCACAGAAGAGGAGGTAAAACAATTTATGTTTTGTTCTGTGTCCATCCACAGGAGATATGTGTGTATATCATAGAAGGCCAAGGCTGGATGACCTTCAATAACCATTTGTTCCAGATGGGCTGAGACCATCTAGCCAAGAGGGCTGTCTGCCTGATCTGAAGATCCCAAGTCAGGTATTTCAGGATGGCATCCCTCTAGCCTCCCTCTAATGTCTGTCACTTTAATGCTTGCTCTTAATAATAAAGCCCTGTCAGAATCCAATCACAGTGTATCTACTTTCATTTAAGTTTCTTTGGTATCATTATCATTTGGTATCATTTATTATGTAATTATTAAGTCACCCACTTCTCATGTACTTTTATTAGATTTCTAATGGTTGAAACCCTAGGCTCTGTAGTCAGAAAGATATGAATCTCGATAATTACTTTATCCTTAGTAAGTGCGATCTTGAGGTTACTTTTCTTCTCTCATCCTCACTTTACCTTCATGATAATATATTCAATTATGATACCTTGGCATAGGACTATTGTGAGAAATAAACAAGATAATGCGTAGAGAACTTACAACTATGTCTTGCCCATGGTGAACATTTGGCAAATTTTTTTAGCTTCCAATATTATAGTAATACTAATACCAGCAATAATTAATGTTTCTTCTCAAATCAAACATGTTCAATAGTTTGAATTTTTCTTATAAGAATTTGTATGTGGGGATATTAGAATGTGCTTTAGTTTTTGGAGGCTTAATTAACTAGGAAATAATTGTGGATGCAGGGATATTCAGAGTAAAGCAGCATGCACTAGAAACTGATAATCAACTAATAATTCTAGAAAGATTCTAAGATGGTTTTCTACTTAAGACACACCAAGCTCTTCTCTGTCTCAGCCAGTGCAACAGACTTCCTTCTGACCACTGCTCTTGCAACGTTATTCACATGAATAAATCCACCATATCACTTAAGTCTCAGATTAAAAATCAGTTCCTCAGGGAAATTCCTGAAATCCACCATTTTTTTCTCATGGAAATCTCTTATTCCTCATAACCTTCATCACAGTTTGTACATGTACTTTCCCATGAAGTCAGAGATCAGATCTGCTTTATTTGGCCTTGAATAAATAGTTCTATAAATTAACGCTGAATGAATGAATGATACCAGAAAAGTAAGAAATCTGTTCACATTTCAGCATGAGATTGAGACTGAACTGAAAGCCATGACATTAATAACCAACCAAGTTTTATTGGGAGTTTATACAAATGTAAGACTTTCTCACTTGTATAAAAGAGATTATGTGGGACAAAACAATCAAGTCACTCACCTGCTTTGAAATGTTCCTTTCTCCAGTCTAAAAAGAAAAGAAATCATATGGGAAAACATATCAAGAACATATCTTCTCAACTAGTGGGATGCTTTACCCTTGTCCCCTTTTTCTTTTGGACTCCCACATTCAAAATAAAATTTCCAGAACATTGCACATTTCTGAAAAATGCTCTGGAAATGCCTCATGAAATCCTGGGGTGCCTGAAGTCACAAGACAACATCAGTTACTCACCAGCATATAACTTTGCTTTTCTCCAGGCTGAAATAAAACAAAGGAATTAGATTTTCCCATTCACAGGACCTTCACTCCAGAGTATTAAATTGCTACAACCACGTGAAATATGAAGATTTGTGGTAGTGCTATATTTCTGTATTTGTCACTTCAAAGATAATTCTGGAATATTTGCCTTCTTTAATCTCCTATTTCTCACGTTTTCCACATTCCACTAATATATCTGTGATAAAATATGAGGTTCTGATTCTTTTGGGAGAGGAGAAGATAAATTTTTCTAGAGTGTACTGTAAAGCTTAAAATTTCATGTGCTGCCTGACATCTTTGAGCTTCAAAGGGCTCTAACCACCTGTAAACTCTCCTGCTCTCACCAGATATGCCTCCACCCAGCAGGAGAAACTCCACACTCAACTAATTTTCCCATCAGTTGAGGCAGCTGAACCCCACCTGGTCCTCAACCTAATGGCCTTCTGCTCCCTATCAGCCTGCAAAATTACTCAGACAAGCCAATTACATACTTTCATAGAAACCAGTAGCACCTCATCTTGTGGTTACTAAAAAGCTTGCCTCCCTCAGCCCCTGCTGCTTCACTCTGCTCCCAAGTGCAATATGTGGTCCTGCATGGCTTGTGGTGTCCTCCTCCCCCAGGATGTGAAAATAGGTGATTAATAAACTGCTGTCAAGCTCATATGTTCAGTGTTGGGTGTCAGTCTTATCCTATTTAGGGTGGGGAAGCCCTCCTTCACTAGCAAGGTGAACAGGAGATGATCAGAACAGAGGGACAGATGAGATGATTGGTCCAACTATAACATCAATATTACTCACCTTGCTGATATAACTGCTTTCTTCTGACTGAAAAGGAATAACAATCTGTGAGATGCAAAGTATGTAGCATGGAGTAAGGACTATTTCATCTACTAGAATAAAGAAAATTGGAACACTTACCAAGCTCTTTCTCAAGCAGTTCTAAAAAGGAAAGAAAATAACAAAACATTTTATAGAAAACAAGTCCAAGGTTTATTTTCTAGATTATGTTACCTAAGCCCAGATCCTGAATATACCTAGATCAAGAAATTCACCCTGAGAATTACTACAACCATTTTTTCTAACTTCATGTTTATACCAATGAATTTTCTCTCTCCATTGTACTCTATTATAATATTTTATCCATGTCTTACTGGAGGTCTTGAGTTTCTAAGTACACTCATGTCTCTCTGTTCCAACAGATTCCATCCATATGCCCAGCTAACAAACCCATAAGTACACAGATCCCACCCAGTCCGATTCACAGTTTTACCTTCGACTTTGCTTTCTTCCTCTTTTTCCTCCTGGAGTTCCCATACTCTTTTCTTCTCCTGTTGTTCTTTCCAGGCCAAAAACACAACAGCACCCAGGAAAATCCCAAGTATGAAGAAAGTCCCAGCAAATGCTACCTTCCAAGGAGAGGTCCTGGGGAAGAAGGATTCTGATACAGAGGCCCCCTAAACCTGATTAAAAACATTACCATGCAATCCTATCCCATCCCAGTTCCTAAATATCCCCTCCTCACACCTATCCTGTCCCCCAAATGAGCAACACTGACCTGGGATAGAAATGGTTTCCACCTGCTCTTGTTCAAAGAAGGGATTCTTCATGGAGCAGGACACTTGTTTTTGAACTGTCTCTCACAATAAGGGATGCCTCTATTTGAAACAAGCCATCATCATCTTGGGTCTCATCCTCAGAGAGAGTTGGTATCTTCTCTCCCCTGGCATCTGTCCATTGTACCTCAGGCTGGGGAAACCACCCCTTGCCTGTGCATGTCAGCCTTATTCCTTTATCCTCTGGACCCACCATGAAAACATGAGGACCAGAACCCAGACCTGGAGAGGAGAAAGTTATTCATTTGGGACCTGGATGCCCTTGATCCAGAGTCCCTAATTTTACACAGTAACACCAGTGTGGGGAATATGGACAAAGAACCATCATTCTTGGTGGGAAGAGAGGGTTTTTTCCTTCTCTCATGAGATAAATGGGTAACTGTGGCTAAATCTCAAGAGATTTGAAGCTGATACTAAGACTCCATAATGACGCCTACCACATCTGTTCTGCCCAGGCATATCTGCAATTGGCCATAGAAGGAAAAGAGCAGAGTAAATTTTACCAATGTTAAGTTCTTTCAGGAAACACCAATATTTCTATATCTATCCATTCCACTTATTGAAGTCTTAAGGAAGACTACTTTCTGTGATGAAACTGAGTCTTCTTGTAGTCACTTCCTTAAACAATCTCATTTTGTAATGTTTTCCAAATTTTCTTTCTTCCCCTGAGTAGAGAATATCTAAAAGATGAAGGTAGCCAGGTGAAGTTATTCCACGAAGGAGTTGATCTTCTTTTTTCTTTTTTTAACTTTTCCACTCTCATTTATTTCTTTTCTCTCCACCACCCCTCCTCTACAACTTTGCACAGGTTGGGTCTACTAGTGGATCCATGTCACCAGCTCCCACATTAAAACATTACATTACTAGGATGCTTGAAGAATCCATTGTCTTTTTGCGAATAATGGCTATCCTGGCTTCTAAGGCTATATATTATTTGGTCCTTTTAAAACTTAATATATCATGGTATGTATGGATCCTCTTGGGTCTAGCTCAGTTTTACTCTGATTCCTCAGATATAGGAAATATATTAGAAACCTTAGAGATCTTGTCTTTTTTGGCTAAAAATTATAATGCAGCTAATAATTTTTACTATCAGATTCTGACCTGCCTGGGAGGGGCACACTTCTAAAAACCAGAAAGCAATCTGAAAGACAATCTTCAGAATTGCTGGAGGGAATTACCAACTCTCTTGAACAAAGGAAATGAATAGAAGTGAGTAAAATCGGTCATGAGCAGAACAGACTCTTAACTATAGAGAACGAACTGATGGTTACCAGATGGTTGTGTGTGTTGGGGGGGTCATTGAAATAGATGAAGGGGATTACCATAATGCACACTGAATAATGTATAGAATTGTTGAATCACTATATTGTACACCTGAAACTAATATAACACTATATGTTAACTATACTTGAATTAAAATTAAAAAACAATAAAAAAGGAAGTTAAGAGGAAATAGGGGGGAAAAAGATATCAAAGAGAGAAAAAAAAGAAGCTGGTCACGAGCAAAATGCAACAGCTAAGGCCTACGAAGCAAATACTAATAGACAAAAATAGATCTTGTGTCTCCTGGAAAAATATAACCAATGAAGCTCCAAGTTGAAATAAGCAAGAACCATACCTATGTTGAGAAAGAGGAAAAGGGCACCTGGGTGGCTCAGTCAGTGTCTGCCTTCAGTTCAGATCATAATCCCAAGGTCCTGGGATGGAGTCCTGCATCAGGTTCCTTGCTCAGTGGGGAGACTGCTTCTTCCTCTGCCTGTTGCTCCCCCTGTTTGTGCTCTCTCTCTGACAAATGAATAAATAATTCTTTAAAAGAGAGAGAGAGAGGAACAGAAGGGATGCCCATTCCTGAGCATAGAAGCAGCTTTACTAGGCAAAGTTTAACTCAGCAGAAGGTAAGTGTAGATGTATAATTGATCAACTGCTTCTAAAGGTTGGACTTTACATATTTCAGTCAATGAATGGATATGGGAAAGGCACTGAAAAAAATGACATGACTTATGTGAGGTTATGTGTGAGACTGTGAAAAACTTTGACTTCCTACTTAGAAAATACTAGAGTGGGATCACAGTAGAATGGCTCAGGAGAGTTTGTCACTCTTTCCTTCAGGACCTAATAGATTTGGATTCTTCTTAATAAAGTTATACATAAAGAAGATGGATAAAATAAGCCTGTAGATATCAGAAAAATCAAATGAGAAGTATTAATTTAGGATAGGCTTAACACATGCAAAAAATGAAGAAAAACATTATAATTAAGAAATTTGGGCAGAGAATAAGGTTTAGAAATGGAAACACTATGATATTGTGAAAGAAATGGACAGATAAATCTTTATGAACACAGAGTATTTATAATTTGCCCTGGTATCTATGAGTTTATGGAAAATACACATTTATAAATTGGTACAGATTTTCTACATCATTTGCTATTAGTATAGAAATAAATGATATAATTAGGAACAAATATTTTGAACATTCTATAAACTCTAATACCAAAATAATACGTATATAGATTAAAGATCTAAATGTAAAAAGCAAAGCAATAAAAAGGAGAGAAGAATGAACTACAATCACATGCTCTTAACCACATAGAAAAATCTCACAAACATAATGGTAAGCAAAAACAAACAAACAACAAACAAAAAACAGACAAAATAGTCCATCCATGTATGTGAAATTCATAAACAGACAAAAACTAATCTATGAGGTTAGAAATCATAATAGTGATTACCTTTGAGGAAATCATAACTGAAAGGGAAAAATGGATTTTCCTGTGTTCTAATTAAGCTCCGTTTCTTGATTTGGGTGCTGATTTCTCAGATGTATTCACTTTGTGACTATTTGTTATGTGGTACATTTAAAATCGGTAGTAAATTCTCTGTGTATATTACATTTCAACATATTTTACAGAAAAGATATTAGGAGAAAGGAAGGTGAAATATTTTTGTGATGTTGGTATAAAGATGTATATCTAAGAGCACTAAAAAACTAAAAAGACATAAAAGATAATGTTGACAGTTCAGACTATGTAATACTTCTAAACTTCTATAACTGGAAGATATATGATTTCACTTATATATAGAACCTGAAAACAAAACAAATAAACAAACAAAACACCAAAAACAAATTCATAAATACAGAGAACAAACTGGCAGTTGCCAGAGGGGAAGGGAGTGTGAGATGGGAGAAATAGGTAAAGGGGATTAAGAGGTAGGAACTTCCATTGAAAAGAAGAAGGTGGCAGAGTAGGAGGACCCTAGGCACACCTCATCCCATGAACACAACTAGATAACTATCAAATCATCCTAAATGCCCCAGAAATTGACCTGAAGACCAAAAGAACAAATTCCATAACTAAAGGGAGAGAAAAGCCACATAGAAAAATGTAGGAGGTGGGGAGACGTGGTTTAAGGGAGAAAGGGATTGTGGGTGCTATGATGGGGCGGGAGTCATAGTCATGGAAAAGGGCAGGAGACAGGGAGAAGCACACAGGGCAATACACAAGGAGAACATTTCCCCAAAGCCATTGGCTTAGAAAACAAGAATGGCTGAATTTCATTAGTTCTTTCAATCCTATGAATTGGAAGTGACAGAATGGAGAAACATTTATCATGCAATTGGATGTCAAAAGAAAGCCACAGTAGCAATACTTACATGGGACAAACTAGACTTTAAAAAAAGAAAGATATTATATCATAAGAAAGGGGACAATCCAACCAGAAGATCTAACAATTGTAAATATCTATGCACCCAACATGAGAGCACTCAAATATATAAAACAATAACTAACATAAAGGAGCTAATTGATAATAGCACAATAATAGTAGGGGACAGATCATCTAAACAGAAAATCAACAAGAAAACAATGGCTTTGATTGACACACAGGACCAGATGGACTTTACAGATATATTCAGAACACTCCATTCTAAAACAGCAGAATACATGTTCTTTTCAAGTGGACATGGAACATTCTCAAGAATAGATCACTTATTAGGTCACAAAATCCGGCCTCAATGAATACAAAAAGATTGAAATCATTCCATGCAACTTTTCTGATCACAATGCTATGAAACATGAAGTCAATCACAAGAAAAAATCTGGAAAGACCACAAATCCATGGAGGTTAAACAACACGCTACTAAACAATGAATGGGTAAGCCAGGAAATCAGAGGATAAAAAAACACATGGAAACAAATGAAAACGAAAACACAATGGTTTAAAACCTTTGGGATGCAGTAAAAGCCGTACTAAAAGGGAAGTATAGAGCAACACGGACCTATCTCAAGAAGGAAGAAAAATCTCAAACAACCTAACCAAACACATTAAGGAGCTAGAAAAAAAGAACAAATGGGGCCTAAAGACAGTAAGAGGAGGACAATAATAAAGAGTAGAGCAGGGGTGCGTGGGTGGCTCAGTGGGGTAAGTGTGCAACTCTTGATTTCGGTTCGGGTCATGATCTCAGGGTCATGAGATCAAGCCCTGCACTGGGTGTGGAGCCTGCTTCAGATCCTCTCTCTCTTTTCTCCACATCCTCACCAATACCTGTTGCTTCTTGTGTTGTTAATTTTAGGCATCCTGACAGGTTTAAAATGGTATCTCATTGTGGTTTTGATTTGTATATCACTGATGATGAGTGATGTTGGGTATCCTTTCACATGTGTGTTGATCATCTGGATGTCTTCTTGGGGAAATTGTCTATGTCTTCTGCCCATTTCTTAACTGGGTTTTTTTTCTTTTTTTTTTTTTTGAGGGTTGAGTTTAATAAGTTCTTTGTAGATTTTGGATACTAACCCTTTATCAGATATGTTGTTTGTAAATATCTTCTCCCTTTTTGTAGGCTGCCTTTTAGTTTTGTTGATTGTTTCCATTGTTATTCAGAGGCTGTTTATCTTAATGAAGTCCCAATAGTTCATTTTTGCTTTTGTTTCCCTTGCCTGTGGTGATGTGTCTGATAAGAAGTTGCTCGGGCCGAGGTCAAAGATGTTTCTGCTGTGCTCTCCTCTAGGATTTTCATGGTTTCCTGTCTCACATTTAGGTCTTTCATCCATTTTAAATTTAGTTTTGTGTATGGTGTGAGAAAGTGGTCCAGTTTCATTCTTCTGCATGTTGCTGTCCAGTTTTCCCAACACAATTTGTTGAAGAGACTGTCTTTTTTCCATTGGATATTCTTTCCTGCTTTGTCAAAGATTGGTTGACCATATAGTTATAGGTCCATTTCTGGGTTTTCTATTCTGTTCCATTGATCTATGTGTCTATTTTTACACCTCCACTATACTGTCTTGATGACTACAGCTTAGTAATAGAGCGTGAAGTCAGGCATTGTGATGCCTCCAGCTTTGGTTTTCTTTTTCAACATTTCTTTGGCTATTGAGGTTTTTTTCTGGTTCCAAACAAATTTTAGGATTATTTGTTCCAGTTCTGTGAAAAATGTTGATGGTATTTTGATAGGGAGGGCACTGAAATTGTAGATTGCTCTGGGCAGCATAGACATTTTAACAATGCTTATTCTTCCAATCCATGAGCATGGAATGTTTTTCCATCTTTTTGTGTCTTCCTCAATTTCTTTCATTAGTGTTCTGTGGTTTCTAGAGTATAGATCCTTTACCCCTTTGGTAGGTTTATTCCTAGGTATCTTATGGTTTCTGGTGCTATTGTAAATAGAATTGATTCCTTAATTTCTCTTTCTTCACTTACATTGTTAGTGTGTAGAAGTGCCACTGATTTCTTTGCATTGATTTTGTATCCTGCCACATTGCTGAATTGCTGTATGAGTTCTAGTAATTTGGGGGTGGAGTTTTTTGGGTTTGCCACATAAAGTATCATGTTCTCTGTGAAGAGAGTTTGACTTCTTCTTTGCCAATTTGGATGCCTTTTATTTCTTTTTCTTTTTTTTTTTTTTTCTGATTGCTGAGGCTAGGACTTCTGGTACTATGTTGAACAATAATGGTGAGTGGGCATCCCTGTGGTATTCCTGACCTTAAGGGAAAAGGTCTCAGCTTTTCCCCATTGAGAATGATATTCACTGTGGGCTTTCCATAGAAGGTTTTTATGATATTGAGATATGTTCCCTCTATTCCTATACCTTGAAAAGTTTTAATCAGGAAAGGATACCGTACTTTGTCAAATGTTTTTTCTGCAACAATTGGGAGGATCATATAGTTCTTGTCTTTTCTTTTATTAATGTGCTCTATCATGTTAATAGCAATCAATTCACATTGATTTCTGAATGTTGAACCACCCCTGCAGCCCAGGAATAAATCCCACTTGGTCGTGGTGAATAATCTTTTTTATGTACTGTTAAATTTGATTAGCTAGTATCTTGGTGAGAATTTTTGCATCCATGTTCATCAGGGATATTGGTCTGTACTTCTTTTTAGTGGGTTCTTTGCCTGGTTTGGGGATCAGGGTAATGCTAGCTTCATAAAATGAGTTTGGAAGTCTTCCTTCTATTTCTATTTTTTGGAAAAGTTTCAGAAGAATTGGTATAATTCTTCTTTAAATGTTTGGGAGAATTCTCCTGGGAAGCCATCTGGCCCAGGACTTTTTTTGTTGGGAGATTTTATATTACTGACTCAATTTCTTTGCTGGTTGTTGGTCTGTTCAAATTTTCTATTTCTCCCTGTTTCCATTTCGGTAGTTTGTAAGTTTCTAGGAAGTTGTCCATTTCTTCCAGATTGCCCATTTAGTTGGAATATAATTTTTCATAGTATTCTCTTATATTTGTTTGTATTTCTGTGGTGTTGGTTGTGATCTCTCCTCTTTCATTCATGATTTTGTCTCTTTGGGTTCTTTCTCTTTTCTTTTTGTTAAGTCTGTATAGAGGTTTATCAATTTTATTAAGTCTTTGAAGAAGTAGCTCTTAGTTTCATTTATCTGTTCTACTCTTTTTTTCTTTTTGTTTGTGTCTATCATTTATTTCTGTTCTAATCTTTATTATTTCCCTTCTTCAGCTGGTTTTAGGCTTCATTGCTGTTCTTTTCTAGCTCCTCTAGGTGTAAGGTTAGATTTTGTATTTAAGAGTTTTTCGCTTCTTGAGGTAGTCCTATATTGCTATACACTTCCCTCTTAGGACTACCTTTGCTGCATCCCAAAGGTTTTGACTGTCATGCTTTCATTTTCATTTACTTCCATTTATTTTTTTAAATTCTTCTTTAATTTCCTGATTAACACATTCATCCTTTAGCAGGATATTCTTTAATCTCCACGTATTCGAGGTCTTTCTAAATTTTTTCTTGTGATTGACTTCCTGTTTCATAGTGTTGTGGTCTGAAAATAAGCATGGCATAATCTCGATCTTTTTGTACTTGTTGAGGGCTAATTTGTGACCCAATATGTGATCTATTCAGGAGAATGTTCCATGTGCACTTGAGAAGAATGTATATTCTGCTGCTTTAGGATGACATGTTCTGAATATATCTGTTAAGTCCATCTGGCTCAGTGTGTCATTCAAATTCAAAGTCATTGTTTCCTTATTGATTTTCTGCTTAGATGATCTTTCCATTGCTGTAAATGGGGTGTTAAAGTCCCCTACTGTTATTGTAGTATTATCAATGAGTTTCTTTATGTTTGTTATTAATAGATTTATATATTTGATTGCTCCCAAGTTGGAGCATAAATATTTACAATTGTTAGATCTTCTTGCTGAATAGCAAGATTATGATATAATGCCCTTCTTCATCTCTTGTTACAGTCTTCATTTTAAAATCTAGTTTGCCTGATATAAGTATGGCTACTCAGGCTTTCTTTTAATGTCCATTAGTGTGGTAGATGGTTCTCCATCCCCTCACTTTCAATCTGCAGGAGTCTTTAGTTCTAAAATGAGTCTCATGTAGGCAGCATATAGATGGATCTTATTTTTTTATCCATTCTGATACCCTATGTCTTTTGATTGGCACATTTAGGCCATTTACATTCAGAGTGATTATTGAAAGATATGAATTTAGTGCCATTGTGTTACCTGTAGAATTAGTGTTTCTAATGATGTTGTCTGGTCCTTTCTATTCTTTGTTGCTTTTGTTTTTTGTTTTTTGTTTTCCCCTCCAGTCAGAGTCCTCCTTAAAATTTGTTGCAAGACTGATTTAGTGGTCATGAACTCTTTTAGTTTTTGTTTGTCTGGAAAACTCCTTATCTCTCCTTCTATTCTGAATGACGGTCTTGCTGGATAAAGAATTCTTGGTTGCATATTTTTCCCATTCAAGACATTGAATATTTCCTTCTACTCTTTTCTGGCCTGCGATGTCTCTGTGGAGGATTAGCTGCCTACATCATCTGCCTTCCCTTGTAAGTTAAGGACCTTTTTTCCCTTGCTGCTTTCAGACTTCTTTTTTTTTGTCTGTGTATTTTGTGAATTTGACTATGATATGCATTGGCAATGGCCAGCTTTTGTTGAATTTAATGGGTGTTCTCTGCGCTTCTTAGATTTTGATGTCTGTGTTCTTCCCCAGATTAGGGAAGTTTTTGGCTATAATTTGTTTGAATAAACCTTCTGCCCCTTTATGTCTCTCTTCATCTTCTGGAACTGCTATGATACAAATATTATTATGCTTTACTAATTCACTGTGTTCTCTAAGTCTACCTTCATGGTCCATTACCTTTCTTTCCCTTTGCCTTTCAGCTTCATTATTTTCCATAATTTTATCTTCTATATCACCTATTTGAACCTCTGCTCTATCCTTGTTTTTATGGTCTCCATTTGTGTTTGCATCTTGGTTAATTTCAGCCTGACTAGATTTTAGTTCTCTTATTTCTGTAGTAAGGGATTCTCTAGTTTCTTCTGTGCTTTTTTTGAGCCCAGCTAGTATCCTTCTAATTGTTGTTTTAAATTCTAGTTTAGACACCTTACTTATATCTGTATTAATTAAATCCCTGGCTGTAAGTTCTGCCTCATGTTCTTTCTTTTGGGATGAATCCCTCTGTTTCATCATTTTGTTCAGAGAAGAAAAGAAGAAAGAAAAAAGAAAACCAACAACAAAAAACAAAAATCAAAGAAAAATAAAAAACATACACAATAAACAAGAAAAACAAAAATAAAAAACAAGAAAACCAAACCAAACCAAAACAAAACTAGATCCTGGGTGTTTTTTGGTCTGCTTGTTAAAAGAATCTAGATCCCAGAATAAATAAATAAATAAATAAATAAATAAATAAATAAATAAATAAAAATGTAAAATACATCAAAATAAAATGAAAGTAAACTATATATATAAATTAAAATTTAAAGAATAATAAAAAATTAAAAAGAAATTGGAAATATAAGAAAATAAGTGAAAAAAATAATAATTTAAAAATAAAGAATAAAAGTAAAACAGAAGCTAGATCTTATTTCCCCTAGAGCTGAAACTTTGCAGCAGTCTATGATCAATAAACTTGGTGTGAACTAGTTATTTGTGCTGGTCTTCTCAGGGAGGGACCAGCTGCACTGATTCTCAGGCTCTTGCTTCAGTAGAAATGCATCTCCAGGGTGCAAGGGGGGCGGGGCTTGGTGTACGCAGCTTCAGCCTCCAATAGTTGCTATTTTGCCCCCTGAAGGCTTTCCGTACTGTTGGGCAGATGGAAATGGCTGTGCCCTGCTCTCTAGCCTCAGAGCTGAAAGTTCGGACCCCTACTCTTCAGTGAGCCTTCACAGAAGAGCAATCAATCACTCTATTTGTGTCCCTGGTTTCCATCTGAACCCTGCATTCACCCTGCCTGTGTTTGAGCCTTTTTATCTCAGGTGTGCCTCAGAGTTTCCAAACTCTAAATTTCAGGGACTCTCAGACAGGGACCCATGCTCTTTCTCTAGAGGAGGTTTTTGTTAGGTTTGCTGGCCCATCCTAGGAAAGCGGTCAGAAAACTGCCTGGTGGTTTGCAGTTTATAGCAGAAAGTTGGCACCAGGACCTGCTGCTCTCCACTGGATTCCCAGCTCCTGTGCCTGGGAACAGCACAGCATCTTGGTGCCATCCATTCTTCCTGCAACCCAGGAGATCCTCAGACCACCCTGTTGCTCTGGGATTCTGCCCCTCTTCACCACCTGGGCACCTTTAAGCCAGGCAAGGTCCCCATGGTAGCAAACCAAATTATGGAAGAAGCCCAAGTAGCCATCAACTGATAAATTATCTATATATAGTGGAATATTATTCAACCATCAAAAATAATGAAATCTTGCTACTTGCAATGCCATGGGTAGACCTAGAGAGTACAATGCTAAGCAAAATAAGTTAGTCAAAGAAAGAAAAATATCATATGATTTCACCCACATGTGGAATTTAAGAAACAAAACAAAGGAGCAAAGTGGAAAAAGAGAGAGAGAGAGAGAGACAAATCAATAAATGGACTCTTAATTATGAAGAACAACCTGATGGTTACCAGAGGGGATGGGGTTAGGGAATGGGTTAAATAGGTGATGGGGATAAAGGAGCACACTTGTGATGAGCACTGGATGATGTATGAAATTGTTGACTCACTATGCTGTCCACCTGAAACTAATATTACACTGTATGTTAGTTAACATACAGTGAAATTAAAATAAAAACTTAAAAAAAATAAATTAAGCAACTCTATATGAATGAAAAAAAGTCAATGTCATCAAAAGTATAAATAAATGCTGTTAAGACTTTAAACTGGAGCAATTATTAGAGTATCAGAGTGGCAAGATAATTATGGTTATTCTGAAACTGGAATTATTAAAGTAGAAGATAAAAGAATTAAAAGATGAGTTGTAAACTTAATTGTTTGAGGACTTTATCTTATATCAACTTATATTGCTGCATAGTTTATGTGCAAATATATGTATTTCATTATTTTTGCCATAATATTAAATTGAAAATTGTCAATGTTCATTAGAAAGTTAATTTTGACATAAATTATGGAATTTCTAGCTAATGAAAACATTTGTAATCATTAAAGAATATAATTTTTTGTAACCTGTCTCATATGTTGTAAACAAGAAAAAGGCAAATTATAGAAAAAATGTGAGATTTTAAATAATATTTGTATGTGTATATGGGGAGAAAATTACTTGACATTTTAATGTGTTGTTAACTATGCTGAATTAGCTATTGCTTGAGTTTTCCTCTAAACTTTCCCCTCTCTGATTCCAATTGGAATATTTCAGCTTCAGGGATATATGGCTTAAAGTAGGACTGCATGAAAAAGACTCTTGCTACATTGTTGAGTGCACAAATTAATGAAAGCAATTGTGTAATACAGGTGGGAAAAAGAAGATCAATGAAGGAAGCCTTGATAGAGTGATTGGGAGGTTTCCCAAAACTACAAAGAGAGATCTTCAGGTGCTTCTTAAAGTGTTGCATCAAAAGTCTTTAATAAGAACACTTGAGTGGCTCAGTCAGTTAGGCATATGATTGTTGATTTCAGCTTAGGTCATGGTCTCAGGTCATGAGATCAAGCTCCACGATGAGTTCTGCATGGGGCTCTGTGCTCAGCAGAGTCTGCTTGAGATTCTCTTTCTCCCTCTGCCCTTCCCCCACTTACACTCTCTCTCTGAATAAATAAATAAGATCTTTAATAAAAAAGTCTTTAATAATATCTGTGACTTAATCTTTGGAGTCAAGGGGAGAGATGTAACAGAACCTGGGAGGATGAGCATCCTTGCACTAACCAGTGAGGGCCCAAGACTGGAGCTGCATCCTGAATACTTTGGGCCACATAGGACCTTGCATAATTATTACTCAAGGGAAAGAGGGACAGAAGCTCCAGTAAGAACTAAGACAAAACACACTAGCCTGATTGGCTGAGGGCTCAAAGATTCAATTTTGTTTTTAAATGAGTTAACATAAACATTTTAAAGATTAGTTTAGGAACAGAGATTAAGGTCTTCTCTCTCTCTCTCTCTCTCTCTCTCTATATATATATATATAATTATATATTATATACTTTATTATATTGTATATAATATTGATATCTTTATATAAATATATAAACAAGAGATAACTGAAAGGACATAGAACAATCTGGTATTAATAGTTACTTTGGAGGAGAAAAAGGAATATTGAAGGGAAAGGAAGGATTATCAATTTGTATTTTACATTGTTCTGAATTGTTTGAGTTTAATACAATGAGTTTTAATTTTATTATAATTAAAATGAAACAGCACTGAAGATGATAAAACTTACAGCGGCCAGTTCAACGTCCTATGGACCAACCTCAGTCCATCCCAGCTTTTCACACTGGCCTCTCTCTTCAGGACCTTTTTATTCCCCAAAAACTACTCCTACTTCACTTAGTCACTAAACATTAATTATTTTCTGGCCTCAATCCTGTGATGACAACTTTTATTCTTTGCAATACTAATCCACCCTGTCACAACCCCCACAGTCATTTCCTCCAAACAGTGCATTCAAGACTCAACCACTGACATTCCCAGCTGAGCCTTTGTCCATCACAACAGCCAACTGGGATTCCGGTCTCTGCCAGTAATGGTACATTTTGGTAATCATGGTGCCTACCTTCAAAATGTGTGACGAGACACATATCAGGGAAATAAATGATCTATTTGTATTGTAGATATTTATGGAAGTCGTTGAATTTTAAAGTACAGCACAATAAATGTATAAATAGATTAAGAGGATTTTGGGTTAAATCCAGTGTCTAGGATGTTGACCAGCTCCAAGAATATCTGCCTTTTTGTCTCTGTCCTTTTCTTCATCCTCCCCCGAAATCGAATACAACACACTTACATTCCCAAAGAGTGATCTGTATTCTCAGATAATTACTCACCGATCACCTTCAGCTCCAAAGTGGCTTCCTCAAAGTCACTGACTTTTTTAAAAAACACTTGTACATTCCATTGTCTGAGATCCAGAGACTGTAGATTCTCACAGCTACTCTTCCCTCAGTGATGTAATCATTCACCAACTCTGCTCTCCCTTTGAAATCTACCAGCTGTTCTCCCACCTGCTCCATTCCATCCTTATACACATACACAGCCTCTGAGAACCACCTCAGCTCCGTGCTCTCCACATTCATGGGTGGGGACACACGACAGGGCAGCACTGTGTCTGTGCCCAGCATGGCCACAATTGGCTCTGAGGGGCTGATAACCAAGAATGAATCTGTGGAATAGAGCCATAGTGAAAAGAGTATCAATGACTTACCTGGGCATTTTGGAACACAGTGTCATTACTGACCCAGTAGAACCCCATAGACATTCTGTCATTCATACACCAGTTCTCTGCAGCACACATTCAGGCTGAAGATGGTAGTGAACAAGACAAAGAGGATCTCTACCCAATCAACAGGGTAATCTCTTATTAAGCAAATGATTTTTTGATAGCAATGGTGATAAATTCTATGAAGAAGGAGGGAAGAATGCTGGGAAATCATGAAACCAGAGTTTTTAATTAGGTCTTGGGCATCAAGATAAAAAATTAGTGAAATAATTCGAACTGATTCTTCTCTCTAATAATATGATGACTTATTTGCCCTTATGTATGGGCAGATAAATCATTATATCAAAATAAAGGATTTAGAATTCGCCCAGGTATATATTGAGTAGTGATGGAGTAATTCAATACTTCCGTTCAGAGAATAAGAGCATCTAAGAATATAAAATACAAAGTATTGTTACCTGAGCCCCACATGGACATCTGGTGAAGTAGAATAGAGAAGAGGCCTCTTAGCAGAGAGAAGTTCAGGGCACCCACCATCTTTCTCAGAGCAAACAACAGTATCACACAGAGTAAGGTCCTGAAAATAGCTGGAGTAAAGATAAAAATGGATTCCATAAGGTAAAAATAATCAAAGCTAAGGCAGTTCACAGAAATTCTAAGAAATGGCCTCCAGAAGCTCTCCAACAGCTGCAGAGCGTTTTTTCTCTCAGGGAACATCAGGGAAGCCTTTAACACTCACAAAAAAGACCCTTTTTCCCTTTTCCAAGGAAACAGTTTTCATCTCAACAACCATGTTCTGCATCTTGTCCAGTGGACAAAGAGACGGAGAGGAGGCAATGAGCAACCACAGAAAGAAATGGCTTTAGCACACACATTAATTACGCCTCAATGAATTCCACCCCCTCCCCACATTCCTATAGGACAGAGGAGCATATATAACTTGGCCTGTCCCCTACCAACCCCTAGGATCCTTGCCCAAATGCTCTCAGTTTCCTCTCTCTTGCCCATCACCCACAAGAGGCAACACTCACATCTTTTAAGTTCTTCTTACAGAGATGAAGGCATCCAGAAACTTCTCAGACTCATGGCCACAGGCGCTCTCTGCCATTCCTCCTAGTTACCTGCTCTTGGCTGCCCACAGGTCTCTCCTGTGAGACTTTCCCCAAAATGCCAAGAGGATATCAGACTTTATAAAACATGGGGCCAGGTTTTTTAAGGGGGTTCAGACAACTGAGAGAAAGAAGGCCCCTGCAGGGGATCTCTCAGAAGTACACTTCTCTTTGGCCACACTAACACACTCAAAACTGAAAGTAAAATAAGATAAAGAAAGCAAACTTTGACCTGTCATGTATAATGAGTCTATCTAATGATTACATACTTACAAAGTATAGAGGGGATCAAAAGCAAGTGATTTCTTTCTTTCTGAGAAGTATATTGTCTAGGTTAGTAGCATAGATATTAGAACTTGATGACCTGAGTTAAAATGCTGGTGAGACTATTTGCAACTTATGATTTTGAGTGAGTTAGTTATACAACCTCTCCATGCCTCAGTTTCCTCATGTGATAGTGTGTTAAATAATAGTATCTATGCTAAGTTTTGGGTGAAGAGTACATGAATGTATTTAAACATTTAGAAGAGTGTCAATAGCTTATAAATTATGTGTAGATTGTTAGCAATTTTTATTTTAACGTCTTGCTCACTCACCACAGTATATCTGCCATTCTGGCGACGAATTTTCATCTTCCAGTGGGACCCTTCATTATATTAGGCAGGAAATTGAGAAGACATGGGCACATTCACACTCTCTGACTCTTCTCCCAGACAGAAATGTTCTCCACTGACATCTGGATTTTATCCATCTCAACCAGGGTAAAAGAAAAACAGTATAAAATTCCCCAACCGATTCTCTGAGACTTTCATCTTCTTCAATGCTATAAATAATGGAAGTGATAAGGATATTACTGTCCCCTACCTATATCAATCATTTTAGTTTTGAAGATCCTTCAAGTTCTATGAATTCTAGAACAATTGTTTCTTGCTTAGAATCACAGAAAGAAATTCTGAGTTAGAGACTAAAAAAATTTTTTAAATGCGAATCTACATTTTTGAAATTCTATATCTAAGATTGAACATCTATATATGGTTTATAAGAGACATAGCAAAACAAGAAATGAATGAATACAAACCAGACATGTTCTAACACAATTATAGATATGGCACTATTAATTTTAAAATAAAAATGACATTCAGAGAGAAATCATTCAAAGAAACAAAATTGCCCTTTCAAATAGATACATTTATTAATAACATGGACTTTCAAGTATTGCATGGTGCTAATAACATACAGCTGGATTTAAAAAAGCAAAAACAGTTTGGAACTCAAAAAGGAATTTATAGTCATAGAAAAGAACAGAACCATTATAGAACATTTAATGAAGTTACGGAAGTTTTAAATTATATAAACTATGCTGTAACAAATCTTTCTGACTTTGTAAGATCCACTAATTTCTCTTAATTTTTGATTAATATAAATCCACTGCAGGCTATTACGGTGGATTAGTAGAAATGACCCAGTGTGACATTTATCTAACCCCTTCCTCCACTGTGCTGGGAGTGCCAGATCTTTCCCAGGTGTTCTTATCTAAACAAACACCAAAATATCTGCTTATTTCAAGGATTATTTTTGGAACTTGCTTAAGTATCCAATCTCAATAGAAATTTGGATTTACATTTTCTAAACAGTCAGGGATTTGACATGCATGTGAATGATACTTGAATTTAAATTTATGAAATAAGTCACTACCACATAAACATGAAGGCCACAGTCTCCCTTGCAGGCACCTACTCTATTGGGAGAGTCTACCAGAAAAAGAAAAACACAGATAGAGTCTTCATGTAGCTCCTCCATTCCTAGGTAGCTAACTTCAACAGACAACATGTACCAAATCTCTTATCCTTCCATCTTACTCCAACTCAAGTAACAGCGGCCACCCAAAGTGGAATAAACGGAACTTGGGGTGTATCTCCAAACCTTCTCCCTGCTCCAAGCCCCTGTGTTCAAACCCTATAGCTTTCACTCTTTTTTTTTAAAGATTTATTTATTTATTTATTTATTTATTTATTTATTTATTTATTTGACAGAGATAGAGACAGCCAGCGAGGGAGGGAACACAAGCAGTGGGAGTGGGAGAGGAAGAAGCAGGCTCACAGCGGAGGAGCCCAATGTGGGGCTCAATCCCATAACGCCGGGATCACGCCCTGAGCCGAAGGCAGACGCCCAACCGCTGTGCCACCCAGGCGCCCCTGTAGCTTTCACTCTTTACATAAGAGTTTTGTGATGCAGAAACTTCTGATTCTTTGTCTAGGAACTTCTTTCTTTTGCCCTTACATTTAGATGTTCATTTTGTAGCTTAGATAATTTTAATTTCTACTCAGGAATGTAAAGACTACATTTGTTTTCTAGCAATGAATTCAACATGACAGATGTATGATGGAAGCTGATTCTTTCTCTTTTGTGCATAATGGGTTTTCTGGACTGTAGAAGCTTTAAGGTTTTCACTTGTTTGTAGTTTTAAAACTTTATTTATTTATTTATTTTTTAATGGGTACAATTATTATCTACATTTTTATTTATTTTTTTTATTATAATAATATTTTTTAAATTATATTATGTTAGTCACCATACAGTACATCCCTGGTTTTTGATGTAAAGTTCGATGATTCATTAGTTGGCATATAACACCACTGGAGGAGATAATGTAGTTTTAAAACTTTAAAAAAATTTGTTGTATAAATGACATTTTTTTCCTCCAATAATTTAACGCTTTATGAAGTGCCCTTTCTTCTGATTCTGGCCCCTAATCTGCTTCCCAGTTTAGAAAACCTATTAGATGAATATTGAAGGTCTGGATCCATTGTCCTCAATTTAACTTATGTCTCTTAGGTTTTATCTCTTTGATTTAAAGTATCATATTCTGGAAGAATCCAGTAAACCCATTTTTCTAGCCCAATATATATTTTTAAGTTTTAATTTACAGTCCACTTAGTTAACATACAGTGTAATATGAGTTTCAGGTGTACAATTTAGTGATTCAACACTTTCATGCAACACCCAGTGCTCTAGCCCAATATTTTGACCTGTAGAGGTGTCTACTCTGGTATCTGACCCTTCTAGCTGGTTTCTATTTTAAGTCAGCTTTCCACTCCCAAGAATGTGAATTATTTCTTTAGTCTTAAATTTCCTACAAATGAGTCCTTCTTATTGTGCTTCACATTTGAATTTAAAAAATCTTTATATATGTTTTATTCTTTACTTTTTCATGTGAGAGAAATCTGAAAATTCGAGATAAGCAAAAACAACAGATAGAAATACCCCTATTTGTATCACTCAGACATAAATACCTTATCATTTTTTTGTGTGATTTTGAATCTAACCTACCATATTTCTTAAGCAAATAAGATTACACTATTCATGCTGTTTTAAAACTGCTTTTTGAAGTCAGTAAGATCTTGTAGTGCTCCTTTTCCCTTCCCCCTCACCTTTCTCCTTAAACACATGAACACTCTTACGATGTAATTCCCTTAAAATATTCTCCATAGATTAACTGACTTTCCTCAAACAATTCTCTATTGTTGGGAAAAATATCTAAGATATTTATGTGACTCTTTCACATGTATTTTTCTAGCTTTGTTGGAAATGTATATTTATTTACATTTTCAAATAGAACACACACACAAGCCTATTCACAAGTTTCAAAGTAAACAAGAGGCAAGTAGTAACATTAACCTTTACATTTCTCTTTCAGTGTTTCCCTCCCATTCCCAAATACTTCAGACCAAAACTATCAGGTGGATGTCAGAGCCCAAGTGAGACTAAAGGACCTCAGTGGGGAGGGCAGCCCACCACCATGGTGGGAGAGGGCTTGAGTGGGCGAGCAGGGTATGAGTGAGGTGGGGAGGCAGCCCTGAAGAGAACTGCAGAAGAATATATTGTACTATAGTCAAACAATGCCATATTATGCAACAATAAAAAATTTAAAATGTACTGATAAACACAACATGGTTGAATCTCAAAAAACATTTTGTTTATCCAAAGAAGTCAAACACAGAAGTGGACATACTATAAAATTTCTTTTTTATTGTTTTTGAAGTTTTAGAATAGGCAAGATTAAGCTATCATGATTTATATCAGAATACTGTTTGTTTTTCCTGGAATGAATTGACTGGCAATGGAGATGAAGGAACTTTTCAAGAGACAGACATAGTCCATATTTTGAGGGAGGTGGTAGTTACATGAGTGTAAAGATTTGTAAACTTCATTTAAATGTACATTTCAAAGCCATGCATTCCATTGTATGCAAATTATATCTTCATAAATTTGATTTCTAAAAAGTCGAATGTACCACACTGTCTCTAGAGAATATTTATTTAAGATCTTGGTATCCTTTTGGCCAGACTGTTAGTGGCTTACATACTAATATTTATGCAATTGGTATTTGTGTACTTATCCGTAAATCTTGTGTGACATGAAAAAACATGACTTGGACTTGAAAAGAATGTGAAGTGGAAAGCAATGCCTTTTGAGCATATTCTAAATATGCTCAAATTTAAATAAATTAAAATTGTGTTATTATTCCCACTTTACTTTTGGGAGCCCTAAGGTTTTGGAAATACAGCCCTATGCTTCTCAGAGCACAGAGCCCTTCTTTTCTGACCTCTCATTTTCCCCTGCACAGCTTCCAATACCAGTTAGAGTGTGGTAGGAGGAAGCCTGAATCTCTTGTTCTTGTTCTCCAAATCAGTTAACTTTTTAGGTTAAACATTGGGATGACCAGTATTCTTGAATATCACACAGGAAGAGGATTCTCCCTCCCTAAATAATGGTATTTCAGCTTTTTGCAGGTAAAAGGAGGAAGCTACACTGAGCATTTTTGACCAAAGCACACTTTAGAGTTCCTGTTCCAGAGCTGCACCCAATCCAAAGTCCCCCAGGATGACTTTTATTATCTCTATTTTCAAAGTAGCTGCAAGCGCTGCAGGCAGGCTGTGACTTTCTTATTGGACCCGTTCTAGGAGAGGCATTCACATGTCAGTGCCTTTTGGTAGCCCTGTTTGTCCCCCTTCCTAAGAATATGTTTCCAGTCTGGGGATGGATTAGAAACCTACTCTTCCCAGCCCCTGCAGCCACACCTTTGGATGCGGACCACAAGAATAAACAGGTACCAATTGTCTCTGGAGCTGGGCCTTGTAGTTTGAGGAGATCAGGAGCTTCCAGGTAGCCTCCTGGCTCAATCTGGATGGTGAGAGAGAAATATGTGGTGATGTGGAGGTGTGTCTGGGGGAGATGTGGGTCCTAAAAACAAAAGGGGTTGAGCTCTGGGTCACTAGTGAGAAAACTCCCTTCTCCTTCTGGAGTTAAGCCACAAGAGTGCTTGCAGTAAAAATAAATATGTAAAAGTATGAATGCATCAATACATGAAGGCAAGAAGGAGGGAATAAGATTGGCCAATAGGAGTGGACTAATTTTGTGTCTGCCTTCACTTCTTAAAATGAACTCAGGGTTTTTCAATTTCAAGAAAGCCCACAGGACACAAGAGAGTGGTTTACAGCTTTCTACACCTGCTGGGGAAACAGTTGGTTTTCAGAAAGAAGAGAGGGAAGGAAAATCCACTGGGGAGGGGTTGGAGTTGGTGGCAGTCTGTGAGGAAGAACAGTCAAAAAACTGTGTATAAAAGTAAATCTTTGAACAGGGGATTTTTTTTTTTCCTGAAAGTTTTCACTCTGGTGGCTTTCTCACCACCTTCTCTTACAGAGTACTTCCTTGTCAGGGTGAACATTTCATGCTTTCACTTTCTGCTCTGAAGAAGATGGTGGGTTCTCCCGACTATTCTCCTGCTGGCTTCCTCCTCCTTCTCCTTCTTCTCCAGGCGTCTACATGGTACTCAGCAGGTCAGTGTTCTCTCTCCTTCTCTTTATTTATTGGCTTGTTTTTAATGGCTCTTCTCAGATGATGAAAAAACTCGATCATCCATCAGTCGTCGTTATACCTCCTCTAAAGGCAGTTATACTGGGGAGGAACTGTGATTGTGTTCATGCCAACTGAAGACTGGAAGGTTCTGGCCAAGAAGGACTGATCTTTATATCAACTCCCATTATTACTTTGGATAGATTTCATAAAACTCATAGCTCTAATGTTTAGCTAAATTGAGTATGAGTGGTTTTATCCTGATTAATTTCAATGTAACAGTATCAGTGAAAATATACTTTATAATGATCACATTGCCAAGATAACCTAAGCCCGAGTACAAAGTATTTGGAATCCCTGGTTATGATCTTTGACAAATCTTTTTTTCCCCCCCTCTGGGACTTGAGTCCTTCTTTCATAAAATAGAAAGGGGCCTCAGGATGAGATCTCAATAATGGGACCTCAACTCTGAGATTACATTTTTTAAATTAAAATCTCTTTAATTTGATGTCAGTTAGTCAGGGAATATTAAAATGTTTGCTTTCTATACATGTTGACTCAGCAATTCTGCAAGAATTTATCATAAAGAAAATCTCTCTCATGTATATGTATAATATATTAAATGTCTATTGTGGGACTGTTTGTAGTAATAATAAATTGGAAGCAATATAAATATTTACCCTGATACAGGAAAAGCTTAAACACGATGTTATAGGCAATGTCAAAAACAAGAGGTAGAGTTAAATTATATGTACTAAAATGGTTGGATGTTCCTTATTGTAGAAATTGATGTATAATGATTCCATTTATGTGAAATAGAATAACTTTTACACTACACTGTGGATATAAGTAATGTCAAATATCTTTTCCTAAATTAAAATGACTCATATAACATGTATAGCCAGTAGTCCTGTTTCGGTTAACTAAGAAAACCTATCTGTTGCGTACTCTGGGTTTTACACAGGAATGGAAAGGAAGGGAGACCACGGCTCTCATCCAGCCTAATGGCCAGTGTCATGCTCCTTGCCCAAGACTGCCTGATCCACATTCTCTGGGACAGTCTGGCCATGGGATATTTCCTTTAAGCCCATGTGGCCTTGTCGTTTGTGTTAACACTCCTGGGCCCCCTCACAGCCATGCCTTTTGATATTCTTCCCACTCCAGGGTCACTACATTTGTGGGCGCTTAAGCTTTAACCATTCAAAAGAGCCACAATACCCTTGGCCTCTGCCAGTGCGAGTTTTGCCCAGGGGGCATCAGTCTCCTTTTAGTTATCATTGATTTTTATACTAAAGTAAGTTTCAAGTAGATGGCTTAAGTGACTTGACAAAGGAGCTTATTTCATAATTAAGCAAAGTCCCCATTTTTTGTTTGCAGCAGCCTCCTTCCCTGCCCCAGGGAATCCAACCATCCTCTCTGGTAAAGACTGCCCTGCTCTTGCCACCTGGAACCACTGGCTTCCAAGTCCTCTCAAGAAAATAATTATTATGAAAAACTTTTCTTTATGATTCCAAGCATTCAGTGTTACTAAAAAAAAAAAAAAGGCAACCAAACCTTATAAATTTTACATTTCACTTTGATATAAAACACTGTTAATCTTTTCCCTCACCCCTCAACACAGAGTAAACTAAATCTTTAAACCAGAAATGGCTACTTATCCTCTTAGGAGCAGTTCGTTGGGAGAGAAATGGATGAGTGTGGAGAGAAACACCTTCTACTCCTCTCCTACCAAAAGAAGGGATAATTGCTTAATAAGTTCCTTTGCCACATTTAATTCTAAGTAAGTCTCTTTTATTTAGGTTTTACATAATTTACACATAAATATTATTTGTAAATGCATAGAAAAACTGTCATTTCAAATTCCAAATTATCAGCAGTTGTTACCTCTGGAGAATATAGTTGAAGAAGTTAGATTACATAGATACATATTTTAAGGCATATACAATTTTTTTGGAAAACAATGCAAATAAGAAAGAAATGCAGATGGGTCTCTTGTTTCATCCTCCCTCACTCATTTCCCCAATCTGTCTTTGATTTTCATGCAGTGTCCGGGTTTTCTGTGAAGGGACCGGCTGAGCCCATCATGGTTCTGCTAGGGGCAGATGCCACTCTGCCCTGCCAGCTGTCCCCTGAGCAGAGTGCAGCCCACATGCATATTCGGTGGTACCGAACCCAACTCTCCCCTGCTGTGTTTGTGTACCAGAATGGACAGGAACAAGGTGGGGAGCAAATGCTGGAGTACCGTGGCAGGACAGAGATGGTGAGAAACTCCATCAACAAAGGGGGTGTGGCCCTGCTGATCCAACATGTTCGTGCCTCTGATCATGGCCAGTACCGGTGTCATTTTAAGGATGGTCAGAGCTCCCAAGAGGCCATTGTGGAGCTGCATGTTATAGGTATGTTAACCTGGCACAGAGTGTGTATGTCATGGTGTAAAGCAAAGAGAAAAATAAGGATGTTTGGATTCCTAATCTGCCATTTCTTATGATCTTCCATATATTGAAATGCTAATTGACCTTGCAGAATGTCATTTCTTAAACTACACAGTGAGGCTAGGACTACGTACTCTATTTACTTTTAAACACCAAAAAAGGGCAATATTTCTGAATATGTTTTCATATCCCAAAAATCCCAGAAAATTAATTGACTAGTATTAATTCAGACAGGTATTGATACCTTCAGACATTAGTTTTCACCCAATCGGTAGAGAAAGACAATTTATAGGATAAACTCCTTTTTCTAATTTTAATCGGACCTGTTTTTTCCTCTCCTTGAAATGACATCAAAGCTCTCTTCGTCTAAGTGTAGTGCAAAGGCATCAAGTTGATTTCAAAACGGAATCACAGTTTGGCCTGACATTCACTGTGAGAGGTTTATTGACCTTTGAGCTTCAGTTAACTTATCAGTCTAGTGAGGGCATTTTGGCCTTCAGCCTCAGGGACTACTAAGCCCCAAGGACCCCAGGCCTTAAACCCATGCCTTCTCTCCTCAGGGTTGGGCTCTGCACCTCATGTTCACATGATGGGACCTGAGGTTGGTGGGATCCGAGTGCTGTGCTCTGCAGATGGCTGGTTCCCAAAACCCAGGGTGCAGTGGAGTGACATGATGGGAGTGAATCTACAGTCCCTCTCTGAGGTTCAGACCCAAGATGAAGATGGGCTCTTCCGTGTGGAAGCATCTCTTGTGGTCATGGACAGCTCTCTGGGCAATCTGACCTGTTCCATCCAGAATCCCCTCTCTGGACAGGAGAAAGCATCAGCCATCTTCCTCCCAGGTGAATGAGGCATAAACCCCAAAACAGAGTTGGGAGTGTAGTGAAGGCAGGGAGGAGGGAAGAAGGACTGAGGGAGTCTTGGAAAAAGGGCAGGATGGCCTCCAGACTAGTTTTCACTATGTCTTCACATGCCTGTGTCAGAGCCCTTCTTCCCCAGGATGGACCCATGGAAGGCAGCCCTGGCTGGGACAGTCCCTATACTGATGCTTCTCCTCGCTGGGATTAGCTACACTGGCTGGAGACAACATCAAGCTAAAGAAAGAGAAGTAAAGAAAAAGAAAACAGAATCTCATGAAAGAGATCAGATGAAGAAAGAAAAGGAAATGGCACTTGAGGCCAAAGGTAAATTGTGTCAGCAGAACAAATAGGGTTCATGGAAAAGCTGGGAGTATAGGTTGTATAAGGCGGGTGGGGAAATAAAAGATTGCCAAAGGACCCCAAGGAAAACATGGAGTACCAAAATTCCATAAAGCCTGAGTTTTATGGAAAGGAGGAAACCATGTGGGAAACTTGGAGAGTTGTGGGCAGTGGTCTGTACCCAAACTGTGGTGTTGCTTCTCCTTGTGGAAATGTCTTCCCCCATCTTCTCCTGACACACCTAAGAAATCTTGAATTCCCATGAAGGGTGGGCACTCCTTACTCAGTGACCCTATGACATTTCCCATGTAACTTTTCCTAGCACTTGTCATTTTAGATTCCACATGTATGTTTTCTAATCCTTCTCACCTTCTTAACTATGGGATCCCTAAGGGAGGGCCACATTGAATTCATTCAGCTCCTCCATGAACTTAAGAGCAGCTAAAACCCAATTTGATGGATTTTATCTCTCTTCTTTCAGAGAACCTCAAGGCAGAGCTTGGTGAGTCTTGCTTCTTCTCATGCCCTGTGTAGAATTTGCTCCCCTTTCCACATCTGTTGTAGGTCTCTCACTGAATGTTGTTTCTTTCAGAACGGCGAAAGGCACTATACCTTGTAGGTAAGAGACTGAGTTTCCCACACCCCTCAATGTTTTGATGTCCAACACTTTCTCAGCTCCCTCCTTTCAGAGGGAAAGACTGAAAGATTTAATAGTGACTAGTGAAAAAAAATAAGGGGGAAGGAGAGGAATGTGAGGCTCTGGATGTCTTGTCTTGTCTTAACTGGATTTGTTCTGTTTTAGATTGGAAGAAGGCCCTGCTGTATCCTGGTAAGTAACTCTCTGGCTTAGATCTTGCCATGTGCCTCTGATATTCCAAGTATAATAAGTAGACACATAAGCATACACACACACACATCCACGTGCAAGTTGTGAAGATTCATTTGGTATCAATCTATAGTATTTTGTATTTGGAAGCTCAAATATTCAATTGTTTTTCACAGCTAAGGATAAAGAAGAAATTACTGTCGACTGGTAAATTCCACATAGCTAGAGTAGGACTCAACACAAATTGTTAACCCATCCACTATGGAGAAGTAAGAGAAAGAAGAGCGATTTTGTTGAGATTTAGGAAGAATAAAGAATACCCTATTCTTTATTTCTATAAATAGAAATAGCATAGAATCAACATTTCTATACTGTGAATAAAGCTTAAAAGAGCAGAAAATATATTTTATATTTGGGAAAAATATATTAATTATTTTTTAATTTATTTTGCCTATTTGAAATAAACAAAGTAAAGTTCAATACATAGGAACAAGGTTTATGTTTGAAAAGCTTAAAAAACAATCTTTCAAAATATTTTAATATCATAAAAATATATTTATCTGGTGGTAGAGGGAATTGGCTATTTTATATCTTCTAATATCTGTGTCCATGTACTAAGTGTGTTTAAGACTGTGTGTGTGCGCATTTGTGATACAGAGTTAGACCTCAAAAGCCTTCTAGGTAATTCCTTAAATATATAGCTGTGCAATTTTTATATGCCAGATACTGTGCTAGATGTTGGTGGCGTAAGCTGTGATCTCTGACCCTAGAACTTAAAGTCCATTGGGGGAAGTAAGCTAAGAACCAGGCAACTGCACACAGCCTGATAAGTACTTTGATATGACAGGGTCAAGGCACCCCTCCCAAGGGTTAAAGTAAGGTAAGCAGTTTCTACTGAGAGTTTCCTTTCCTTTCCTTTTTCGTTTCCTTTTCTTCTTTTCCTTTCCTTTCCTTTCCTTCTTTCCTTTCCTTTCCTTCTTTCCTTTTCTTTCTTTAAGATTTTATTTATTTATTTGAAAGAGAGAGAGAATGAGCAGGGGGAGGGAGGGGAGAAGCAGACTTTCCACTGAGCAGGGAGCCCAATTTGGGGCTCAATCCCAGGACCCTGAGATCATGATCTGAACTGAAGATGCTTAACTAACTGAGTCACCCAGGTGTCCCTCTACTAAGAGTTTTCTTTCAGGAGCTGCTTTAAAATGTTCCCATGGTTCTAGAGGAGAGAGCAAAGTATAGTAAGGATGAGGACATACAGGTTTTAGTTCCAACTCTGTCAATTACAGCTGAGGAATTCAGTCATTTTTGCTTTCTTAATCTCAGCCTTCTTATCTCTAAGATGAAGAGATTGCAGATGCCCTTGACGACTCATATATTCATCAATTCTATATATAGAATGCTACCCTTCTTAGAAGAGGGCAGCTCAGTGAGAGACCATCAAGACTTATAGATAAGTTCTTTTCTGCCTATTGCCCCAAGACATTAAGAGAATATCCAATCTTTTTTATTTTATTTTATTTTATTTTTTTTAAAGATTTTATTTATTTATTTGACAGAGAGAGACAGCCAGCGAGAGAGGGAACACAAGCAGGGGGAGTGGGAGAGGAAGAAGCAGGCTCATAGCGGAGGAGCCTGATGTGGGGCTCGATCCCAGGACTCCGGGATCACGCCCTGAGCCGAAGGCAAACGCTTAACCGCTGTGCCACCCAGGCGCCCCTAGAATATCCAATCTTTAAATAAAACACAAGTCCTGTCATAAAAGAAGTGACCCCAGACAGGGGCAGATATAGTTCTATTCCTTATGAAGAATCTATCTCTGGAGAAAAATATTAAAAATGTGATTACAAGCATTAAAATTTTAAAAAGTCAGTTTAAAAGACTTAGTCTGAAGCTTAAACTCTACTTCTACTCTGAGGTGGTCATAGACTGGGAAAACACTAAAATAAAATCATAAAATAAAAGGACATTTTGTAGTTTTCATCCTCAATGAGGAGTGCCACAAAGGTCTTAAGAGCATAGGTGCTTAGAACACTAGACCCTGCTCCAGGTGTTCTCCAGACTTACTCCCCCAGCACTGGGCCAAATGAGGGGATCGTTTCTAATCTGAGACAGCACACAGGAAGTACACCCTTTGTCTTGTATTTTCTGGACACTGCCAAGTTCAAGGGGCTCAAAGGAGGAGGGAAAGAGAGCTGAGAAGAGAGAGCAATGAGCCAGGAAAGGAAGTGTGTCCCTCCTCTTCATTCTGTGGGTATGCTACCATCATAGTGTCAATTTGCTCTTTTTCAGACTGGAGGAAGGAAAAGTTCCAGCTTGGTGAGTGGCTCTTTATCTTTTTGACTCCTTTCCAACCTGCCCTCTGATATTCCATTTTTCCCTCCTAACATCATCTCCTACTTGAAAAGACAGAGGAACCATTATTCTGGTAAAGAAGGGAAGAACCATTGGCCTGAGCTGAAAATTGCTGCTAGGATTATCTACTCTGGTTGTATTTACCCCTTCATATATTGGCCATGCTTTCTCACCTGTGGTGGGAGGGGGTCCACTTGCTTCTGAATGAAATTATAGCCCCTCAGTTGAGGAAATCCCCAACTGAGTAAAAAGTGTTCAAAATGATGAGAGTAACTTAGCTGCTCTTTTTAAAGAGGTCAGCTGACATGGAGCCTATTAGTAATTGAAGAACATGGTTCTAATTTGTAGATAATTTGGAAAGAATACTATTGTCAAGTAAACCCTGCAAGTCCCAGCTCACTCTGGCACTCTGCCAAGACACTGATAATAGCATAAGTAAGATAAGATGAGATAAGTAGCATTGAACCCATGGTAGGAGCACCCCATAGCTCCACCTCCCCCAACAGACACTTTCAGAAGACAGGTGTTCTTTCATTATTCGATCCTGTTTCTCTAAGGTTTCACCTGCACAACAACTTTCTGAAATATATAATGTTGGCCTTTCTCTTTGCTTTTCTTTCCCCACAGCCAATGTGACTATAAATCAGGAAATCCATCAGAATAATTCTGACCCAGAGAGAAAAGAGAACTTCAGAGAGGAAACAGAGGATCTATCTCTTAGTGATAAGAGGGGAGACTGCAACCTTATCACACTTAATCAGGAAGGCTTCACCTCAGGAAAACATTATTGGGAAGTGGGTATTGAGGACATTGGTGAGTGGACTCTAGGCGTATATGAGAAGCCCGCAGTCAAGAGTGGGTTATCCACCGATCTACAAAACAAGATACTCAGAGTCATAGAGAAGAAAGGATGTGAATACAGAGCTCTCACCTGTGGGTCCCAAGACACTTCCCTAAAAGAGCATCTCCTGTTAGAAAAGTATCCACAAAAGATTGTGATTTTCTTGGATTATGAAGACAATGACATTTCTTTCTATGACATGACTCAGGGTACCCACATCTTCTCCTTCACCCAGGCAAACTTCTCTGGGTCCCTCTATCCTTACTTCAACCTTAAATCCATGGAGCATTCCCTATCTGAGCCATACTAAGTGACTTAGAGGAAGAATCTATACCGTGAAGACAATAGTCTATTCTCTGTAAACCCTAGAATGCCAGTTCTGATGGGTGACCTCAGGCTCACTGATTATGAGGCCTCTTGGCTTGAGGCTCCATGAGTCCCCATGAACAGCGGGGTTTCTTAATTGCAGAGAAGAAACTTTTTGTTGTGTTGTTATTGTTATAAATGCTATTTCTTGCTTTATATATAATATATCACAGATTGATAATTTTCTAAAATAAATTACCAGACAAATAAAGTCAATAAAAAAACAATGCATACAGTTACAAGTTGTAATTAGCTTATTGTTAGGTTCAATATACTTAAAACTGTCAATTTGCTCTACAACGTTTTTAATACTCTAGTTCTGTATTTGTCTCATAAAGAACTGGTAAGAAACAGTTAATATAGTTCACTGGTCTGTGAACAACACTTTGAGTGGCACTGCTAAAGCAGTATTCAAAGGATTAAAAACTAGATAAACCCCTTCAGCTTTCTCATAGCAACGCTGAATAAAAGCAACAAAATACTGCTATTTTCTGATGTTGAAGGAGAAAAGTTAAATTGTGGTTTGAGGAATGCGTGGGTGGCTCAGTCAGTTAAGTGTCTGCCTTTTGCTCAGGTCATGATTCAGGGTCCTGGGGTGGAGCCCTGGTTCAGACTCCCTGCTCAGTGGGGAGCCTGGTTCTTCCTCTACCTGCTGCTCCCCCCGCTTGTGCTCTGTCTCTCTGTTTCTGTCTCTCTCTCTCTGACAAATCAATAAATAAAAATTTTAAAATAAATAAATAAATTATAATTTAATACATGCTAATCTATATCTTAAATGCAAGGATAATTTGAGGAAAGAAAAAATAAATATCAATCATAATCCAATTCTAATAAATGTGAAGATGTTAGCATGACAGAGGTCTGGGAAAATCAATGAGGTAAGAGCATTTTGAGGTATTTGTCTTATCAAAGAAAGAGAGAGACATTTTATTGCTTTGCCTAAGATATTAATAAGGGAAATGACTACTTTATATTTTGGGGAATTCTAAGTATATCCACCAGCAGAGGTAAGGAAGGGCCCTTCTTCTCCCTCTAATCAAACCTATCTGCTATATTAAAATGAGATGACTAGAGGAAACAGTACTTAATGTTTAAACAGGGGTAAGAAGAGAATGTGCTCCTATGAGCTAGACTGAAAAACCTGGTAAATTCTGTGGATATAGGGTTGAGTACCCGGAAGAATCTTGCCCCAGCAGCAGGGAATAATCAGCACTAGACTAAAAACTGATCCAATACATACTGATAAACAAATCTTAAAAGCAAGGCTCAAAAGGATCAAATTATTTACAAATATCTAACTTCATTCCAGAGCAGAGCTCAACCAGGTAAAATGAACAGTGTCTGACATCCAATAAAAAATTATTGGGCTTGGAAAGAAGCAGGAAAATCCAACTCATAATGAACAAAAAAAAATCAATAAATTGAAATTAACATGGAACTGATACAGGTGTTAGATTTAACAGATAAGGACATTAAAACAGAAGTTGTAACTATATTCCAGATATTCAAAAAGTTCACTAGAGATATGCATTTAAAAGAAAGACCCAAATTCAACTTCTTTAGATGGAAGTGACAATGCGTTAGATAAAAATTGCCTTGGATATGGTTAGCAGCAGATTAACCATTGCAGAAATAAATACTCAGTGAACTTGAAGACATAGAAATGGAAACTACCCAAAATAAAACACACAGAAAAAGAAAAGAACTAAAAAATAAAGAGTAGCAGTGAGTTGTGGGAGAACTTTAAAGGGCCCAGTACAAAGGCAACTGAAGTCCTTGAAAAGAAATGGGCAAACAGAAAAAAACAAAAAATGAGAAAATAAGAACCAAAAATATATTCTAAATTTGAACATTATAAACTCCAGATCCAAAAAGCTGTCCTAGGCAGGGTTTCTCTAACAAAAGTACTGTAGATTCAGTGGCATATAAACTACAGAAATTTGTTTCTCATGATTCTGGAGGCTTAGAAGTCCAAGATGAAGGTGCCTTCAGATTTGGGGTCTAGTGAGAGCTAGTTTCCTGACTTGTAGATGGTTGTCTTTACACTGTGTCTTCACATGACTGAAGGGGTGATGGAGTTCTGTGGGGTCTCCTTTATAAGGACACTAATTTCATTTATAAAGGCTCCAGCCTCATGTCTTAATTACTTCCCCAATGTGGAAATACTAAATACCATCACTTTGGGGATCAGGCTTCAATACACATATTTTGGGAGCACACAAACATTCATTCTATAGCAAAGTTCAATGAACTCAAAGCACAGAAGTAAAGAAAACATGTATCACATGAAAATCAAATTACTTAAAATCAGAAATTTAAAGAACCCAGAGTAAAAAATTAAAATATCTACTGAAGAACAAAGCTAAAGATGACAAAATCTGTCCCATTGTAAACAGTGCAAGTGAGAAAACAATGGCAGAACATCATAAAATACCGGAAAAAAATATATCAGAATAGATTTAATACCCAGTGAAAAATTTTCAAAAGCAAATGTGAAATAAAGATGTTTTCCTTTATATACAAGCAGAAAAAACCAATCATCACCAGGAGACCCACACTACAAGAAATGATAAAAGAGTCCCTTTAGACAGAAGGAAAATGGTAACCAATGGAAATGTGTATCTATACAAAGGAATGAAGAGAATTGGAAATGGTACCTGTATGGATAATTATAGAATGATTTATTTTTATTGTTTAAAAATTTCAAAAGATAAGAGACTCTTTAAACAAAAATAGTAACAATGAAAAGTACAACAGAAGAAAAAATATAATGTGTGACAACAACAGCAAAAAGACCAGGAGGAAAGACATCAAAATACACTGCTGTAAGTCTCCTAATAGACATGAAGCAATATAACAGCAGTTCAAGTTAGAATGTTGTAAGTTAAATGTGAATGCTATAAACTGCTAACAACCACTAAAATAACAACAAAATTACAGCTATTATGCCAGAAAAGGAAATAAAATAGACCATCAAAATATAACCAACTAGTTAAAACAGAAAAAGAGGAAAAAGTTAACATAGTATAGATAGAACAAATAGAAAATAAACAGATGATAGACTTGAACCATATCAGTAAGGACATCAAATGCAAAGGAGGATCGCTGGGTTGATTAAGAAAATAAATAGCTAAATATATGCTGCCCACAAGAAAAATATTTTATTTATTTTATTTTATTATTATTATTTTTAAAGTAACAGCTTTTTTTTAAGATTTTATTTATTTATTTTATAGAGAGAGACAGCCAGTGAGAGAGGGAACACAAGCAGGGGGAGTGGGAGAGGAAGAAGCAGGCTCCTAGCAGAGAAGCCCGATGTGGGGCTCAATCCCAGAATGCAGGGATCACGCCCTGAGCCGAAGGCAGACACTTAACGACTGCACCACCCAGGTGCCCCACAAGAAAAATATTTTAAATATAAAAACAAAAATAGGTTAAAATTAAAAGAATGGAAAAATACGTATTATACAAACATTAACGAAAAGATAGCTGGAATGGCTCTATTAACATCAAAGTAGATTACAAAACAAAGAATATTATCCAGAATAAAGAAGGTCATTCTATAACAATAAAAGGATCAATTCATCAAGAGAGTGTTGTAATACCAAAAGTTTAGATAACAATAAACATTTAAATAAACATAAACAATAAATGCTAAATATTATTTAAGAGATCTTCAAAATTCATAAATAAAAATCTGATACCCTGCTGTCAATAATTGATGGAATAAGTAGATTATAAGGATATGGAATGTTGAATGAAACCATCAACCAACATGACCTAATTGACATTTATAGAACATACCACTGAGCAAGAAAAAGCACTTTTTATTCAATGAGCTCATGCAGAATATTTACAAAGAGAGATCATCTTCTGTGCCACCAACTATATCTCAATAAATTAAAAAAAGATTCACATCATAGGAACTATCTTCTCTGTTCATAGTAAACTTAAACTAGAAAGTAACTCAGGAAGATATCTACAGAAATCCCCACATATTTGGAAACACACTTCTATAAACCTTGGGTCAAATAAGAAACAAAAAATGAAATTAGAATTAGACTTTAAAAAACAGTAAATAGTGAAAACCCAAAGCCAAGAGGGGAGACAAAAAACAATAGTAGAGGAAGTTAAATCCTTTAGTGCCTATGCTATAGAAAACATTAAATACAGCTTAACTCCTTTCAGATTAATATAAATCCTCCCATTAAAGGCCTAATTACTTTAGTTTCTATTACCTCATCCAACATATACGACTTTCAGCAAAAAATTGCAAGGCATGCCAAAGGCAAAAACAAGATGAAATACACACATACACAAATCAAAAAACAAACAAACAAAAAAATAGTTTGAAAAGGCAAATTCAGCAACGGAATAAGACTCAGATATGATACAGAAGTTGCAATTATCAGTCAGGAAATTTAAAATAATTATGAATAATATAGTAAGGGCTCCAGTTGAAATAAAAAAGGAAACATGCAAGACCACATCTGTAACATAAGCAGAGATACAAAATTCTAAGAATGAACCCAATGGGAATGCTAGAAATAAAAAAATATGGTAACAGAAATGAAGAATGCATTTGATGGTATTTTTTTTTGTCAGTAAACTCAAAATGGCCCAAGAAAGAGTCAGTGAACCTGAAAAGAGATGAATAGAAACTCCCCAAACTAAAATGCAAGAAAAGAAAGAATGACAAAAAGAGAACAGTGTCCAATAACGAAGGGACAATATCTAAAGATATAACATCTGTGCAACTGGAATACTGGAAGAAGAGAGAAATCATAAGAAATATTTGAGGTAATAATGGCTGAGAGCTTCCCAAACTTTTTGATAGACATAGAAACACAGATCCAGGAAGCTCAGAGAACACCAAAAAAGGGTAAACACTAAAAACGTTACACCTAAACCCATTATACTCAAACTGTATAAAACCAAAGACAAATGGAAAATCTTAAAGGAGGTTGCATATTGCCCATAGAGGAACAAGAGTAAGAATTACAGCTAATTTCTTGTCAGCAAGCATGTAAGCAGGAAGAGAGTGAATTGGAATCTTTCAGTGGAATGGAATGAATTATATATCCAGCAAAAACAGTGTGCTAAGTAAAAAAAGCCAGACACAAGAGGTCACATATGGTACAGTGCAATTTATATGAAATATCTGGAATAGGTCAAACCATACAGATAAGAAGCAGATTACTGGTTTCTGAGGGAGGGAGAGAGGAAGTAATGAAGAGTGATTTCATGGATAGGAAGTCTCCTTCAGAAGTGATAAAAATGTTTTAGAACTAGATAGAAGTGATGGTTGCACAGCACTATGAATGTATTAAAAACCAGTGAATTGTATGCTTTAAAATAGTTACTTTTATATGATGTGGATTTCACCTCAATAAAAAATGATATGAAGGAGGAATAAAGAGTCACTGAAAAACAAAAACCAAAGGAATTCATTGTTAGTATATCTGGCCTGCAAGAAATGTGAAAAGGAGTCCTTCAGACAGAAGAAAAATGACATAGATCAGAAAAATAGATCTGCATAGAAAAAGAAAGAAGGTCAGAAAAAAATGAAAATAAAATTAAACTTTTTTTTCTTATTATTAACAGATATAAAAGATAGCTGTTCAAAGCAATGATAACAACAATATTTTGGGTGATTATAGTAAATGGATAAAAGAGATGAATGACAGCAATATCACAAGGTATAGGAAAAATTATTTGTGAATACTCTATTACAAAGTATTCACATTACACATGAAGTGGTATAGTGTTATTTGAGGTGAGCTTAGATTATTTAAAAGTATATATTGTAACCTTCAGCTAATCACTAAAAGATTTTAAAGAAAGTATAAATGATATGCTAAAGGAGACAGTAATATGGAATCACATAAAAAGATCTGTTAAAACTGGAAAAGGCAAAGCAGGAGGAGGCAGGCGGCAGCAGGCAGCATCTCTTTCTGCCCATGGGTCCTGTCCCTGTGCTTTAATAAAACCACCATTTTGCACGGGAAAAAATAAACCAAAAAACAAAAAAACAAACAGAAAAGGCAGAAAAGGGGAAAGGGATATAAAAAAGAACAAATGCGATGAATGGAAAACAGTTACAAAGGTAATAAATATTAATTTGACTATATACAGAGAAAAATCATCTAACCATAAATGGTCTAAATACACCAATCAAATGACAGTGATTGTCAGCATAGATAAAAAGAAAAAGACAAGACCCAGCCAAACATTGTCAATAAGAAACTCACTTTAAATTATAAAGACTCAAAGACTTAGAAGTAAAGGGATAGAGAAAGATATATCATACGAAAATTAATTGAAAGCAAGCCAAAGTATTTATATTAATTTCAGATGAAAGGTAATATGTATGATAAAGGAGTTAATTCCCCAAGAAGACATAACAATCCTTGTATGTAGGTGTTGAGTCACTAAATTCTACACATGAAACTATTAACACATTTTATGTTAACTAACTAGAATTTAAATTAAAAACTCGAGAAAAACAACAATCTTAAATGTATATGTACCTACATCAGAATATCAGAGTACATGAGGCAAAAAAATAACAGAACTAAATGGAGAAATAGATAAACTGACTATTAGAGTTTGAGTTTTAAACATCCTTATAATAGCCTTATATTGCTGTTCTAGCAAATTTCCACAAATTTAGTGGCTTAAAACCACACAAATTATCCTATTAAAGTTCTGAAGTCTGACAGGTCTCACTGGGCTAAAATCAAGGTGTTGGCAGGACTCCATTCTTCCCTTCTGGAAGCTCGAGGGTAGAATCTGTGTCCTTGACTTCCCAGCTTCTAACGGTGCTCACATTCTTTGGCTCAGGGTCTCCATCCTTCATCTTCAAACCAGAAATAGCAGGCTGGGGGTGCCTGGGTGGCTCAGTCGTTAAGTGCCTGCCTTCAGCACAGGGCATGATCCTGGCGTTTTGGGATCGAGCCCCACATCAAGTTCCTCCGCTGGAAGCCTGCTTCTTCCTTTCCCACTCCCCCTGCTTGTGTTCCCTCTCTCGCTGGCTGTCTCTATCTCTGTCAAATGAGTAAATAAAATATATATACAAAAAACAAAACACAGCAGGCTGACTTCATCTCATACTGCACCACTCTGACCTTTTATCTCCCTCTTCCACTTTAAAAGATCTTTGTTATAATAGGTCCATTCAGATAACCCTGGATAATCTTCCTATCCTACAGGTAGCTGATCGACAACCTTAATTTTTTCTGCTATCTTAACCCCTATTTGCTATGTAATATAACATATTTTACAGATTCTGGGGATGAGGATGTAGATATTTCTAAGGAGCCATTATTCTGCCTATCATTCTCTGCTATCACTAATTGATAACTCAAGATTAAGAGCAGGTGATCAAGATTAACATCAAAAGTGGTGTCATGTTGACTGTATGTACCCTTGAAATGATGTGACAAGAATTGTCCACTCTAATAGAGCGTGGGCTTCATCCTCAAAACACATAACTCTTGTCTAACCATTTACGAAAAATGAAGACAAACCCAAAACAAAAATGTTTTGTCAGAACTCTTCAAACTGTCAAGGTCATTAAAAATAAAGAACATCTTAGAAACTGTCACAGCCAAGAGCAGCCTAAGTTGACATGACAAATTAATGTAATATGGTATTCTGGATAGAACACCAGGAGAGAAAAAGAGAATTAGGTAAAAACTAAGAAAATCTAAATAAAGTACAAACTTCAGTTAATAATAATGCATCAACATTGGTTTATTAGTGTGACTATAGCACCATACAAATGTAAAAAAAATGCTAATTGGGGAAGCCAAGATGGAGTACTTTTCAACACCTGCACTAACTCTGGACTCTTCTATAAATCTAAACCATTCTAAAATTGGGTGGGGGAATGGACGAAATAGGTGAAAAGGATTAAGAGGTACAAACTTCCAGTTTTAAAATAGAGTCATCACAAGGATGAGAAGTACAGCATAGGGAATATAGTTAATACTATTGTATAATATATCATGACAGATAGCAACTACACTTATTGTGGTGAGCATAGCATAATGTATAGAATTGTCAAATCACTATGTTGTACACCCAAAACTAATATAATATTGTATGTCAACTGTACTTAATTGAAAGTTATTGTTAAAATGTATTTTAATAGTGGAATCCACAATTTTAAAGATTCATTAACTAATTTATAAATTAAGAATTGATTGAAAATGGGAACAATGAAAAGAAACAAATACATGTACACAGTATATATATAACAAATATATATTCATAATTTACATATATATTTATAGAAATATGCAGCAACTAATAGAAGAGAATCTTCCAGAGATGAGGAAAGATTGGAGTCTTAACAGATGGTCAGAGTACTGGGACAGCGAGAAATCTTCACCAAGTAAATCTCTATGAAAAGATTACCTATAGAGGGACATGAATCAAACCAACATCTTGCTTCCCATTATATAATAGTGGAAAAATGCCTTCTAATTTTTGAAGTGACCAAAAATTTAATAATTAGCTGAAGTATGAACAGTATTTTGGGGAAAATAATATTTTCAGTGATACATGGTTTCAGAAATTTTACCTACTACATGTGCTTTTAGGAAGATCTTGAAGATAATACTCTAGAGAAATGAGGCCTAAACCAAGAAAGTGGATCCAATCCAGTTGAATAGTGAAAAGAATTCCAAAGTAACAAAGAGCAAGAGATTCAGAGGAAAATATTTCAAGGTTGGGGAAACTGTGATTCTATCAATATTACAAACTGGAAAGGAAAGATTCTACTTCTGGCAAGTTTTAGCTGAAAAGGTTTGTATTAAAGGATATTACATAGCACACAAACTACTTGGTAATCAAAAAGCTAGACTCCGATGAACATGAGCAATAATAAAACTCCTATCTATCATGGAGTTGTTTAGTGAAAACACTCCGTATCACCACTGTCTACATTCCACCTGGAGACGAGAGCCTCTAATGTGGGAAAATTACAATAAGCAAGGAGAGTGTTCAAAGAGGGTGAAAGACCACAAATGGCAACTGTCCAAGATGTAAGTGTAGAGCATTCAGAGAATAAATTATCCTGGAAAAAATATATGCAGGAGTGGGGAGCTTGGAAGAAAAGATAGTTTGAGAAAAATTGACATATTTTAAAAAAGTGTAAGGCATGATCTTAAGCAACGGCTGAAGTATAAGAACAGATACAACAGGGATTATGATACTAGGAATAGTTTCCTTCAGGTGACCCAGGAGTTATGATATTGATCCTGGAAAAAAGCAACTTTTATATAATCATAAAGTAATGTTTTCTGTCAGTACAGATTGCAGATACTAATGAGCAAAAGGGAAAAGACTTGTGTGTACAAAAAATATCAGTATTAATATCCTTACCAATGTAGAAGCAAAAGTGTAACTGGTGTAACTGACTTAGGACTGGACAAATATGGGACATCTGGCTGGTTCAGTCGGTAGAACACGAGACTCTTGATCTTGGGGTCATGAGTTTGAGCCCCAAGTTGGGTACAGAGATTATTTAAAAAATAAATATATTAATTAATTAATTTTAAAAAAGGACTGACAAATACGTTTGAGTGGATGATAGGAAGAATATGTGGAGGAAAGTCAGAAGGAGTGAATAGTCTGATAAAATGTATAATTCACAGTGCACCTGGGTATCTCAGTCAACATGTTAAGCACTCAACTCTTATTTCAGCTCAGGTCATGATCTGAGTGAACATATTGCACATCTCCAGTTCAGATGTTATATAGCAGGCTTTTGCGAACCACAGCCTATGGTCCAATTCTAGCCCGTAGTTTGTTTTTGTACAGTTTACAACCAAGAGCATGTTCTTACATTTTTAAAGATCTGTTGGGGAAAAAAAGAGAATAATATGTGACAGAGGCTGTTTGTGGCCTACAAAACCAGAATTTTTTCCTTTCTGGCTCTTTATAGAAAAAATTTGCTTGCCTTTGGTCTACAGGATTCACATCCTTAGAGCCATGCAATGCACCTCCTGTGCAGCTGTACAAAATACCCTTGATGATTGAACATTTTATATTTTGCCTAAAACTATTTTTTTCTTCCCAGTCCCTCCTTTATATTTGATACTTTTGTTTCCCTGTTTATTTTAAATTAATATGAATTATTTGTAATAAGAAACCTAAACTATGATATTCCCATTCATTCATCATTTTATTTTTACATGATCACTTGTTTCTCTTTAATGTAGCAAAAACCAAAAAGACTAAAACTCACAATTGTCAATTATTGCTCCAGCCTACAGTGGGGTGTACCAGAGTACATAAGTGAAAGCACGCAAATGAAACACCATAAACAGTGACTCTGCATTAGTTTTTTTTGATCTTTGACATACAGGGTAGTAGATCGGATTCCAGATTGGCCAGGTCCTCATGATAACATGAAGCAGACACATCAGATTAGGTTGACTAAAATAACTTTTTTAAAGAACAAGTTTTGTGATGGTGATGAAGTCGTAGAATATAAGTGAGGTTCAGTGGGGTGGAGTCCGGAGCCGACGACCAAGAAAGAATTCTTGAGGCGTCTTTGGTGCAAAATTGGTGGTTTATTAAAGCACGGGGACAGGACCCATGGGCAGAAAAAGCTGCTGCCCCGGGGTTGTGAGAGGTGGCTGATTATATACCATGGGGTTGGGGGAGGTGGGGAAAAAGGGAAGCTGAGAAAGCACTTTCATATTTCAAAGAAGACTCACAGGACATTGGAGGCCCCACCATCTTCAAGCCAATACTGTCCACACTATCACTGTGTCCCTATCAATGAGCTGCAGTTCCTTTCCTTATTTTTAGGGCAGTCAGGACTGCCAAGGAATGTTGCATACTTGGTGGGGGGGGGGTTTACAGGGTGTCAGCTTCTGCTTTGTCTTCAGCCAGCCTTCTATTCCCTCATCAATGGGGATAGGCAACTACTGAAGTAAGAATTAGGTTAGAGTCTAATTAGGAAATATTAAATTACTTGATGCATTTTTATGTTGCCTTTCTGATATATTTTCCTTATTTACTAAAGCAGTAATTGGTGCTGTCAAAAAAAAAAAAGAAAAGAAAAAAAAAAAGGCACAGGCCCTAAATGGTGTTGCTTCCAAACTGGTACTTAATCCAAAATCTAATTACAGTTTCAACTTCCTGCAGAAATGTAGTCTTAACTAGTAAGTCAGGAATTTTCAATCCAAGCCAAAGAGTCTGCCACCTGGGACTTCACTCAACAAAGAAAAATAAGGTAATCCATATGATAAGACCCCTTGCTTTTGCCCCTAGAAAGTGGCCTCTCCTGGAACAATCCTTTTCTTTTGTTAATAACTTTCTTGCTTACACCCTCCTGCTATAAAAATCTTACATTTTGTATAACTCCTTGGAGCACCTATTTACTTGCTAGATAGGGTGCTGCCTGATTCATGAATTGTTTACTAGAGCTAATCAGATCTTCAAATTTACTTGGTTGAATCTCGTTATATAACAGTATAAAGCAGGTCAATAAGTAGTAAATTCTGTGTGTATGTGTAAGACATACACCATAATAATTAGTATATATTCCTGGAAAAATGGAAGGAAACTGATGCTGGAAAAATTTGGTACTTTTTTAAAAAATTAATTTATTTGAGAAAGAGAGAGATTGGGGGGAGGGGCAGAGGGAGGGGGAGGGAGAGAATCTCAAGCAGACTCCACACTCAGAGCAGAGCCCAATGCGTGGCTTGATCTCAGACCTTGAGATCATGGCCTGAGCCAAAATCAAGAGTCAGATGCTTAACTGACTGAGCCACCCAGGGGCCCTAAGTTTGGTGCTGTTAATAACAACTCTTAAAGTGGGCATTTGAAAGCAGAGTCCTAGAAGATGCTTTAATATTTGCCTAGGAAAAAGAAAAAGAGAAAAGAGGTAGTACAACCATCTGTGACAGAAGTGATGCAGACTGGCTGGCTCCAAGCAATGAGGGAGCAGAAGGCTAGCTGAAGACAAAGCACAAGTTGACTCCCCGGAAGCCTCCCCTCCACCCCCTACTCCTGGGTTGGATATGTGTGACATTCCTCCAGGAAACTTCCAACTATCTTAATGTTAATGCTTTGCTAGAGGGAAAAACACACTTAGCTTGATAATAGCAAGGACTTCAGTTTCCTGAAGGTCTCCTTTAGCATATGAAAGTCATTTTGGACTCCCTTTTTCCTTACCTTCCCCAATCCCATGGTATATAATCGATTGTTCCTCACAACCTCAGTGCAGCTCTTTCTGCCTATGGGTCCTGTCCCTCTGCTTTAATAAAATCACATCACCTTTTTGCACCAAAGACGTCTCAAGATTTCTTCCTTGGCCGTTGGCTCCAGATCTCACCCGTATTCCAAAACTACATCACAAAGACCCAGAGTGGGTTCCCACAGAACCAGTTAAAGGGTCCTTGGCTTTGCACAGGATAGAAATCAAATGTGGACTGAGAGAAAGTGAGAGCAGAATTTATTGAAGATATAGAGAGCAGATGCAGAGTGTGTGGGAGATTCAGAAAGGAAAGGAGAGAGAGTCTCATCTTTGCTTGGGGCTCAGTGTTTCTATTAAGAATTATGGTTGGTGTACATGACTTCTCAGGCACCCAGGAACTGCTTAAAACAAAGACAAGGGTTTAGGTGTCCTCAACAAGTAGCTTATGCCTGGGAACCAGGGGTCATAGTGAGTCAGTGGTCTGGAAAATGTAAATGACATTCCACCCAGTCACTTCTTAGACGTTATCTATTGCACTGAAAGACTCCAAAGATATCATTAACTCCTTAACCTTTGTAATGAGGATATACATAATCTGAACCATAAGGCATGTGTAAGGTGGGAGTGCAGGTAAATTTGTTTTTGATAGGGTCCCTTCTGTTTCCCTATCCCAGAAGGATAAATGAAGTCCCCATTGAGAACACATAAGAAAGAGGAGGAAACAGCAGGGTTCAAAGAACAATGTTTTGACTAAAAAAAATAATTTATATACACACAATGGCCAATGTGAAACAAAGTAGGGTAAGATTTTTCTAACATTCCATAACTGGTATTTTCTACTCCTATATCTTAAAATAAATGTGTGTTATATTTGCACACCAAGCATTCTCTCCCAATTTTTCTCCTGAGAACCCCAAAACTCTTTTGAGAAACCATCTTTTTCATCTTCATGTTTTTTGTACATGAATTTTGAGTAAAGCTCCAAACCCCAGACTTTGGGTTAATAGTTGATTAATGCTGAGCCAGTTCATGTATCAAATCTCCTCAGCCACAATAATTGTTTTGGGAAGAAGTATGTTATCCAAGTTGATCCATTTAGAGGGAATCTCTGGACTTATAAGAGCTGCCAAGATGGAAAGCTTTGTATCTTTTATTGGGCTTAAATCTTTTAAGATATTGATGAGGGAACGGAAGGCAAGCTGAAGACAAAGCAGAAGCTGACACCTTGCACCCCCCCACACACACACACACCGCATGTATGCAACATTCCTCAGGCACTCCTGGCTGCCCTAAAACTAAAGAAAGGAAAAAAAACAAATGGTTAACTGACAGAGATCACAGTCCTGCAAGACCCATAATTCAGTTTCCTGAAGCCCTAACCTTACCATCCCCTCCATAAAGTTGAGGGAGGCTGAGGCAGAAGGAAATGTAAATAAAATAGAATTTCTTTTAAACCTGAAGCCCATTGACAAGGACATGTGATAGGAGGAAAGTAACATTCCCCTGGGATCTCCCAACTATCTTACTATAAACACCTTCTAGAGGGGTCAACAACCTTAATTTGACAATAGCAAGGCCTCCAGTATCCTGCAAGTCTTCTTTAACATATGAAAGTACTTTCTCAACCTCCCTTTTTCCTCACCTCCCCCAGCTCCATGGTACATAATCAGCCACCCCCACAACCCGGGGCAGCAGCTCTTTCTGCCCATGGGTCCTGTCTGCATGTTTTAATAAACCATTATTTTGCACCAAAGATGCCTCAAGAATTCTTTCTTGGTCGTCAGCTCCGGACTCCATCCCACTGAACCTCACCTATATCCCACAACCTCATCAATATGAACCTGGCAATACTGTGGATCACCCTAAAGATGGGTTGTACCTCAATTTGAAGTCAATCTGAAGCATGGCAGAGCCAAGAGTTGGAGATGTGGTCCTGTTGATGAAGGATAGTTAGAAGGCAGGCAGGCATAGACAAGGACCACCACCCCCCCCAAGAGGAAACCACCCTTAAAAGGATTTTACACCACCTTGGAAGGAGTCCTTCACCCTTTCCCATGTGACAAAAGCCTGACTGGATGACAGGTGCAGGAGGTTTCAGATTAAAACAGTGGCCAACAAGCCCATAAAAACCCTTAGATTTAGAAATTCCAGTGACAACCCTCTCGGGTGCCCTTCATCCTTAGGAACTTTGTGCTATCTTTGTTATCACTTTGCTATCACTCAGTACATCTTGCTTTGCTGCCCATCACCCTGGTCTACCTCTTCATTCTTCAAAGAGGCTAGACCAAGAACCACAGGCACCGACAGAGAAAAAAATCCTGTAACACTGTCATAATGCCATTTCTGGAAGGCATTTCTTTTCTGTCACGGAAAACACTGAATTCACTTTCTTCCATAAATTAGAATTTTCATCATTTTAAAAGTACAAATTTCTAACATATATTGATATTATTTATTATTGTTGTTGAATAATTAATATGTGCAAAATTATCTTTGGCAACTGATGAGGTTTTGGGATATAGGTGAAGTTCAGTGGGATGGAGTCCGGAGGGAAAGGTAAGGAAACAGGGAGGTTGAGAAAATATTTTCGTATGTTGAAAAAGACTCATAGGATACTGGAGGCCTTGCCATTGTCAAGTTAAGGTTGTTTACCCCTCTAGCAAGGCATTAACATGAAGATAGTTGGGAAATTCCTGGAAGAATGTCACATACATCACATGTTGGGGAGGGTGGAGGGTTGCAGGGTGTCAGTTTCTGCTTTGTCCTCAGCTTGCCTTCTGTTTCCTCATCAGCAACTACAAGGATTTTCTTTTTCTTTTGTTTTTTTCAGGCAACCTATGCCATTGCTTATGGCAAGTGCTGCCAATAATATCATATAAATCTAGATTCTCTGAAGTTAATTCTATATTCCATATCCCATACACAAGGGCATTCCACTGTCTTTTTTATTTATTTATTTATTTATTTATTTATTTATTTATTTATTTAAAATTTTAATTCCACTATAGTCGATATACTGTGTTATGTTAGTTTCAGGTGTACAATGTTCCATTGTCCTCTTAATTTTGTACATCAAAACTGCAATCTCTGCATCTAGATTTATTTGTGAAAATCATATTCATTCCTGATATATTGTTTGTGTTGTTGGGTATCTAGAATCATGTAATATGTAGTGCTTTGAACAGGATTTTTGCCAGTTTAAGAGAAAGAAATGGTTAATGATGTTTTGGAATATAAGTGAGGTTTGGTGGGGTGAAGTTTGGAACTGACAACCAAGAAAGAATTCTTGAGATGTCTTTGGTGTAAAATGGCAGTTTTATTAATGCACAGGGACAGGACCCATGGGCAGAAAGAGCTTCTGCCCCAGGGTACTGAGGGGTGGCTAACTATATATTTGGGAGTTGGAGGAGGTAAGGACAAAGGAGGTTTTCAAAAGGATTTTCATAGGTTAAAGACTCACAAGATACCAAGGCCTTGCCATTGTCAAACTAAGGTTGCTTTTCCCTCTAGCAAGGCATTAACATTTAGACTGTTGGGAGCTTCCTGGAAGAATGTCACACAAGTCCCACCCAGGAGTTGTGGGGGTGGTGTTGCAGGGTGTCAGCTTATGCTCTGTCTTCAGCTAGTCTTCCGCTCCTTCATCACTTAACTGTGCAATAATTCTTTTTTCTTTGGTGTGATTGTCTTGGTTGATTTATGAAGTTAATCATTAATTCATTTACTCTAAGAGAGCTAGACAGGTTGCATAATTATAAATTGAAAACCTTTGTATTAAAAATAAAGTTAGGAAGGAACCAAAGATAAGAACAATATAATTTCTCCATAAATTAATCCTAGGGCTTTTTTGGTGGACCATGGTGTCAGATTATAAAGTTATAAAAATGGTATTTATATAACCCTCCCCCAGAAGCCAGGCTGAAAAATCAAGAAGCTCACATCCCTAAGATCCCTATAAAACAAGAGCATACTGCCTGGGTCCTGCTCAATAATTTGGGGTCTGGGCAACCCCTCAACCTCTCCTCATCAGAATGACGAGAAGGAGAAATCCCCCCCAGCATAAAAGACAATGAGTCTGTGGCCTCTGCCACAGAACTGATGGATATGGATATAACCAAATTATCAGAAGTGGAGTTCAGAGTAACAATGGTCAAGATGATGTGAAGACATGAAAAAAATATTAACAAAAATATTAATGAGAATATAGAATCTCTAAGGGCAGAAATGAGAGTGAATCTGGCAGAAATTAAAAATGCTATGAATCAAATGCTGTCAAAACTAGATGTTCTGTGGCCGGGTAAATGAGGCAGAAGAACAAATTACTGAATTGGAGGAAGGGATGGTAGAAGAGAAAGCTAAAACAAAAACTTGGCTCAAAAAAATCCATTCTCAAGAACGTAGATTAAGGGCGATTACTGACTCAATGAAACGTTCCAATGTCAGAATCATCGGCATCCCTGAGGGGGTGGAGAAAGAGAGAGGTCTAGAAGAGATATTTGAACAAATTGTAGCTGAAAACATCCCAAATCTAGCAAAGGAAACAACCATTCATGTCCAAGAGGCAGAGAGGACCCCTCCCAAGCTCAACCACGACAAACCTACGCCACGTCACGTCATAGTGCAATTCGCAAGTATTAGATCCAAGGATACAGTATTGAAAGCAGCCAGGGCAAAGAAATTTCTCACACACAAAGGCAAAAATATTAGGATTATGTCAGACCTGTCTACACAAACCTGGAATTAGAGAAAGTGTGTGTGTGGGGGGGCATTTTTAAAGCTCTTTCGGAGAAAAACATGCAGCCAAGGATCCTTCATCCAGCAAGGCTGTCATTCAGAATCGATGGAGAGATAAGGACCTACCAGATTCGCCAGTCATTAACCAATTTCATAACCATGAAACCAGCCCTAAGGAGATATTAAGGGGGGTTTTATAAAAGTAAAAATGCCCCAAGAGTGATACAGAACAGAAAGTTACAATCTATAGAAACAGACTTTAAAGGCAACATGACATCATTAAAATCATATCTCTCAATAATCACTCTCAATGTGAATGGCCTAAATGCTCCCATAAATGCCACAGGGTTGCAAATTGGATAAAAATACATGACCCATCCATTTGCTGTCTACAAGAGACTCATTTTGAACCTAAAGATACAACCAGACTGAAAGTGAAGGGAAGGAAAACCATTTTTCATGCCAATGGACCTCAAAAGAAAGCTGGGATAGCAATTCTCATATCAGACAGACTGGATTTTATACTCCCAGACTGTAGTTAGAGATACAGAAAGACACTATATTATTCTTAAAGGATGTATCCAACAAGTGGCTATGACAATTATAAATATCTATGCCCCTAACAGGGGAGCAGCAAGATACACAAGGCAACTCTTAACCAGAATAAAGAGACATATAGATAAAAATATATTAATAGTAGGGGACCTCAACACTCCACTATCAGCAATAGACAGAGCACCGGAGCAGAAAACCAACATAGAAACAAGAGCTTTGAATGCCACACTAGACCAGATGGACCTTATAGATATATATAGAACACTACACCTGAGAACAGATGCACATGGAATGTTCTCTAGAATAGATCATATGCTGGGTCACAAAACAGGTCTCAACCGATACCAAAAGACTGAAATTATTCCCTGCATATTTTCAGACCACAATGCTTTGAAATCAGAACTCAATGACAAGGAAAAATTTGAAAGAAACTCAAACACTTGGAAACTAAGAACCATCCTGCTCAAGAATGATTCGATAAACCAGGAAATCAAAAATCAATTTAAACAATTTATGGAGACAAACAAGAATGAAAACACAATGGTCCAAAACCTATGGGACACTGCAAAGGCAGTCCTAAGGGGAAAATACATAGACATCCAAGCCTCACTCAAAAGAATAGAAAAATCTAAAATGCAGTTTTTATATTCTCACCTCAAGAAGCTGGAATAGGAACAGAAGAATAGGCCTAATCCATGCACGAGAAAGCAGTTGATCAAGATGAGAGCAGAGATCAATGAATTAGAAACCAGGAGCACAGTAGAGCAGATCAACAGAACTAGAAGCTGGTTCTTTGAAAGAATAAATAAAATCGACAAGCCACTGGCAAGACTTATTCAAAAGAATAGAGAAAGGACCCAAATTAACAAAATTATGAATGAAAAAGGAGAGGTCACAACCAACACCAATGAAATAGGAAGTATCATCAGAAACTTCTAGCAACAGCTTTATGACAATAAATTAAATAATCTGGAAGAAATGGATGCCTTCCTGGAAACCTATAAACTACCAAGACTAAAACAGGAAGAAATTGATTTTTTAAACAGACTGATTAATTGCGAAGAGATTGAAGCAGTTATCAAAAACCTCTGGAAAAACAAGACTCCAGGGCCTGATGGATTCCCTGGGGAATTCTACCAAGCATTCAAAGAAGAAATAATACCTATTCTCCTGAAGCTGTTTCAAAAAATAGAAACAGAAGGAAAACTACCAAATTCATTCTATGAGGCCAGTATTACCTTGATCCCCAAACCAGGCAAAGACCCCATCAAAAAGGAGAATTACAGACCAATATCCCTGATGAATATGGACGCCACAATTCTCAACAAGATCCTAGCTAATAGGATCCAACAATACCTTAAAAGGATTATCCATCATGACCAAGTGGGATTCATCCGTGGGATACAAGGGTGGTTCAACATTCACGAATCTATCAGTGTGATACATCATATCAACAAGAAAAGAGTCAAGAATCATATGAGCCTCTCAATAGAGGCAGAAAAAGCATTTGACAAAATACAGCATCCTTTCCTGATTAAAACCCTTCAGAGTGTAGGGATAGAGGGCACATTCCTCAATTTCATAAAAACCATCTATGAAAAGCCTACAGCAAATATTATTCTCAATGGGGAAAAGCTGGAAGCCTTTCCTTTAAGATTAGGAACACGACAAGGATGCCCACTCTCACTGTCATTATTCAACATAGTACTAGAAGTCCTTGCAGAGCAATCAGACAACAAAAAGGGATAAACGGTATCCAAATTGGCAAAGAAGAAGTCAAACTGTCTCCCTTCACACATGACATGATACTTTATATGGAAAACCCAAAGGAATCCACCCCCAAACTACTAGAAGTTATAGAGCAGTTCAGTAATGTGGTGGGATACAAAATCGATGCTCAGAAATCAGTTGCATTTCTATACACAAACAATGAGACTGAAGAAAGAGAAATTAGGGAATCCATTCCATTTACAATAGCACCAAAAATCATACGTTACCTCGGAATTAACTTTACCAGAGACATAAAGGATCTATATTCTAAAAACTACAAATCACTCCTGAAAGACATTGAAGAAGACACAAAAAGATGGAAAAATATTCCATGCTCATGGATCGGAAGAATTAACATAGTTAAAATGTCCATGCAACCCAGAGCAATCTACACTTTCAATGCTATCCTGATCAAAATACCAAAGACATTTTTCAAAGAACTGGAACAAACAGCCCTTAAATTTGTGTGGAACCAGAAAAGGCCCCGAATCGCCAAGGAATTGTTGAAAAGGAAAAACAAAGCTGGTGACATCACGTTGCCAGATTTCAAGCTATACTACAAAGCTGTGATCACAAAGACAGCATGGTACTGGCACAAAAACAGACACATAGACCAATGGAACAGAATAGAGAACCCGGAAATGGACCCTCGGCTCTTTGGGCAACTAATCTTTGACAAAGCAGGAAAAAAAATCCAGTGGAAAAGACAGTCTCTTCAATAAATGGTGCTGGGAAAATTGGACAGCTACACACAAAAGAATGAAACTTGACCACTATCTCACACCATACACAAAGATAAACTCCAAATGGATGAAAGACCCCAATGTGAGACAGGAATCCATCAAAATCGTAGAAGAGAACATAGGCAGCAACCTCTTTGACATCGACCACAGCAACTGTTTTCATGACACATCTCCAAAGGCAAGAGAAACAAAAGAAAAAATGAACTTGTGGGACTTCATCAAGATAAAAACCTTCTGCACAGCCAAGGAAACAGTCAGAAAAACTAAGAGGCAGCCCACAGAATGGGAGACGATATTTGTGAATGACACTACAGATAAAAGACTGGTATACAAGATCTACAAAGAACATCTCAAGCTCAATACACAAGAAACAAATAAACAAATCATAAAATGGGAAGAAGAAAGAACAGACACTTTCCAATGAAGACATACAAATGGCTAACAGACACATGAAAGAATGTTCAAAATCATTAGCCATCAGGGAAATTCAAATCAAAACCACATTGAGATACCACTTTATGCCAGTTAGAATGGCAAAAATTGACAAGGCAGGAAACAACAATTGTTGGAGAGGATGTGGATAAAGGGGATCTCTCTTACATTGTTGGTGGGAATGCAAGTTGGTACAGCCACTCTGGAAAACAGTGTGGAGGTTCCTTAAAAAGTTAAAAATTGAGCTACCCTATGACCCAGCAATTGTACTACTGGGTATTTATCCCAAAGATACAGACGTAGTGAAGAGAAGGGCCTTATGCACCCCAATGATCATAGCAGCATTGTCCACAATAGCTAAATCGTGGAAGGAACCGAGATGCCCTTCAACAGATGACTGGATTAAGAAGTTGTGGCACATATATACAATGGAATATTACTCAGCCATCAAAAAGAACGATTTCTCAACATTTGATGCAACATGGACGGGGCTGGAGGAGATAATGCTAAGTGAAATAAGTTAAGCAGAGAAGGACAATTATCATATGGTTTCACTCATTTATGGAACATAAGAACTAGGAAGATCGGTAGGAGAAGAAAGGGAAGAAGAAAGGGGGGGGGTAAACAGAAGGGGGAATGACCATGAGAGACTATGGACTCTGGGAAACAAACTGAGGGCCTCAGAGGGGAGGAGGGTGGGGGAATGGGATAGACTGGTGATGGGTATTAAGGAGGGCACATATTGCACGGTGCACTGGGTGTTACACGCAAGTAATGAATCATGGAACTTTACATCAAAAACTAGGGATGTATTGTATGGTGACTAACACAACATAAAAAAATTAATAATAATAAAATAAACTTAAAAAATAAAATAAAAATGGCATTTATATGTGGTCTCAGACAACTGCTTACAAAAATGCTTTAGTACTTTGTTATAAAGATCAATGGAAGAGATGTGCTGAAAAGGCTACTATCAAAAGAAAAGAAGGAATTGTTTCAGGTATGGTCATGTTCTGGAGGGATAAAGGCAGGGGTCTTACTAGGTGGATTACCTCATCTTCTTTTGGGAGATGGATGACCCCTGTGACAAATCACCTGATTGGTACTGTCCAGAAAATTCCAGATGGATTGGGTTAAAATTCCACTCCTGGCAAGCTGAAACTGCAATTAATCTTGGTTTGCTGTGTGGGCCATGTGAGTCCATCTTAGGCCTGGCCTTCTGGTTAAACACCAGTATCCTTTGACAATTAATAATCAAAACCAAAACTAATAATGAGTGTTTTCATAGTGCCCAATATACATTACACTGAATTTCATGTATGGCATCTTATTAGATCTTTACAATACCTTGTAGATTTGATATCATTCCCATTTTACAGGTGAGAAAAGCAAGACTTAAAATGTATAAACTGGAAAATGGTAAATCTAGATTTCAAACTCTAGGTCAGCTCCAGCATTCACAATCCACTACAGTGTTTAAAACACAGAGCATGCAGCTGTCCTGACACTAGTAATTCTAAATGTCAGGATGCTGTGCAGACAAATGTTTTTCTGGCATTGCCATCCAAATCCTCTTATATTGCAGTCCTCTTTATTGAGGGTACTTCTCTTATGACCATCTATGCACTGCTCCCTCCTATACTCAAGCATTCATTGTGGACTATTAAAAACAATACAAAAAACACCAGAAGTTACCTCTTATTAAGTAATGACGAGGCTACATTTATTTTGGAAAACCCACAAAGGATAAAACCAAGCCATTTGTTTGGAGATTTAAAAATGTTACCTAAGACGCTAGTAGCCTGGCTGGAGTTAGAATTTCTTCTTCTTCTTCTCCTTCTTCTTTTCTTCTTCTTCTTTACTAGAAATGCCTTTGTGAGCTCACAGACACAAAAAGGATGTCTAAAATGTTCAACAGGCTATATTTCAAAGTCCCACAATTTGGATGTTGAGATGACCTTTAAGTGGTTACCAATAGACTTGAAACCATGAGAAGATTTTTCTAAAGATTACAAGTTGAAATGAAAAACTAGATACTCCTGGGGCACCTGGGTGGCTCTATCGTTAAATGTCTGCCTTTGGCTCAGGGCGTGATCCCAGCATTCTGGGATCGAGCCCCACATCAGGCTCCTCCGCTGGGAGCCTGCTTCTTCCTCTCCCACTCCCCCTGCTTGTGTTCCCTCTCTCACTGGCTGTGTCTCTCTCTGTCAAATAAATAAATAAATAAAATCTTTAAAAAAAAAGAAAAAAAAAGAAAAACTAGATACTCCGGTATACTGAGATTTACAGAATATTTAGAGTCAGAAACAATGAGAGTTCTGACCCGAAGTTTATCTATATTGAATTTATAAATTTACATGCTAGAATGACAGGTAGAACTCACAATTCTCTAATTTATCTATGAACAACTCAGAAAAAAAATATTAAATGGACTAGTTAATATGGCAGATATAAGTGATGTAAAAGTTGGGGTTTGGGAGCAAACAGTCAAGAAGGAGTTCTTGAGATGTCTTTGGTGCAAAAAGGGTGGTTTTATAAAAGCATGGGGACAGGACCCATGGGCAGAAAGAGCTGCACCGGGGTTGTGAAGAGTGGCTGATTATACACTTTCAAGTTGGGAGGGGGTTGGGGTTAGCATAAGTCTCTAAGGAATTTGGAAGCAAAGTTTCCAACACCTTGAGGTCATTTACTACTGTCTATTTTTTTTTAAAGATTTTATTTATTTGACAGAGGGACAGCCAGCGAGAGAGGGAACACAGCAGGGGAGTGGGAGAGGAAGAAGCAGGCTCCCAGCGGAGGAGCCCAATGTGGGACTCGATCCTGGAACTCCGGGATCACGCCCTGAGCCGAAGGCAGACGCCCAACGACTGCGTCACCCAGGCTCCCCTACTACGGCCTATTAAAACCTTAGTCATGAAGACCTTTGGATGTATATCAGTTGACCATATGTTTAGAGAATAATTGCTAATATATATCTTGGGGGAGTAGAGATAAAGGAAGTTTCCTAACAGACTTTTACAGGATCTGGACAGTTGGGGCCCTGTATAGTTTTCAAAACCTCCAGCAAATTATTAACATCTAGGCAGTTGGGTTTCTGGAGGAAGGTCAACCTGCCTGTCCCAAGTACTTGTCAATGGGCTGTCTGTAAGTTATAAAACAGTTTAACTTTTTCTATATTTCTTTTGCCTTCGTTTTCCACATCATAAGGAAATCGGGGCTGGCTTCTGTACATTTATAAGATGGCTATAAATTTTATTTGGTGTAATTAAGAGTAATGACCTTCAATTTCTTCATAAGCAAGCTCTTATGCTTGCCATTTCATTTCAAAGATCACTCTTGCCTAATATATTATTTGAAGTCAGAGTATTTAGAAGATAAAGAAAATGAAATAACACATTCAGGATAGAACTAAAGGACTCCACCATAGCTTTACTCCAAGGCCAGTTATACTTTAATTACCCTTATGATTTTTAGCAACATAGAAAAGTTTTATGAGGTACCTCAGTATCTTTATACTTCTGAAGATAGTGATGTTGATAAAGAACACTCAGTTAATTGTGGGTGAAACTCTTAATGACAAAGGATAGAGTTCACATATTTCCTGTCTTATCCCCTGTGGTAGATGTGAAAGAGGGTTCTTGAACAATGCACTCCCTTCCACTTCACCCTGCCTTGAAGACTCAGCCTGAGCTACTAGATAGGGAATAGGAGACATGGGGATGTCCACCTAGGCCTGTGATTCTTAATCCTGGGTGCACAGTATAATCACTTGAGAATATTTTTTAAATTATTGATTCATAACCCTACCTTCTGTTCTTCTCCCCACTCCCAAGAAATTTCTATTTGATTAGTCTGAGGTGGGACCTTGGTAATGGTACTTTTTTATAAAGCTCTTCAGGTAGTCCTAGCAGGAAGCTGGACTTGAGCACTGCTGATCAAGAATTAGGGTGAATATTTCAAACCAGTTGTGTAGCCAAATGAACTTTCATGCCAGTCTTTATTGTGCCGTGCCACTTAGAATATATATTTCTAAGCAAGGACAATGAGAATTGGTATATGGCTTTTGGCTGACCAAAAATTTTTAAATTTTTGTGTTTTTACTAAGCAGAATTTGGGATCAATTTTATACTTTTGGTGGTTGTGATATAAAAGAAGTCTGTAGTTCTTTTCCCAACCCCATTGCCTCTGCCTGCTCTCTCACTCCACCCAAGACAGTAAAGAAATGCTATGAATTATACTAATTCAAGAACAATAGCTAGCATATAATAAGGACTTCCTCTATTAGGATTATTCCTGGTCTTTCTATAAGGTTGAGGAAGAGAGGAGAAAATAAAACTTCTTTCCATAAAGCTGGACAGGTGAGAAAGTTTGAAGAAGATAAGGCTCCAGTTGTCACTACCTAAGAAAGATTGAGGCAAGTAGCATAGATAATTCTGTTTTAGGCATTGGGTGAACATTCTTGGAAAATAACACTGGTGAGGACATTCCTTCCAGGCAAGTTTTCTCTTCCCATCAATAGTAGAGACCTTGAAGGAAAAGAGGGAAAACCCCCTTTCTCCTTCAGGTATTTTCAAGAGACTTAAAACATTTTCCATACTTTTGATTGCCAATTTATATGGGGTAAAGCACAGGATTGTGCTGTCCAAAATTACCCTGCACCTAGGCCCAAGGCATCCATAACCAGGATAGAATGAGGTACAAGGCAGAAATACCTAATAGTCGTATAAGAACGTGGTGTCCTTAGTTTGTTCTTCTCACTTCCTTCCCATTATTGACTTATGCTCTTGCGTAGGCAGGTAGAACAAGGGAAAATGGCATTTGTGGAGGCAAAATCTCACATGGAAATTACTAGTTCTCTATAATGGAGTAAATATCTATGATTTATCAATTAAACTTTGAGCTAGGATAATGCCATGATGAGGAATATCTTCAGAACAGCAGCCAGATTCTTGTATCAGAGAAGATGGGGACTAATTTTGAGGGTCAAGACAGGTTATTCTGTGTCTTTGAATATGTAATGTAATCAACCTGAAAGAAAGTGATATATTAAGTGAAAAGCTGATACATTTAAAGAAAAACTACTGGGTGAATTCTGGACATAGGCATGTATTTCTGGGACCATGGTGGTAAGTGAGTAACTGTAATCCACAGAGATTATGACAGGGTCCTAGTGAATTAGCTATCTACTACTATATAGCAAATTACCCCAAAACTTAGTATCTTAAAACAACAAATGCATATTATTTCTCATGTCAGAAACTGGGGAGAAATTTAGCTGGGTAGTTTGGCTTATAGTCTGTCATAAGGTTGCAGTTAAGATTTGGTTAAAGCCGCAGTCATCTAAAGGTTTGACTGGGGCTGGTGGATCTACTTGCAAGAAAGTTCATTCACATGGCTGTTGACTGCAGGCCTCAGTTCCTCATCTTGTGCACCTTTCCACTGAGCCACCTAATATCTTCAACACATGCAACTGAGCAAGCAATGAAAGAAAGGGATCTGGGGTGGGGGGCTGGGTGGTGCAGTCCTTAAGCGTCTGCCTTCAGCTCAGGGCGTGATCCCAGCGTTCTGGGATCGAGCCCCACATCAGGCTTCTCTGCTAGGAGCCTGCTTCTTCCTCTCCCACTCCCCCTGCTTGTGTTCCCTCTCTCGCTGGCTGTCTCTCTCTGTCAAATAAACAAATAAAATCTTAAAAAAGAAAGAAAGAAAGAAAAAGAAAGAAAGAAAGAAAGAAAGAGGGAGAGAGAGAGAAAGAAAAAAAGAAAAGAAAAGAAAAGAAAAGAAAAGAAAAAAGAAAAGAAAAGAAAGAAAAGAAAAGAAAAGAAAAGAAAAGAAAAGAAAAGAAAAGAAAAGAAAAGAAAAGAAAAGAAAGGGATCAGAGCTGCAATGTCTTCCATAGCCTATTTTTGGAAGTGATATACCATCACTTCCGCTGTTTCCGTCGATCATAGTGATGTCCAGACTAATTCTGATAAAATGTGGGAGAGGACTGCATGAGAGTGTAATTACTGTGGGCTGAGGGCCATTGTGTAAGCTGATTATCATATCTTCCCAGAAAGCAAAACATTTTCATTATTTGCTGCCCCAGTGCTGACAGTGGTTTTGCATTTTTTAAAAATCAACCTTATTCTCCCTGTTTCTAATTCTGTTTCTCACCTAAAATAGAGGAATCATCATATTTTCCAGAGAAAATTATATCTTACTGCTATGGGAATATAGTAGTAAAATAGGATTTCCTTATTTTGAAAACATGATATTCCTAGGGGAGAATTTTAAGGCTTTTGTTCCATATTTGTGAAGCAGAATTTTCAAAAATATGAGACTGAAGAAATTGTGGATATAAGAAGGCGTGGTTACAATGAAAGGGTGAAAAATATTTTTTTTCTCTCTTCCAACCCATACATTAACATTATAAAGTGAACTAGGATGTGTATTCCTTACAATTCAGTAGTCTTAAAGGTCTAGTAGGGTTTCCTACCACATACTAAAAATTGTTGAAATGCCTCCTTTTTTTTTTTTATGATTGAGGTATAATTTACAGGCATACATTTTATAAGCCCAGATCTTAAGTATAACTTTGACAAATGTTGACAAATGTACATACTCAAATAACACATACCTCAATCAAGATTTAAAATATCAATTTTCCCCAGGCGACCATGGGCTAATTTCTTTTTTTTTTTTTTTTTAAGATTTTATTTATTTATTTGACAGAGGGAGACAGCCAGCGAAAGAGGGAACACAAGCAGGGGGAGCACAAGCAGGGGGAGTGGGAGAGGAAGAAGCAGGCTCCTAGCGGAGGAGCCTGATGTGGGGCTCAATCCCAGAGCACAGGGATCATGCCCTGAGCTGAAGGCAGACGCTTAACTGCTGTGCCACCCAGGCGCCCCTTTGGGCTAATCTCTATCATCAAGGTTTTTAGTTTTGCCTTTTCATGAACTTATTATAATTGTAATAATACACTATTGTATTTAATTTCTCTCACTCAGTATAATGTTGTTGAGACCATGTATATGGTATAAACTATTGTATATGTCAATAGTTTATTCCTTTTATATTTTTGAGTTGAATTTCATTATATGAATATGCCACATTTTTTCCACCCATTTTCCTGCTGATGGGCATTTGGGATGGTTCTAGGTTTTGGGTATTATGAATAAGTTGCTAAAGACATGAACTTTCAAGTCTATTGTGGACATATTTCATTTCTCCTATAATTTTATTTTCATTTCTTGTCATTTTTTGTCAAAAAATTTTTGCACCATCTAGGTTGTTTTTGCTTTATTCTGTTAATATAGTGAATTAAACTATATTTGTTTGTTACGTACTATGATTTTGATTTATTATCGGCTTTGACTTACTACTATTTTAATTAGATTTTTTTCATCTATGCAACCCATTCTGTGGGTTGTGTTTTCTTTTTCTTGATAGTGACCTTTCATGTACAAAAATTCAAATAGTCTAATTTATGTAATTGTTCTTTTGTTGCCTGTGCTGTGGATGTCAAATTGAAGAAACCATTGCCAAATCCAAAGTCATGGTGATTTTATCTTCTTTTCTTTCAATAGTTTTATAGTTTTAGCTCTTAAACTTAAGGTTTTGGTACATTTTAAATTAATTTTTGTATATGGTGTAAGGTAGGGGTCCAACTTCATTCTTTTATATATGGATGTCAAATTTTCACAATACCATGTGACTATTCTTTTCACATTGAATGGTCTTGGCAACCTTATTGAAAATTATTTTACCATATATGTGGGAGGTTACAATTGTATGTTCTGTATGTTTTGGTTCTAAAGAAATGCCTTAGTTCTTAAATATTATTCTTATATCTAATAACCTTGGGAAATTCATGAATTCCAACAATTTAACTATGGAATTTTTTGCATTGGCTTAATATACAATTATTCCACTTGCACATGAGTTTTATTCCCTTTATCCCAATATTCACTGAAACTCCCCAACTTTAAAATATATCCTTTTATCAGAATTTATTATTGAAATACTAAGATATGCCATGTTCCCGTTTTCCAAAAGTTGGGAGACAGAATCAGAGCAAAGGCTTGCCAATTGTTTGGACCCAGATATCTCAATCATGTGACTGACTTTTCTTGTTAGACCATGGTAAGCCATGTGAGCTTGAGACCAGAATTCTGGAAATTGAAGGGAAGGAAAAGGTGTGTGCACGTACAGAGTATGGATTAAAAACAATCAACGAGGAAAGCAAATACCCAAAGCAAAGGATTTAAGATTATGATCTACCGCACTAGGCCAAGTTACACTCTCATCTAACAAATTCTTATGTAAATAACTGCCACTTAGGAGCCCTCCCTCTGATTAATCAATAAACAACTATGCAATTAGATAGAGGTTTCTTTTCTGATAACCCCTCCCATTCTCTTTCTGTTCACCTTTCTTCCTCTCTCTGGTTTTCAGACATTGTCTCAGATACATTCTTAGTGTTTTTACCTCTGATCTGCATGATATCTCATCCCCACATTTATGTTCTCCTTAATGCCTAGGCATTGACATTCCTCTACAATCATCCCTTAGCCCCAGGGGAAAAAACTGCTCCAGATTCAACCACATTTCACCACTTTAGTAGCTCACAGACTAGACAGAGATACCATCAGTTATTGCCTGGATCACTTTAACAATAGTCCCCTTGTTCTTTTCCTCCTCTTACTAATCTTAATACAACAGCAACAATAACTGTTGAATATTTTACTAGAGACATAAATTGGAATATGTCATTTTTCTACTCAATGATCAATAGCATCTCTCTATTTCACTCAAATTAAAATCAAAGTTATGTTAATGGCTTACTAGATGTCATATGATCTGTTAATTTTCTGACCTCTTCTCCAATTACTGTACTCCTGGCTCCTTCACACCAGTCACATCGGCTTCTTTCTATTCCCTAAAAACACCAGGCACGTTCCTGTCTTATGGGCTTTGTTGTAGTTGTTTCCTCTGACTGGAAACTTCCTCTTCTAGAAGTCCACTTAGATAACTCCCTTACCTCCTCCAGTTCTTACCCAAATATTATCTTCTCACAAAGTCCGGTCTAGGCAGACCCGCTCAAATTGAACCCCACCCCCGCCTGCAGCTGTCAGTGGTCCCCATTTACTGCCATGTTTTCTTTTCCTTTAGAAGTTAACACTTTCTAATGTGCTGTATTCCTGAGTGGTATGCTAATTTCATTAATGGTCCAAATTCTTCATCTTTCTCTATATGTATCCTAGAAAAACTTCCTCTCAAAATGATGACATTAAAGAGATGGAGAACAGTTTAGCTATTGGCAGGAGTTAGCAACCAGGGAAAGAATGAGTATGGCTATATAGTATGGATACGAAGGGATAGCATGAGGGAAATCTTTGGTAGTGATGCAGCAGCTCTGTGTTGTGATTGAGCTGGTGGCTATATGAATGCATACATGTGATAAAATTGCATGGAACCACACACACACAAATACAAGTGCCTGTAAAACTGGCGCTATCTGAATAATATCTGAGTTGTATACATGGTAATTCCCTGGTTTTTGCATTGTACTATGATATATTGAAACACCAATGGAGGGAATATAAAATCGTAAAACCAGTTGGAATTCAATTTGTCAGTTTCTTATAAATTTAAACTTATTTCTCTGGCATGAGGTAATAATTTCACTCATGATATTTACTCAAGCAAAATGTAAACAAATATCCACAAAAGAGTTGTACAACAATGTGAAAGCAGAATTATTCATAAAGGCCAAATACTAGAAATAACGAAAATATCTATCAATAGGTAAATGGATAAACATTTGTCATATATTTGCATAATGAAACAATAGCAATAAAAGAAACACATTTCTGATAGACTCAACAACATTAAACCATTATAGTGAATGAAATCAAAACAATATTTGCTTCAGGGTAGAAAAGTGGACTGAAAAGGACATAAGGAAGCTTTCTGGAATGACCAAAATTCTATTCCTTTATTCGGTTGGTAGAAACAGAGTTGTACATATTTGTCAAAACTCAAAAATATAAGAATGTTATTTTAGATGTAAACTAAATCAATAAAATTACAATATCTAAGTTGTTATATGTTTTACTGAAATCTTCCTACATCTTCAACTAAGTAAAATCTCTCCAATTTATAAGTGCAGAGTTAATTTTAATAAAATGTGTCACAATAATACTGGTTTTATAAATTTTACATGTATTATTTGACACATACAAGTTTAGAACTGTGTTCATTCCTAGTGAATTGAATTCTTAATATGTATTGTGTCCATTTATTTTTCAAAATGCTTTTGCCTTAAAGATTAATTTGTTCCATTTATTTAATAAAGTTACAACTGCTTTACTTTGGTATATAGTATAATCATTTACAAGTCTTCATACAACTCTTTTCTTTAAATAATATAACCATGCGTATTCCTTTATCTTATAACTTTCTGCCTCTTTAGTCTTATGATTATAATTATTAATATTATACAATGTAACATTATAGGAGCTTGATTTTTTAATCCAATATAGATATAATTGTCTTTTATCTGGAGAGTTCAGTTAAATTACACTTAGTTTTTGGTGTCATTTTCTTTTTCTAAGCATTTCATATTTGTTTTTTATTTTTCTTACTGAATTTTTTCTTCAATATGTCCCTTTGTAATGTTCTAGTACACCCTTTCTTGGCTGAGGTTCCACAAAAGAATTAGGCCCTACAGAAAATTATTTGAGTGGTTATTCTGTCCATTCTCAAAGGAATATAAATAACTAGTAATATTCTAGATATATAGGAGAAAAGTTAATTCATTACATATAATGGATGTTTTAAGTCACTAGGGCTTAATTTTCTCTTAAAATTTTGATTGAGAAGGGCTGCTCTGGTGAAAGAAAGAAAACTGACAAGAATATGCAGTATCACAGAAAACAAGGATGGTTTATATTTCAGAAGTTATGTATAGAAACATGTTCAAAGCCTTCATTGAAATCTTAGCAACTGATTAGTCTGGGAAAATATAAACTATTATAGATCAGGGTTTCTCATCATCACCACTATTGACATATCGGTCTGGATAATTCTTTGTTGTGGGAGAATGCCCTGTATACTGCAGATATTCAACGACTTCCATGGTCTCTACCCACCAGATGCCAATAGCAATGCCCCATTATAAGAAGCAAAAATATCGACAGAAATTGACTAACGTCTCTTGGTGGGCAAAATCACCTCCATTGAGAGCTGCCATTATAGTCAACTACTTCAAGGAGTTTGAATAAAAATGTAAGGATTAGATTTAAAAAAAAAACATAAATTGGCATATGATTAGATTGTCATGTGTCCCATTTTCTTTAACCTAATTATTCATAGTGCTTTTTTTCCCCCTCTCTGAGTGTCTTGATGATAAAAATGTATGGAGCCACTACATATAATAAAAAACTTGATTTTGCTTTTTTCTGTTGATTTTGACTTTTACACCATAAGTGTAGTTGGTTTTTTTTTTTAAATAATGGTGTGAACTGAGTACTTTTATATGAAGAAAGAAGATTAAAGGGGAAATGGAAAAAATTTGAGAGGGAGTGCTAAGTGATAAAGCAAATTTTTACAGAGAAAATAATCTAAGGGAATAAGATTTTTAATCAAGAGAGGGAAAGAAAATTTATAGGAAGTAGAACATCATTTTCACTATGAAAGGAAATAAAAATCAAAAGAAGACATGGATTTGTAATAGAAGTACAGAATGTTTAAGAATTTTACACTAATGTGTATTTTCACTGTGTAAAAAGAGAAACTGCTATATGGATTATAAGGCCAAAGGCATGGAGACTGAATAATTAAGGACATAAGTTTTGGAAGGTGTTACTGAAGGCTTAAAAGGGATGTAGTGGGCATAAAAGACACTGATAAATTATTTGACAAAATTTTTGAATGCCAAGTTAAAGGTCAGGCCCATGATTTGCAAAACACCAATTCTCCTCTACATTCCATAGAATGTTGGTGTAGGAGAAAAGAAGAAAATAATTGTTACTCAAGAAAAGTTATATAGGCTGTGATATTTAATTTTAAAATACAGGTTAGAAATCAAAGTGTTTAAGGGTTTTGATGGGAAGATGGCAGTGGTGTTGGAAGACCCTAAGCTCATCTCATCCTACAAAGACAGCAAGATAACTATTAAATCATCCTAAATACCCCAGGAATCAATCTGAAGACTGACAGAACAAATTCCACAACTAAAGGGAGAGAGGAGGTCACATTGAAGAAGGTAGAAGAGATGGTGATTTATGGGAGAAAATGATATGTTACAGAGGGGAGGGAGCCATCAATGTAGATAAAGTAAAAAAAGAGTAGAGCACAGAGGGAAATGAACAAGGAGAACATTTCCCCAAAGTCATTGGCTGGGAAAATGACAGGTGCTGAATTTCATGAGTTCTTGTAACCAGTAGGGCTTAAAGCCTGGAGTTAAAAGTCAGTGGGCTTAGCTGGGATAGAGCCCAGCAGGCACTGTGCTGCTTGTGGATATAAGGCAGGCAAACAACCTAAGTACAGATGGCATGGGAATAGTAATTTGAAGAATGCCTGGGGCACACAGAGGTGAGATTATTCTCTCTTCTTGGAGCATATCCCTGAGAGGCAGTGTTCTTGGAGACACCTGTTTGGGGACAAAGGACCTGGCTGGCACCATTACCCTTCCCAACCCTCAACATTCACAAAGAACCACCCATGGGAAGCAAGACAGCATTAACACAGGCTACTTAGCTTGCTTACACCAAGTCCCACACCTCTGTGCTCTGCCAATACACCCCTTTTAATTGGACTTGCTTAGTCCCAGCACAGTGGGCCTCTTAGCCATAAGACCAGGAAAACCCCTGCTTATAACACCTCTACCAACCAGAAAGTCCTGCAGGGCTTTAGTTCTAGCGGAAGTAGCATCAGGTCTCATTTAACACTTGTTACATTCTGGCCAGGGGCCAAACACTACCCACTGCAGGCAAGGAGAGCCTCTGTAGATGACTAGCCTAAAGGAGAGAGCAGCCAAAACACAATAGCAGAGCACACACACACCACAGACATTCTCTGAAGTGTCAGGCGCTGGACACTGTATGACCTTTACTTCGTAAAGTTTCATTACTCTCATGAGCAAGAAACATAACTGGCTTTTCTAACAGACAAGAAGGCAGAGACCTAGAAAATGCCAAGATGGAGGAATTCATCCAAAATGAATGAACAAGATAAGGCCATGGACAGAAGTCTAAGCAAAACAAATTTAAGTACCATGCCTGATGGATAATTTAAAGCAACAATCATAAGAATACTCACTGGGCTTGAGAAAAAAATGGAAGACATCAGGGAGACACTTACCACAGAGATAAAAGAGCTAAAAAATCATCAGTCAGAATTGAATGCAACTACTGAGATTGGAAACAGGCTTGATTCAATGCACAAGAGGTTGGAAGAAGCAGAGAAATGAATTAGAGATATAGAAGAAAAAATAATGGAAAATAAGCTGAACAAAATAGAGAAAGAAGAATTATGCAACATGAGAAAAGACAAGAACTCAGTGACTACATTTGTGTTATAGGAGTCCCAAAGGAAGAGAGAGAAAAGGGGTCAGAAAATATATTTGAAGAAATAATAGCTGAAAATTTTCCTAATCTGGGGAAGGAAACAGGCAGCCAGATTCAGTAGGCACAGAGAACTTCCATCAACAACAAGACATATTATGATTCAATTTGCAAAATGTAATGGTAAAGAAAAATTCTTAAAAGCAGCAAGATGTAAGAAGTCCTTAACTTACAAGGCAAGACCCATAAGGCTGGCTGGAGATTGCTCAATAGAAACGTGGCAAGTGAGAAAGGAATAGCATAATTATTCAAAGTGCTACATGGGACAAATCTGCAGTCAAGAATAGTCTATCCAGAGGCGCTTGGGTGGCTCAGATGGTTAAGCGTCTGCCTTCAGCTCAGGTCATGATCCCAGTGTCCTGAGATCAAGCCCCATGTCGGGCTCCCTGCTTGGTGGGGAGCCTGCTTCTCCCTCTCCCTCTACTATTACCCCTGCTTGTGCTCTCTCTCTCTCTGTCAAATAAATAAATAAAATCTTAAAAAAAAAAAAAAGAATAGTCTATCCAGCAAGCCTAACACTCAAATAGAATGAGAGATAAAGAGTTTCCCAGACAAAGAAAAACTAAAGGAGTTTGTGACCACTAAACCTGCTCTGCAATAAATTTTAAAGGAATTCTTTGAATGGAAAGGAAAGACCCAAAGTGACAAAGACAAGAGGATCAGAGAAAATCTCCAGAAACAATGACAAAACAAGTAATAAAATAACCCTAAATAGGAGCACCTGGGAGGCTCAGTCACTTAAGCATCTGCCTTTGGTCAGGTCATGATCTCAGAGTCCTGGGATGGGGCCCTGTGTCAGGCTCCCTGCTCATCAGGGAGTCTTCTTCTCCCTCTGCCCCTCCTCTCTGCTCATGCTCTCTCTTTTTCTGTCTCTCAAATAAATAAATAAAATATTTTTTATAAAGGCACTAAATACATATCTATCAATAGTACTCTGAATGCAAATGGACTAAAACACTCCAGTCAAAAGATACAGGGTGTCAGAATGGATAAAAAAATAAAACCCATCTATATGCTGCCTACAAGAGATTCATTTTAGATCTAAGGACGCATGCAGATTGAAAGTGAGATGGAAATATATGTCATGCAAATGGATGTCAAAAGAAAGCTAGAGTAGCAATACTTGTATGGGAAAAACTAGACTTAACACAGATTGTAACAGGAGATGAAGAGGGACACTACACCATAATAAAGGAAACAATCCAAAAAGAAGATCTAACAATTTAAATATTTATGCATCCAACATGGAGCACCCAAATATATAAAACAATTAAAAACAAACATAAAGGAACTAATTGATAATAATACAATAATAGTAGAGAAACTTAACACTCATTTACATCAATAGACAAATCATCTAACAGAAAACAAACATGGAAACAATGACTTTGAATAACACACTTGGCTAGATGGACTAAACAGATATATCATAACATTACATCCTAAAACACCAGAATACACATTTTTTTAAGTGCATATGGGACATTCTCCAGAACAGATGACATATTAGGTTACAAATCAGGCCTCAACAACAACAAAAAAAGTTGCAATAATATTGTGTATATTTTCAGACCACAACACTATGAAACTTGAAGTCGACCACAAGAAAAAATTAGGAATGACCACAAATTCATGAAGGTTTAACATATTAATAAACAATGAATGAGTCGACCAGGAAGCCAAAGAAGAAATTTAAAAAATACATGGAAACAAATGAAAATGAAAACACAATGGTCCAAAACCTTTGGGTTGCAGCAAAAGCAGTCCAAAGAGTGAAGTATATAGTAATACAGGCTTACTTCAAGAAGCAAGAAAAATCTCAAATAAACAACCTAATCAAATAAACAGCACCTAAAGGAGCTAGTACAAGAACAATAAACAAAGCCTAAAGCCAGCAGCAGGAGGGAAATAATAAAGATTAGAGGAGAAATAAATGATATAGAAACTAAATAATAATAATAAAACAGATCAATGAAACCCAGAGCTTGTTCCTTACAAAATTAATAAAATTGAAAAACCTCTATCCATTCTTATCAAAGAAAAGAGAAAGGACCCAAATAAATAAAATCACAAATGAAAGAGGAGAAATAACAACCAACACCACAGAAATAAAAATAAGCATAAGAGAATATCATGAAGAAATATATGCCAACAAGCTGGACAACTTAGAAGAAAAGGATGAATCCCTAGAAACATATCAACTACCAAAGCTGAAATAGGAAGAAATAGAAAACTTGAAGACTGATAAGCAGCAAAGAAATTGAATCAGTAGTAAAAAAAAAACTCCCAAGAAATAAAAGCCCAGGGCCAGATGTCTTCACAAGCAAATTCTAGGTAAATATAAGACACAAATATACATGTACTTTTCCTTTAATTCGTTTTTTCCTATCTGACTTTAAAAAGCAACTGCATAAAGCAATAATTATAAATTAAATTGATGGACACATAATGCATAAAGATATGGTTTATCACAGTAACAGTATAAAAGAAGGGTGGAGGTATGTAAGGCCCAAATTTTTGTACACTATTGAGATAAAATTGCTGTTATAATAAACCAGATTTTTATAAGTTAACATGTTAGTTGTAATTCCCATTGAAATAATTAAGAATATAGGATAAAATTATATACTATGATAACAAAAAAAGAACTGAAATGGCACTCTAGGCAATATTAGTTTTACACAAAGAAGACATTGATGGAAGAAATAATACACACTGAAGAAAAAGCAAAATTTCAGAAAGTCTTTTTTATTAGTAATTACATTAAATGTAGATGATTAAACTCTTCAATAAAAGGCAAATTGGCAGAAAGGATTAAAAAAAAAACATGATCCAGTTACATATTTTCAATAAGAGACTCACTTTGGATTCAAGGACATAAACTGAAAATAAAAGACCATGTGGACAATAACAAAAGGAGAGCTAGAGTGGTTATACTTATATCACACAAAATATACTTTAAGACAAAAGTTGTTACAAGAGATAAAGAAAAACATTATATAATGAAAAAGTGCCAGTCCATAAATAAGATATAGCATTTATAAATATATATGTACCTAACAAAAGAGTCCCAAAATACATCAAAGAGAAACTGACATAATTAAAGGGAGAAAAAAAATAGTTCAACAATAGTAGTTGGAGATTTCAATGCCCCACTTTCAATAGATAGGTAAAACAACTAGATTTAATACTAATAAAGAAATAGAAGACTTTATAAACTAACTAGATGTAACAGACATCTACCGAACACTCCACCCAACAACAGCAGAATATACATTCTCAAGATAAGCAGTATGTTAGAACATGCCTTAATAAATAAAAAAAATTAAAGTCATAAAAAGTATTTTCTTTTATCACAATGAAATGAAATGAAAAATCAATATCAAAATCAAATTTGGGAAACTTACAAATATGTGAGAATTAAACAACACACTCATAAACAATCCATGGGGTGGAGAAGAAATTGTAAGAAGTTAGGAAATACTTTGACATGAACAAAAATTAAAATGCAAAACACCAAAATTTATGGCATACAGCAAAATCAGAGCCAAGAGAGAAATTTATAGCTATAAACATCTATTAAAAAGGGAAAAAAAAGTAAGATCTCAAACCAATAGCCTAAACTTCCACCTTAAGGCACGGGGCGGGGGGGGGGGCGCGGGGGGGGCAGGGGGAAGAACAAACTAAACATAAAGCAAACAGGAAAAAGGAAATAATAAAGCTTAGAGTGGAGAGGCAACAGAACAGAAAAACAATGGAGAAAATAATAGAAACAGAAGCTGGGTTTCTGAAGATCAACAGAAGTGACAAACATTTAGCAAAAAAGAGAGGACTCAAAACACTAAAATCAGGAAAGAAGGAGGAGACATTACTAAAAGCTTTAGAGTAGAAAGGATTAATACTAAGAACAAATGCTGATAAACGATAAGTATGAAGTAAACAAATGATGAAGTAAACAAATTCTTAGAAACACACAAACTACTAAAGTGACTCATGAAGAAATAGAAAATATGGATATATCTATGATAATAGATTGAGTTAGTATTAAAAAAAAACTATAAAAGAAAAAAAAAAGCCCAGCCCAGATGGTTTTGCTAGTGAATTCTACCAAAGTTTTGAAGAAAAATTAACAGCAATCTTTCTCAAACTCTTCCAAAAAACAGAAAAGGAGGGAACACTTTTTTTTTTTAAGATTTTATTTATTTATTTGACAGAGAGAGACAGCCAGCGAGAGAGGGAACACAAGCAGGGGGAGTGGGAGAGGAAGAAGCAGGCTCCCAGCGGAGGATCCTGATGTGGGGCTCAATCCCAGGACCCTGGGATCATGCCCTGAGCTGAGGGCTGACACTTAACGACTGAGCCGCCCAGGCTCCCCAGAGGGAACACTTTTTAACTCAATCTATGAATCCAGATACCAAAGGCAGAGAAAGACATCACAAGAAGACTACAGACCAATAGCCCTCATGAATACAGATGCAAAAATCCTCAACAAAATACTATTAAACTTAATCCAGCAGCATATTAAAAGGATTCAACATGATAACAAAGTGGGATTTACCCAAGAATGCAAAGTTGGTTCAGCATACAAAAACCAATCAATATAATACACCATTTTAAGAGAATGAAGAGAAAAAAACACATTACCATCTCGATGTAAAAAAAAATTTTTGACAAAATCCAATGTCTTCTCCTAATTAAACAAAACAAAACACTTAACACACTAGGAATAGAGGGGAATGTTTTCAAACTAATGAAGGCCATTTATGAAAATAACATCATCTTGAATGATGAAAGTCTCAAATCTTTCCTCTAAGTTCAGGAACAAAAAAGATATCCACCCTTACCACTTCTATTCAACAATGCACTGGAGATTTAGACAGAGACAAGAAAAAAAATTGTGCATGTATTCAAGTGAGTAAATGAACAACCACAGCTAAAATATGTTTTATGATTCTATAAGGTCCAGAGTCTCCTTGCTTCTGGAATAAGTCCATATTTCACCTAGCGAGCAGGATCAAGATACCTTCATGCTACTGGTGCATGTGACTGAGGCTTCTGTCTGACCCAGGATATTGCCCTGAATGGTATAATCACTCATCTCTGTGCTTGTATAAGGAACGCAAATACATTTCAGAATCCTGCCAACACAGGGCAGAACAGAGTTGGGAATTTCCTTTAGACCACGAGTGACCAACCTGAAAAGGACTCCTTTCCGAAATGGTGACTCAGAAAATAGTTCAAGATACAAATTCATATGTGAATAATGAGACATGTAAAAGTAAGTTTTACTTTTGTTACTGCTATTAGTGTGGGTGTGTGTGTGTGTGTGTTTGAGCCCACATGTCTAATGTCCCTAAGAAAAGTATTTGTGCCACAAAGATAGAGCAGACACCAAGGTGCAATGGCTAAGAGTTGGATCTGTTATTCTCTCAGGTCTAGTCAACCTGACTTCTCATTTCTTCTCACTCCCTAATTATAAATGGTTCCAAAGTTCTCAGTTCAGTAACCTCTCTCATTAGATATACCTTTTTTTTCCTGCTGATTCTCCTTTCTCATTTTTGCCCATGCACTCTTATTTTGAAGGGTCTCTCTGTCTCTATATTTCTCCTCTTCTACCAGTAATGCTCCTGGGTCAGATGCTTTCTGCTTAGTTTAAATTATTTTCCATTCTCTACTCTAACTTCACAATTCCAAGACCTGGCTCACTCTAATTCATCCTTTTCTATATGTCATTAGAATGTCATTTATTTCAAAAATATGTCCAGGAATTAGTTTTTAATATATGTGATATTTACATTCTAAAAGTTGAGAAAGATGACCTAATAGAATTAAAAACCAAAACTCTCATCCTGGCCACTCTGTGTAATAATGAAATAAAAGATTTTTGAAGGAACATATCACTGTGGGATTCTAAAAAGCTATAAATATTCATGGTGAATACAATTTAATATGCACCAACTGGGGCTTTTAGAATTAGAGTAAAGATCCAACTTATACTGGCTATAGTTCTGATTCACAGTAAGTTCTTTAAAAATTGATGTATAATAAGATTGTGAGTGAATAACTTTTTATGGTTGGAAAAAAATAATCAAGGACTATCCAGATACAGAATGAAAAAAATGTTCATCAGTGGAGTATCATTCAAGTTATACTTCCATAAGATTTACATTATGCTCTAATTATGCTTCAGGCAAGAATATGGCATTGGACTACTTTGATGATAACTTTAAAATTTTATTTGCTTTGTAATATTAAAAAAAAACAAATTTGTTTCCTTTTTTCCCCAATAAGTTGTGTGAAATATAGTGGTGTAACATTTCTCCTGTTTTATTTTATATATATATAAGACCATATCTTACACAGAGGCACTCTTGCTACTACTGACTAATCTATTTAGAATCTTAGGCAAATATAACAGGATAGAAAATATAGTTTGTCATATTCTCTTCCTCAATGATAATACCATACCACTTTTGAAATTTAAGACAATTTTTCTCATTGCCTCACTTAGTATGATTTTATGTATATGTCATATATGTAATGCTTTGCTTAATGTCAAAGTAATATTCAGTAGTGGAAAAATATGAGGACAAAAATAAGTAAGAGAATGAGAGTCAAATGAGGGGGTGAGGAGATAGGAAACAATGTTTTATAGAAATGCAAATCAAGTTATATTTAAAAAAAGAATGGAGTGGTAAACATTATACTTACTGTAGAAATTTTAAGGACATTGAAAAATGAGCCACTGATTTAGCAGTAAGTCACTGTTAATGACCTCTACTAGGGTATTTACAACATAATGATGGGAAAATAAGTGTTACTGTACATGACAGCTAAGACAAAAGCAGTTAGTCGGGTTTTCCTGGTTTAGAGGAAAAAGATGAGATGCAACACCAAAAGTACCAATCCATAAGATGACCAAAGTACTTAGGAGGACAGCTGGACAAGAATTTCCTGCTCAAATAGTACCAATAGTGATTATGTAAATAAATCCAGCTCTCCCTGTCAGGCATTTGGCTGGGAAATAAACAAAGAATTGTCTCTAGCAAGAAGAAAGGTGAAAACATAAAGCTAAAATAAATGAGGACTTAATGGAGTCATATTATAGCCAGATCAATTAAATAAGCATAGTGTATCCTGTGATGTTACTGAATTAATTGATAAATCACTGTAGTTTTATAGTGTGGTCTTTAGGGTTCTCTCTCTCTAATATTATGTGATCTGCAAATGGTGAGTTTTACTTCTTCCTTACCAATTTGGATACCTTTTATTTCCTTTTCTTGATTGATTGCTGTGCTTAGAACTTCCAGTACCATGTTGAATAAAAAGGGTGAGAGTGGACATCCTTGTTTTGTACTTGATCTTAGAGGATTTCACCATTGAGTATGATGATAGCTGTTAGTTTTTCATATATGGCCTTTATTGTGTCGTGGTATGTTCCCTCTACACCTACTTTGTTGAGAGTTTTTGTCATGAATGGATGTTGTACTTTGTCAAATGCTTTATCTTACATCTATTGAGATGATCATATGATTTTTATTCTTTTCTAGTTAATTTGGTGTATCATGTTGATTGATTTGCAAATATTGTACCACCCTTGTGTTTATGGAACAAATCCCACTTAATCATGGTGAATAATTTTTTTAACATATTGTTGGATTCAGTTTGCTACTATTTTGTTGAGGATTTTTGTTTCTGTGTTCGTTAGAGATATGGGTCTGTAGTTTTCTTTTTATGTAGTGCCTTCCTGGTTTCGATATCAGAGTAGTGCTTCCCTTGTAGGATAAATTTAGAAGTTTTCCTTCCTCTTCTACTTTTTGGAATAGCTTGAGAATAGATATTAACTTCCTTTTAAATGTTCGGTGGATTTTACCTCTGAGGCCATCTGGTCCTTGACTTTTTGGGGGGAGTTTTTTTCAACTTCATTGTTAGTAATTAGTCTGTTCAAATTTTTTCAATTTATTCTGTGTTTAGTTTTGGAATTTTCTAAGTTTCTAGTAATTTATCCATTTCTTCGAGCTGTCCATTTTTTTTGGAATATTAGTTTTCATAACATTATCTTATAATACTTTGTATTTCTGTGGTGTTTTATAGTTTTCAGAGTACAGATCTTTTACCCTTTTGGCTAGGTATATTTTGAGGTATCTTATGGTTTTGATGTAATTATAAGTGAGATTGGTTCCTGATATCTCTTTCTGTTGCTTTATTATTAGTGTGTAGATATGAAACAAAGTTCTGTTCTTTGATTTTGTGTCCTGTGATTTTCCCGAATTCATGTATCAGGTCTAGCAATTCTTTGGTGGAGTCTTTTGGGTATTCTGTTTGGAGTATCATGTCATCTACAAATAGTGAAAGTTTGGTTTCTTCCTTGCTGATTTGGATGTCTTTCATTTCTTTTTGTTGTCTGATTGCTCAGGCTAGGACTTCCAGTACTACCTTAAATAGCAGTGGTGAGAATGGACATCCTTTTCTTGTTCCCTACTGTAGAGGAAAAGCTCTCAGTTTTCCCCCCATTGAGGATGATATTACTGTGGGTCTTTCATATATTGCCTTATTTTTATGAGGTATGTTCTTTCTATCCCTGCTTTATTGAGGGTTTTTATCATGAGTGGATGTTGTACTTTGTCAAATGGTTTTTGTGCATCTATTGAGAGGATCATATAGTTCTTATCCTTTTTTTTAAATTAATTGTGACATATCATAGTGATTGATTTGCAAATGTTGAACCACCCTCACAGCCCAGGAATAAATCTCACTTGATTGTGGTGAATGATTCTTTCAATGTATTGTTGGATTCATTTTGCTGAAAATTTTTCCATCCATGTTCATCAGGGATGTTGGCCTATAATTTCCCTTTTAATGGAGTCTTTCTCTGGTTTTGTTATCAGGGTAATAATTGCCTTGTAGAATAAATTTGGAAGTTCTCGTTCCATTTCTATTTTGGGGGATGGTTTGAGAAGAACAGATATTAACTCTTTTTTTTTTTTTTTAAAGATTTTATTTATTTATGTGACAGAGAGACAGCCAGCGAGAGAGGGAACACAGCAGGCGAGTGAGAGAGAAAGAAGCAGGCTCCCACCGGAGGAGCCCGATGTGGGACTCGATCCCGGACTCGATCCCGGACTCGATCCCGGACTCGATCCCGGACTCGATCCCGGACTCGATCCCGGACTCGATCCCGGAACGCCGGGATCACGCCCTGAGCCGAAGGCAGACGCCTTAACGACTGCGCTACCCAGGCGCCCCCAGATATTAACTCTTTTTTAAAGGTTTAGTACAATTCACCTGGGAAGCCATCTGGCCCTGGACTTCTGGTTTTTGGGAGATTTTTGATGACTGATTGAATTTCTTTGCTGGTTATCAGTCTATTCAAGTTTTCTATTTCTTCTTGTTTGAGCTTTGGTAGTTTATATGTTTCTAGGAATTTATCTATTTCTTCCAAGTTGCCGAACTTGTTATGATGTTAGTTTTTCATAATATTCTCTTACATTTGTTTATATTTCCGTGATGTTGGTTCTTATTTCTCCTCTCTCATTTGTGATTTTCTTTATTCTGGTCCTTTCTCTTTTATTTTTGATAAATCTGGCTAAGGTTTATCAATTTTATTAATTTTTTCAATAAACCAGCTCCTGGTTTGATTGATCTGTTCTTTTTTTTTTTTTTAGTTTCTATATTATTTATATATTGTCCAATCTTTATTATTTCCTTTCTTCTGATGATTTGAGGCTCTGTTTTTCATTCTTTGTCCAGCTCCTTTAGGTGCAAGGATAGGATGTTTATTTGAGATTTTTCTTGCTTCTTGAGTTGGCCTGTATTGCTATAGACTTCCCTTTTAGGTTTGCTTTTGCTGCATCCCAAAGGTTTTGGACCATCTTGTTTTTATTTTCAATTGTTTCTACGTATATTTTAATTTTTTCCTTTGATTTTCTGGTCGACACACCATTGTTTAGTAGCATGTTATTTAACCTCCATGTATTTGTGGTCTTCCAGATTTTTTCTTGTGGGTCACTTCAAGTTTCAGAATACTGTGGTCAAAAATATGCATGGTATAATCTTAATCTTTTTGTCCTTGTTGGGGGCTGATTTGTGACCCAAGATGTGATCTGTTCTGGAGAATGCCCCATGTGCACTTGAAAAGAATGTGTTTTCTGCTTCTTTAGGATCAAATATTTTGAATATATATGTTAAGTCCATCTGGTTCAGTGTGTCATTCAAAGCCATTGTCTCCTTGTTGATTTTCTGCTCAGATGATCTGTCCATTGATGTATGTGGGGTGTTAAGGTCCCCTACTATTATGGTATTTTATCCTTTATGTTTGTTATTAGTTGTTTTATGTTTTTGGGTCCTCCCATGTTGGGTGCATGAATATTTACAACAGTTGTATCTTCTTGTTGTATTGTCCCCTTCATTATTATATTGTGTCCTTCTTTGTCCCTTGTTAATAGTCTTTGTTTTAAGTCTCATTTTTTTTATATAAATATTTTTACTCCGGGTTTCTTTTGACATCTATTTGCTTGATAAATGTTTCTCCATCCCCTCACTTTCAATCTGCAGGTGACTTTAGGTCTAAAATGAGTCTCTTGTAGGCAGCATATGGATCACTCTTGTTTTTCTATACAATCTGATACGCTATGTCTTTGGGTTGGAGCATTTAGTCCATTTACATTCAAAATAATTATTGAGAGATATGTATTTATTGCCATTTTATTACTTGTTTTGTCATTGTTTCTGGAGATTTTCTCTGAACCTTTCTTGTCTTTCTCCCTTTCATGTTTTGGTGATATTTTTAGTTATATATTTAGATTTCTTTCTCTGTTTTCTTTGCATGTTTATCAGTGGTTTTTGATATATGGTAACCATTAGTTTTTCATATAACCTCTTTTGCATACTGCAGTCTGTATTAAGTTCATGGTCATTTTAGTTTGAATACATTCTTTTCTCCTGTCCTCCCCACATTATAGGTATATGCTATTATATTTTATATCTTTTTTTTGTGAGTTCCTTTACTTTTTTTTATAGATATACTCATTTTTTACTGCTTTTGTGTTTTCTACTTTTATACTGTCACTTTTGGTCTCTCCTTTCCAATCAAAGAGTCCCCTTTAATATTTCTTGCAGAGGTGGTTTAGTGGTCATGAATCCTTTAGTTTTTGTTTGCCTGGGGAACTCTGCATCTCTCCTTCTTTTCTGAATGATAGCCTTGCTGGATAAAGTATACTTGGCTACAGATTTTTCTCATTCAGCACTTTGAAAATATCATGCCACTGCCTTCTGGTTTGGAAAGTTTCTGCTGAATCTCCTGCTAGTCTTGGGTTTTTCCTTCTATGTTACTTATTCTTTTGTCTTGCTGCTTTAAAATTTTTTTACTTTATTACTGTATTTTGCCAGTTTAATGACAATATGTGTTGGTGTTGGTCTGCTTTTGTTGAATTTAATGGGGGTTCTCTGTGCCTCTTGTATCTGGATGTCTTTTTCCTTCCCCAGATTAGGAAAGTTTCCAGTTATTTTTTCTTCAAATTAATATTCTCCCTTTTCTCTCTCTTCTTCTTTTGGGACTTGATTGTTTGCCTTCTTTCCAAGAGCAGCTCTAATGCCTCCAGGGTCTCCTGGAGCCAAGCTTCCTGACATTTAAAATTTAAATTTCTCTGGTTGAAATTTAGCCACTTGGAATGGAATCATTTCACTTTACAAGCCAATGGTATGGGGAAAGTTTTCCTTGTTCATTCCCCTGTGTGCTCTTCTCTCTCTCTCACCCTTCTTCATGACCCGAGCTCCCTCCCCTCCATAGCATCCAAGAACCATTTCCCCCCTAAACCATGTCTCTGCGCTTCCTAACTTTCCAGTGTAGTCTTTTCTCTACCTTTAGTTGTGGAGTTTGTTCCACTCAGGTCAGCTTCTGGAGTATTTAAAATGACTTGATAGTTCCCTAGTTGTGTTCATAGGTGAAAGAAAGCCTAGGGTCCTCCTAGTCTGTCACTAACTTCCCTCTCTGTTGTTTTCCTGTAGAACCACTATAGTGCCATTGTGTAATGAATACATGTAATTCAGTAAGAAAAGAATCCACACTCCAATATAATTTAAGATGTTTTATTCAAATTCTACTTTGTTCTTATTTTCTTGTTTTGGCATGACTGGTATTTCCTAGTAATAAAACAAAAATATAAAATAAAGTGCAGCTGTGCTGTGATAGTTAAGCCACTCAAATGATGTTGTTATAACTGTATCACTGTGCTACAGTCTTGACTGCAGCTCCTCATCTTTGTTATTATAGTGAAAAACAGCTATAGACTATACACTAAGATTAAACATAGCTGAGTTCTGTGGACATTGAAATTTGAATTTCATATTATTTTTGCATCACATGATTTTTTTCTTTTTTTCAATGATTTTAAAATGTGAAATCTATCCTGAAATCACAAGTCTTCCAAAAACACATGTCAGACTTGATTTGGTTGGTGGACCAAAGTCTGGCTATATCAGTTTTGGCTTCATAGCGTATAGCAAAGTGATGAGGAGAGGCTGGAACTTGACAGAGATTTCCTCATTTACTGTGAGGTGTCCACCCCCAAGAATTCTTCACAACCCATGGGATAAGCATCTCCCTAACTTTTGAGATATTCAATCCCGTGTTGTCTTATAAGTAGCTGCTGTGATCTGCTACTGTGGTGTTTAAGAGTAATGGGATCCCTCAGCTTTATCTCTGAAAATTGAGACTTGGTCACAGACCTATGAGTTACTGGAAGTATAGAATAAAACTTCTACAGCAGAAACAGTAATAAGGTTGGTTTGGATGTTAATAAGGGAATTCTCTGGCATTCATTTTTCAGAATTCCACCCTGAAGTAGATAAAAATGGCTATGATTCCCTTCACCTAAGCATCATCATCTTTATTATTTTTATGTGGACTATGGACTGTTATTATCATGGTAAGTTAGTAAATATGTAAAGTTCACTACTCTGACTTATTTTGACATGGTTCCTAAGTGGTGATTATAACAGAGATAAGTGGGATCTGATTTTCTTATTATAAAAACAGAATTGGAGGTGAGAGATGTGACAGTCTTACTTTATTGTTTACTTTTCACTTTTCCACATTTACTTCTGAGCAACATATTTCAGAGAGATTTTGACAAACTGAAATTCATCAAGTATATTATTCCCAAAACTGTAAATGTTCTGAAAACATATCTCTAAAACTAACAGTATAAATAAATACTATTTAACAGGGAAATCTACAGTATTTGAGTTACTTGTTAAATATTTGATTATTTTGATAACTTGTCACTAAAAGAAGATTTTCTCTCTCTCTCCCTTTATCTCAACTTTTAGGATTAGAAATACCTGGTTGAAGTTGTAAAGAGTCATATTTGAGCTCTATATAAAGAAGAATTTTAATTATGAGATCTTTCTCCTTATTGAGTATTTTTGCAAAGGAAGTCATGAGTTCACTACCACTGATAGCATTTAATCAAAATCTTAATGGTCATATAAAGGACTTGTTTTTTTAATTAGGGAATAGATTCTTATATTAGAGAATGAATCCTGTTAGATGGAGGATAAAAATATAATATATTTTATCATAAATAATGTGAAAGTATAAGAAAGAAATCTTAATTCTCAAGCAACATTTATGGGGAAATGTTAAGAAATTTTTACCACACATTTTTTTTCAAAATTTTTAACATTGTTTTGTAAAAAAAAAAAATTACCTCCTTAGAAAAATATACTATGCAGTGCCTACAAATTTTAAAAAATCTGAACATGTAGAGATATCCAAATAAATAAATTGGGATTTTTTTCAGTGTTCTTAGAAGGAATAAATGATTATTAATGAATGAAATCCTATGAAATATATTTTATTCTGAAAACAAACACACTGGATTTAAATAAATGCTGTTAAATAAAAGCAAGACAGATTTTTAAAAAAAATCAATTTAAATGAATATAATGTAGTCAACCCAACAATAAAAATGGATATTCGTACAAAACAGAAGCAAAATTTGAACAAATATCTTTTAAAGTTCCTAATCATGCATTGAAACAATCTATATACTATTAGAATCTGGTAAAAGTATATAGTCATGCAATCCAATTTAAGAAATTCAGATACAAAATCTGTATAAGGGCTAATTGCAAATATTTCACTGGAGACTGTTTATAGAACAGGCAACCAGAAAGCTGCTCTTCTAATCTCATGGGTGTTAAAAGAGATGGACTAGTTTTTCTTTGTGTGACTCTTGCATCTATAATTCATTATAACTCTAATGGGGAATATTCAGACCTACAGAATTGTGAAGGTTCTGCGTGGTTAGCCCCAGGTGTGACATTCAGCTAGTTATATCTATGTGTTCTTGCATTAGTCCTCACAATGCTACACATGTACTAGATATGGAACCACTAAAATCCTGCAATGACATTATTCATGAAATGGATGCGTGCAGGGCTGGCTTCATAGGTATGCAGCTTATGCAGCTGCTCAGGGCCTGGTGCTGAGAACGTCCTCTGCTTGGTATAATGCTCTCTTTTCATTATGTTGAATTTTTAGTAATTTATCTTTGAATATCTGTTTTACAAGTGAAGTCCAGTGAGACAACAGACCACGCATATGAGCAGAGAAAGCAGCACTTTGATTGGCAATGCATGCAAACAGTTGTGTTCCAGCAGCAGTCCACATGCAGTGGGCTCAGGCCTCTGGGTAACACTGGCAGTGCACAAACACTGTGATTGGCCCAATGCATACCGAAATGCCTGTGGCAGGACAGAACACCACGGGGCCAAGAAAGTGACCAGGTTTTGAGATGGGCCTAGATATGTGACAGTGGCATTGGCGGCAGCAGCCGAAGTGGTATTAGTGGCTATAGCTGCGGGAAGCGAAGAGAAGGTTTTCATGCGTGCAGGGAGACGGCCTGCCATGGGAGGCCAGTTTGTCCATCTGTCCCCAAAGCCAAAACTTAAGGTATCTGCACAAATATTAGCTCTGTCTGGGTGCTGGGAGAGGAACTGCCAGAGATTAGTCAGTACACATTGTCAGTAAATAATTTCAAAATAAAAGGTACAAGTGGACATTGCAGTGATTCATAGGTGAATGTTAGAATTCTTCAAACGGTTGGTTTTTGAAAAACTACTAAAGCAATGCACAGCAATATTCAGAGGCTTGCAAATACTAATTAAAGTTAAAAATTGTCATATTCAATTTATAAAACAACACTTTGTTTTTTTAATAATATTTTTTTATTATATTATGTTAGTCACCATACAGTACATCCCTAGTTTTTGTTGTAAAGTTCCATGATTCATTACTTGCGTATAACACCCAGTGCACCATGCAACACTTTGTTTATACAAAGCTTTGGATGAACCCCAGTTATTAATGAAGAAGACTATTTTTAAGTTAATTTACCTTGTAATCAAAGATTTAGCATTATGTTACATAAAAAACCATTTTGAGTTATAAACAAATACCAAAGTCACTTTCATTTTCTTGTAAAGCATATGCAAGTTACTGGAAATATCAGAGAAACATCAAAATGCCATTGCTTTTTTTTTTTTTATTATTATTTTTTATTATTATTATTTTTTTTTAATAATGATTTTTTATTATATTATGTTAGTCACCATACAGTACATCCCCGGTTTTCGATGTAAGGCTCGATGATTCATTAGTTGTGTATAACACCCAGTGCACCATGCAATATGTGCCCTCCTTACTACCCATCACCGGTCTATCCCATTCCCCCACCCCCCTCCCCTCTGTAGCCCTCAGTTTGTTTCTCATAGTCCATAGTCTCTCATGTTTCATTCCCCCTTCTGATTACCCCCCCTTTCTTTATCCCTTTCTTCCCCTACTGATCATTTTAGTTCTTATGTTCCATAGATGAGAGAAATCATATGATAGTTGTCTTTCTCTGCTTGACTTATTTCACTAAGCATTATCTCCTCCAGTGCCATCCATGTTGTAGCAAATGTTGAGAACTCATTCTTTCTGATTGCTGAGTAATATTCCATTGTATATATGGACCACAACTTCTTAATCCAGTCATCTGTTGCAGGGCATCTCGGAAAATGCCATTGCTTAAATTTACCTTTAAGGGAAGAACTTCCTGAATGGCAGGGTGAGAATCTCCATAAATACACTTCTCAAAAAAAGCAACGAAAATACGGACTGGTTTGTCAAAATCAGAACTCTGGAAATTAAACAATGTTGCGCAACAATTCAGGGATATTTATTCAGGAAGAACTGCTGAACTTCATAAGAACAGTACAAGTTTGTGCATTGTAAGTTGGCCGGCTCCTGTCCCTGTCTTTCCAACTGTGGTAGCCTTTAAAACAGCCCCCTTGCGACCATGGTAGCTGTGAAACAGGAAGCCTTGCCGCAGCCAGAGTATCGCCATATTTCCCAGTCTCACAGCTCCCTGGAAAAGCACCTTTCACAGGACATTGCCAGTATTTGATCCGGTTTACAAGCTCCTTAATGGGAAAAACCCTATTCTCAGGGAATTCGTCAAAAACAATCAACTGCATATTTTTACATCTACCTAAAAATATGAAATCAGTTAGGGAAATAAGAGTCAGAACAAAACTTTCAAAAGAAGATCTGGGCAATGAGGTGTCCAAAGGGGACTTTGAGAAATTCTGACTTGGAAATCTAGAGAACTGCATACATGTGCAGGGCTATGTGCGTGCTTGGGAGAGTCTAAGAGGGCTCCAACCTCTCACTTCTGGCTGACTGAAACTAGAAGCAGAAAGTGAAAGCTAAAGCAAAGTTGTAAACTTTCTGAGCACACAGGCTTATCCTAACACACACAGAACCCCTTAGCAAAGGTAGGAAATGTTTTGGCTCAAGGCAGTTACAAAATCTCTGACTAGTCATTAGCTGACCAACAAGCTAAGTAATCAGTGGCTGCACACTACAGGGAAGTCAGACTTCACAGAGTTAGGAGAACCAGCAACCAAGTCAAGAGCAGCAGCAACACCATGCCTTGGGGGAGGCAGAGGAACTGGATTTCCAGTTGACACAGTATATTTTCTAAAACTTCTAGTTTTTATCCAAAAATTTGGAGACATGCAAATAAATAGGAAAGTATGGACCATACACAGAAAAAAAAGGCAGACGCTGTATCTGGGGGCTGGGGAGTCAAATGTTGGACTTATTAGACAAAGATTTTTAAATGAGTTATTATAAATATATCAAAGCATGCAAGGAAACCAATTCTTTGAATTAAAGAATTAAAGGCAAATATGATAGTGATGTCCATCAAACAGAAAATAAGGAGATAGACAGTAAAGAGAGATTACTGAAGATAACCACATAGAAACTTTTTGTTGGAAAGTACAAAAATAATACACATTTTTCAAGTGCACATGAATATTCTGAAAAATAGACTTTATGCTAGTCCATAAAACAAGTGCTAATACATTTTAAAAGATGAAATCATATCATATATGTTCTTTGACCATACTGAAGTTATTTTACAAATTAGTGACAGAAGGAAATTTGGGTACATATACTAGGCACATAAGTTTTTAAAATAATCAATGGATAAAAAGAAGACATTACAAGGAAAATAAAATATTTTCATTTGAATAAAAATAAAAAAACACATCATTCAGTTTCATGACTGAATAATACTCCATTGTACGAGTATAAGGTATTTGGTGTATCTATTCCTCTGTTGCTAGATTCTTGGGTTCTTCCTACATCTTTTGCCTACCATAAACAATGCTGCTATGAATATTTCTGCACAAGTATTTGTTTGAATACCTGTGTTTAATACCTCAGAGGAATATACTGAGGAGTTGTTTACTGGGCCATAAGGTGTTCTAGGTTTAATATTTTGGAGAAACATCAAAGTGTTTTTCACAGCAGCAGAACCACTTTACATTCCCACCAATGACGTACTAGAGTTTAGATTTCCCAACATCCTCACCAATACCTGTTATTCTCCATTTTACAAAAAATTACAATAACCCAATTGCATATGAAGTGGTAACTCATTGTATTTTTGATTTGTGTCTTCCTAATGACTAATGATATTGAGCATATCTATGTGTGCTTACTGATCCTTCATATAGCCTTCTTGGACAAATGTCTAGTCAAGTCCTTTTCCCATTTGTTAAAGGGCTATTTTTTTAAAATTATTATTATTGTTGTTTTGTTGTTGTTGTTGAGTTGTAAGAGTTCGTTATACATTTTTACTACAAAACCTTTATCAGATACATAATTTCCAAATATTTTCTTTCCTTCTGTAGATTGTTTTTTAACTTTTTTGACAGCATCCTGTTATGCACATTTTTTAAATGAAGTCTAATTTATCTATTTTTTCTCTTATTTGTGCTTTTTCAGCCATTTCTAAGGATCCACGGTCAAAACCAAAGCTGCAAAGAGGTACCTCTATGTTTTCTTATAAAAGCCTTATAATTTTAGCTCCTGCATTTAGGTCTTTGATCCATTTTAGGTTAATATTTTGTATTTAGGGAGATCAGAGTCCAACTTCACTCTTTTGCATGTGGATATCTAGTTATTCCAACACCATTTGTTGAAGAAATTATTCTTTCCTCATAGAATTGCCCTGGCATCTTTATTAAAAGTTAATTGACAATAGATTTATTTTTAGGTTCATTTCTGAATTTTCAGTTGTGTTCCATTTGTCTATATGTCCATCCTTATTCCAGTACCAGATTCTTTGACTACTGCTGGTTTGTAGTTGGTATTAAAATCAGGAAGTTTTAATCCTCCAAGTTTATTTTTCTTTTTCAAGATTGTTTTGGCTATTTTGCATCCTTTACACTTTAATTAAGTTTCATAAAAATACATTTTCATCAGCTTTGCCATTTCTGTCAAAAAAAAAAAGATTCTTGGGATTTGATAACAATTGCACTGAATCTGTACCTCTCTTTGGGGAATGTAGCCATATTAGTAATATGAAGTCTTCCAATCAGGGAACGTGGGAGATCTTTCCATTTATTTAGGCAGATGTTAATTTCTTTTAGAAATGCTTTTGACTTTAAAATGTACAAAACTGCACTTCTGCTTCCGCCGGGGAGGAGCCGGCGCTGCAGACATGAGTCACTTCAAGTTCATGGTAAAAAGATTGCTTTAAGAAAATACTCACCTCTTTGCTGCACAAAGAGGAAATGAGTAGAAGAACTACACACCAAGTCCACTCCTAACCATTGTCCATGATATTGGTATCAACTTGACAGATCCTATGTTCAGAGGAATTTATAGGGGAGTTCAGAAGCATCAAGATGACTTACAAGATGTAATAGAGAGAGCTGTCCAGATTGGTGTTAAAAAGTTTATGATTACAGGTGGAAATCTACAGGACAGTAAAGAGGCACTTCATTTGGCACAAACAAATGATATGTTTTTCAGTACAGTTGGATGTCATCCTACAAGATGTGATGAATTTGAAAAGAATGACCCTGATCTTTACTTAACGGAGTTGTTACATCTTGCTGAAAACAATAAGGGGAAATTTGTAGCAGTAGGGGAGTGTGGACTGGATTTTGACCGACTACAGTTCTGTCCCAAAGATACTCAACTCAAGTGCATTCATTTGATGGTACGAAGGAAGCAGCAGCTGCCTTGATTGACTTGGATCTCTACATAGGATTTAATGGTTGGGCGTGATCCCGGCATTCCAGAAAGGAGTCCCTCATCGGGCTCCTCCTCTGGGAGCCTGCTTCTTCCTCTCCCACTCCCCTGCTTCTGTTCCCTCTCTCGCTGGTTGGCTGCCACATAAATAAATAAATAAAATCTTTAAAGAAGAAGCCCACATCCCTAAGATCCCTATAAAACAAGGGGCACGGCCTGGGACCCAGTCAATAATATGGGCTCTGGACAACCCCGCAACCTCTCCTCATCAGAATGACAAGAAGGAAAAGCCCCCCCCCCCAGCAAAGAAAAGACAGTGAGTCTGTGGCCTCTGCCACAGAAATAATGGATATGGATGTAACCAAAGTATCAGAAATGGAATTCAGAGTAACGATGGTCAAAATGATGAGTAGAATTGAAAAAACTATTAACGAAAAGGTTACTGAGAATATAGAATCCCTAAGGACAGAAATGAGAGCGAATCTGACAGAAATTAAAAATTCTATGAGCCAAATGCAGGCAAAACTAGAGGCTCTGACGGCCAGGGTCACAGAAGCAGAGGAACGGGTTAGTGAATTGGAGGGTGGGTTAATAGAGGAAAAAAACAAAATAGAAGCTGCTCTTAAAAAATTCCAAGCCCACGAATGTAGGTTACGGGAGATTACTGACTCAATGAAACGATCCAATGTTAGAATCATCGGCATCCCCGAGGGGGTGGAGAAAAACAAAGGTCTAAAAGAGATATTTGAACAAATTGTAGCTGAAAACTTCCCTAATCTAGCGAGGGAAACAAACATTCGTGTCCAAGAGGCAGAGAGGACCCCTCCCAAGCTCAACCACGACAAACCTACGCCACGTCACGTCATAGCGCATTTCGCAAATATTAGATCCAAGGATACAGTATTGGAAGTGGCCAGGGCAAAGAAATCTCTCACGTACCAAGGCACAGGCATCAGAATTATGTCAGAGCTGTCTACACAGACCAGGAATGAGAGAAAGGGTTGGGGGGGGGCATTTTTAAAGCTCTTTCAGAGAAAAACATGCAGCCAAGGATCCTTTATCCAGCAAGGCTGTCATTCAGAATGGATGGAGAAATAAAGACATTTCAGAATCGCCAGTCATTAACCAATTTCGTAACCATGAAACCAGCCCTATGGGAGATATTACGGGGGGTTCTATAAAAGTAAAAAGGCCCCAAGAGTGATACAGAACAGAAAGTCACAGCCAATACAAACAAAGACTTTCCTGGCAACATGGCATCATTAAAATGATATCTCTCCGTACTCAGTCTTAATGTTAATGGATTAAATTTTGCCATAAAACGCCACAGGGTTGCAGATTGGATAAAAAGAAATGACCCATCCATTTGCTGTCTACAAGAGACTCATTTCGAACCCAAAGATGCATTCAGACTGAGAGTAAGGGGATGGAGTACCATCTTTCACGCAAATGGACCTCAAAAGAAAGCTGGGGTAGCAATTCTCATATCAGATAGATTGGATTTTAAACTACAGACTATAGTTAGAGACGCAGAAGGGCACTATATTATTCTTAAGGGAAGTATTCAACAAGTGGATATGACAATTATAAATATATATGCCCCCAACAAGGGAGCAGCAAGATACACAAGCCAACTCTTAACCAGAATAAAGAGACATATAAATAAAAATACATTAATAGTAGGGGACCTCAACACTCCACTATCAGAAATAGACAGAACACCCTGGCAAAAACTAAGCAAAGAATCAAAGGCTTTGAATGCCATACTCGACGAGTTGGACCTCATAGATATATATAGAACACTACACCCCAGAACCAAAGAATACTCATTCTATTCTAATGCCCATGGAACATTCTCAAGAATAGACCATGTTCTGGGACACAAAACAGGTCTCAACCGATACCAAAAGATTGAAATTACCCCTGCATATTCTCAGACCACAACGCTCTGAAATTGGAACTCAACCACGAGGAAAATTTTGGAAGAAACTCAAACACTTGGAGACTAAGAACCATCCTGCTCAGGAATGACTCGATAAACCAGGAAATCAAAAATCAAATTAAACAATTTATGGAGACCAATGAGAATGAAAATACAACAGTCCAAAACCCATGGGATACTGCAAAGGCAGTCCTAGGGGGGAAATACATAGCCATCCAAGCCTCACTCAAAAGAATAGAAAAATCTAAAATGCAGTTTATATATTCTCACCTCAAGAAGCTGGAACAGCAACAGAGGTACAGGCCTAATCCACTCACGAGGAAGCAGTTGACCAAGATGAGAGCAGAAATCAATGAATTAGAAACCAGAAGCACAGTAGAGCAAATCAACAGGACTAGAAGCTGGTTCTTTGAGAGAATCAATAAAATTGACAGACCACTGGCAAGACTTATCCAAAAGAAAAGAGAAAGGACCCAGATTATTAAAATTATGAATGAAAAAGGAGAGGTCACAACGAACACCATTGAAATTGGAGGATTATTAGAAACTTTTATCAACAGCTATATGCCAATAAACTAAGCAATCTGGAAGAGATGGAATCCTTCCTGGAAACCTATAAACTACCAATATTGAAACAGGAAGAAATTGATTTCTTAAACAGGCCAATTAATTATGAAGAAATTGAGTCAGTGATAAACAACCTTCCAAATAACAAAACTCCAGGCCAGGACGGTTTTCCTGGGGAATTCTACCAAACATTCAAAGAAGAAATAATACCTATTCTCCTAAAGCTATTTCAAAAAATAGAAACAGAAGGAAAGCTACCAAACTCATTCTATGAGGCCAATATTACCTTGATCCCCAAACCAGGCAAAGACCCCATCAAAAAGGAGAATTACAGACCGATTTCCCTAATGAATATGGACGCCAAAATCCTCAACAAGATACTTGCTAATAGAATCCAACAGTACATTAAAAGGATTATCCATCACGATCAAGTGGGATTCATACCTGGGATGCAAGCGTGGTTCAATATTCGCAAATCAATCAGCGTGATACATCATATCAACAAGAAAAGACTCAGGAACCATGTGATCCTCTCAATCGATGCCGAAAAAGCATTTGACAAAATACAGCATCCTTTCCTAATTAAAACCCTTCAGAGTGTAGGAATAGAAGGTACATTTCTCAATCTCATAAAAGCCATCTATGAAAAGCCTACTGCAAATATTATTCTCAATGGGGAAAAGCTGGAAGCCTTTCCCTTAAGATCAGGAACTCGACAAGGATGCCCACTCTCACCACTACTATTCAACATAGTACTAGAAGTCCTTGCAACAGCAATCAGATGACAAAAAGCGATAAAAGGTATTCAAATCAGCAAAAAAGAAGTCAAAATGTCTCTTTTCGCAGATGACATGATACTCTATATGGAAAACCCAAAAGAAGCCACTCCCAAACTATTAGAAGTTATAGAGCAATTCAGTAATGTGGCGGGATACAAAATCAATGCTCAGAAATCAGTTGCGTTTCTATACACGAATAACGAGACCGAAGAAAGAGAAATTAGGGAATCCATCCCATTTACAGTAGCACCAAAAACCATAGGTTACCTTGGAATTAACTTAACCAGAGATGTAAAGGACCTGTATTCTAGAAAGTATAAATCACTCTTGAAAGACATTGGGGAAGACATAAAAAGATGGAAAGATATTCCATGCTCATGGATCGGAAGAATTAACATAGTTAAAATGTCCATGCTACCCAGAGCAATCTACACTTTCAATGCTATCCCGATCAAAATACCGAGGACATTTTTCAAAGAACTGGAACAAATAGTCCTTAAATTTGTATGGAACCAGAAAAGGCCCCGAATCTCCAAGGAACTGTTGAAAAGGAAAAACAAAGCCTGGGGCATCACAATGCCAGATTTCGAGCTGTACTACAAAGCTGTGATCACAAAGACAGCATGGTACTGGCACAAAAACAGACACATAGACCAATGGAACAGAATAGAGAACCCAGAAATGGACCCTCGGCTCTTTGGGCAACTAATATTTGATAAAGCAGGAAAAAACATCCGGTGGGAAAAAGACAGTCTCTTCAATAAATGGTGCTGGTAAAATTAGACAGCTACATGCAAAAGAATGAAACTTGACCACTCTCTCACACCATACACAAAAATAAACTCCAAATGGATGAAAGACCTCGATGTGAGACAGGAATCCATCAAAATTCTAGAGGAGAACATAGGCAGCAACCTCTACGACATGGCCAAAGCAATCTTTTTCATGACACATCCCCAAAGGCAAGAGAAACAAAAGATAAAATGAACATGTGGGACTTCATCAAAATAAAAAGCTTCTGCACAGCCAAGGAAACAGTCAGAAAAACTAAGAGGCAGCCCACAGAATGGGAGAATATATTTGCAAATGACACTACAGATAAAGGACTGGTATCCAAGATCTACAAAGAACTTCTCAAACTCAATACACGAGAAACAAATAAACAAATCAAAAAATGGGCAGAAGATATGAACAGACACTTTTCCAATGAAGACATACAAATGGCTGACACATGAAAAAATGTTCAAAATCATTAGCCATCAAGGAAATTCAAATCAAAACCACACTGAGATACCACCTTACGCCAGTTAGAATGGCAAAAATAGACAAGGCAAGAGACAACAATTGTTGGAGAGGATGTGGAGAAAGGGGATCCCTCCTACATTGTTGGTGGGAATGCAAGTTGGTACAGCCACTCTGGAAAACAGTGTGGAGGTCCCTTGAAAAGTTAAAAATTGAGCTGCCCTATGATCCAGCCATTGCACTACTGGGTGTTTACCCCAAAGATACAGACGTAGTGAAGAGAAGGGCCATATGCACCCCAATGTTCATAGCAGCAATGTCCACAACAGCTAAATCGTGGAAGGAGCTGAGATGCCCTTCAACAGATGACTGGATTAAGAAGTTGTGGTCCATATATACAATGGAATATTACTCAGCTATCAGAAAGAACGAGTTCTCAACATTTGCTACAACATGGACAGCACTGGAGGAGATAATGCTAAGTGAAATAAGTCAAGCAGAGAAACACAACTATCATATGATTTCTCTCATCTATGGAACATAAGAACTAGGATGATCGGTAGGGGAAGAAAGGGATAAAGAAAGGGGGGTAATCAGAAGGGGGAATGAAACATGAGAGACTATGGACTATGAGAAACAAACTGAGGGCTACAGAGGGGAGGGGCGTGGGGGAATGGGATAGGCTGGTGATGGGTAGTAAGGAGGGCACGTATTGCATGGTGCACTGGGTGTTATACACAACTAATGAATCATCGAGCCTTACATCGGAAACCGGGGATGTACTGTATGGTGACTAACATAATATAATAAAAAATCATTTTAAAAAAAAGGTACAAAACCTTTGCCCTCTTTGTTAAATTTATTCCTAACCTTTTTATTCTTTTAGGAACTATTATTAACGGAATTGTTTTCTTAATCTCATTTTTGGAAAGCTCATTGCTTTTATGTAGGATAAAACTATTTGTATGTTGATCTCATATTCTGCAGTTTAGCTGAATTTGTTTAGAAAAAGGACTAGGAAAAGGATGACCTACCAGAACAGAAGAGCTTTTTGAGAACACCTGCCTTACTCCAGGACAAATAACAACTGTTTTCCCCAACTTCCCATAGTTTCAGCCTTAGAGAATAACTAAGTTTCCACTCCTTGCTGGCAGCATGAAGCAGAAGGAGGCAGTGCAAGGCTGTGTTAGGTGGCTTTCTGTTTTCATTCTACCCTGGTGTCTGTAGGTTCCAGCTAAACTTTCATCCCTATACAGAGTGAGGAGGTGATGTGAGGCCATGCTCTGCTTTCTCCAGGAAAATATCAGTGGGGCAAAGGGGCAAGGTGAATTACACTTCCACTAGTAGCCAATGTGGCAGTAATAGTTAGCCTTCTGTTTCTACTAGCAACCAGCAGGGAGCTGAATATCCATGCTCATCCTGGAAACACTCACTATATATAAACCACATGACTGCCTGTTAATAAAGAATAGATAAGATCTACAGTCTCACAACATAATACCCAATGTGTCTAGAATAAAATAAAAAATTCATTCATCGTGTCACAATCAAAGACAATCACCACCTGAATGACAGTGGACAATTGTCAGAAACCAACATTGAAATGACACAGATTTTGGAAGTATCTGACATGGATGGTAAAGCTGCAATGATAAAAAAGATTCAATGAGCAATTTTAGAAACTCCTGAAACAAAGAAAAATGAAAAAATTTAGGAAATATATAGATTTTATAAATAACCAAAGGAAAATTCCAGAACTAAAAATTAAAACTGAAATAGAAAAGTTACTTGATGATCTCAAAGCATACCAATTGAAGATAACAGAGGAAGGAAACTAAACTTAAATCAGTAGACATTACCTAATCAGGAAATAAGTAAGAAAATAGACACAAAAAGAAACAGAGACCAGGAATGTGTGGACAATATAAAAATAATCCATCATTTGTGTTATCAGAGTCCTCAGATAAATTGCAGAGATAATGGTGAAATGCAAAACTCTACAGATTCAAGATACTGAAATGTCCACAAATGGGAGAAACCTAAGGAAACCCACAATGAGATATCACTGCACATCTTTTAGAATGGCTAAAATTTAGAAACAAAACAGAAAAAAAATCTCAGTGGTGGTGAGAACATGAGGAAACTGGATTTCTAAAATTGCTGGTAAGAATATAAAGTGGTACAGCTGTTCTATTCAATAATGTGGCATTTTCTTACAAGAATGAGTATGCACTTGCTGTATAAATCAACAATCACACACTTTTAGGCATTTGTTCTAAAGAATAAAGAGAGAAAAACTTATGCACACACAGAGTCTTCTATGTAGAACAATTTTACTTGTATTAGCAAAAAACTAGAAACAAAACAAATACCCTTCAATGAATGGTTACATAAACTGTGGTAAATGATTATAATAGAATACTATTCAGCAATAAAATGGAGCAGACTATTGATTCATACAACAAATGTGGTGGGCTTTAATAGCATTGTGCTTGGTGGGAAAAAAAGTGCGTCTCAAGAGATTATGTACTGTATGATTCCATTGGTATAACTGAAAGTTGACAAAACTGTAGAGATGGAGTATAGAGTAGTGGCTGCCAGTGGACAAAGGAAGAGCAGGGGTGGAGAGTGGGAATGTAAAGAAATTACCTAAAAGATTTTCTTTGCGGTTATGGACTAGTTTTGTATCTTGATTGTGGTTTCTTGAGTCTATAGAAGGGAGAAATTGCATAAACACACACACGCACATCAATGCATACGAAAATGATGAAATCTGAATGAGGTATATTGTATAGTTAACAGTATTATAACCATGTCAGTTTCTTGGCTTCGATATTTTACTACAGTTATACAAAATGTTTTCTTTCATTAGGGGGATCTGGGTAAAGGAGATATAGGGCTTTATATAAAAATGTTAAAAAGAGAGAAAAACTAGGGTCACTGTGCTACATCAGGTAAAATAAAAGAGATTAGAAATAAAAAGAATGAAAATTCACAACAAATAGAAACTAGAAAAAATAAATAAAAATTTTAGAACTGAAAAATATATCTGAAATTTAAATATTACTGCATTAGCACAATAGGAAAATGTCGACAATAAGCAAAAAGACCAGAAAATGGAATTGCTAAAATCAAAAACACAGGAAGCAACAAGGGTTGGTGAGGATGGAGAAAAAAGGGAACCCTCATGCGCTATTGGTGGGAATGCAAACTGGTGCAGCCGCTCTGGAAAACAGTATGGAGGTTCCTCAAAAGCTAAAAATGGAACTACCCTAGGACCTAGCAACTGTGCTACTGGCTATTTACCCCCTTTGAATACAAAAACACTAATTCAAAAGGATATAGGCATCCATATATTTCTTGCAACATTATCTACAATAGCCAGATTATGGAAGCAGCCCAAGTCTCTATCGATAGATAAATGGATAAAGAAGAAAAGGAATATATACAAAATAGAATATTATTCAGCCATAAAAAATGAATTCTTGCCATTCACAACAATGTGGATGGAGCTAGAGAGTGTAATGCTAAAGGAAAAGACATTCAAAGACAAATACTATAAGATATCAGTCACATGTGGAATTTAAGGAACAAAATAAATGAACAAAGGAAAAAAGAGACAACGCAAAAAGGGACTCTTTACTATAGGTGAAATAGGTGATGGGGATTAAGAGTACGCTTAACATTATGAGCACTGAATAGTTTGTAGAATTCCTGAATCACTATATTATACCTCTGAAACTAATATAACACTGTATGTTAACTTTATTAGAATTAAAGTAGAAAACTTAATTTTAAAAAGTGGAAATATTTACAGTGTGTAAAAGTTTTATGAATAAAGACAATTGGTAATTTTAAAAAGTTTTAGCACACAAATGAAGAGATTCCCAGGAAGAAAGGAGAAAAATTGGAGCATAAAATGTATTTGAAGAAGAGTGTCAAAATTTTCTCAAACTTGGTAAAGTATTTAAATTTAAGGACACAAAATGCTTGGCAAAGTATGAGCAGAATAAACTCAAAGAATACCTACATGCCTAGAAATATTATGATCATAATTTTGAAAGCCAAAGATAAATGACTCTTGAAGGTATCTAAAGTAAAACAACAGAAGAAAAATTATTGAAAACCAGGTTTTATCACACTAGAAATCATAAGAGCAAGAATACAATAAAGCAAAATCATTAAAATACTATAAGACTGTCAATGCACTAGTCTATATATTCACTGAAAACAGACTTCAACAAAAAGACAAAAGAAAAACTTTAATGCATGGAAGAAAGAAAAGTCAAGGAAAGAAAGAAATTAGTTGCCAGAGTTGTCTCATAGGAAATACTAAAGAAAATTCTGCAGGCATAAGGGAAATAACAGAAGGAGAAAATAAGAAGCAGGGGAAAACACGTGGCTAGAAATAAGAGATTGTAAATTCTGAAAATCAAAAATTTCTTCTATTTTGTTTTGAAAATATGAACAAAGGTGTTTTCTCTTCATCCATAGACAGAATATTTAATTAATTAATGACCTAATAAATTTTACCCTCTTTTATTTTATTTATTTTAGACAGAGAGCGCACAAGAGAAGGGAGGGACAGAGGGAGAAGGACAGAGAATCTCAAGCAGACTCCACACTGAGAATGGAGCCCAATGTGGGGCTCGATCTCACGACCCTGAGATAATGACCTGAGCCAACATCAAGAGTTGGACACTTAACCAACTGAGCCACCCAGGCGCCCCAAATTTTACTCTCTTTTAATTCATGTTGTATCCATTATTTGAAATATATTAGTTTAATGAATTTATTCAGAGAAAAAGGAGGAAGTCAAAGGGAAATTTATCTCCACCAAAATAGAAAATATATTATTGAAGGAAACCCTGTCCTGGATTATATAAAAGCAATGCTCTTGGCACTTTGGCATTTTGTAAAAATAGGGTTTGCCCCTAAAAGAACAATATTTGATCCTTTATACCTTTATTTATTAATTACTTCAATTATTTTAATCAATATTTCTCATTTGATTTGCAGAGAAAATGAAAGATGATGAGTTTCAAATCTTAAATCATTTAGAAAGGATATCATTGCAGCAAACTCAGTTTCTGACAATAAAAAGAAAAGGCATTCAGTATCTTCACATTATACCAAATAAAACTTTCTTCCTAGTACACCAGTCTACTTGCAACTCTAAGGCTACATGTGCAATTTGTTTCAACTTAATATGTACTAAAGTTTTCCTGTTTGTTTTTTTCTAAAGTGTTCAAATTTTTGTCTAGTTTCTTTTTCAGAGGAAAGGAAGGAAGAAACTCAGCAAGAGCAAGGTAGGCATTTTATTTTCACGTTTAAGTACAAATCATGGAATTTAAGCAATGTCAGCTCTCTTAACTGTATGAGAGCAACACTGGGCATCTTGGCATTGTGGTGAGCCAGGGACATTGTCTGTTAGTAAATGAATTGATTTGACCTTCTGTTACTTCATTTGCAGATCACTTCTATTGCTCTAATTTCAGTTTACTCTTTTGCATAAGCATCGTGATTTCTGAAGCACTTTTGGTGATCAAGTGTGATGCCACTTGGTTTGTGAAGCATGTATCACAGAGCTTAGTGCAGAGAAAGCACTTAATGAATGTCAGTGGGCATGCTGGTGATGATGGTGGCAATGATAGTGATGATGGTGATGATGATGATTATGATGACAAAGATAGCATGCCGAAAGAAGACTTTGGGAAATTATTTTGGGGGGTGTTAAGTTCAGTCACAAGAAATTTAAAATTATTTTTCTGCTTTACCATTTAACATAAAGCAATGTGGAACCCCATAAGTTTTTCAGTAAAACACCTAGAAAATATATAATCTTTTTTTCTCTAAACTGAAGCTCTTCTCAATAAGGCACCATTTTTTCAAAAAATGTGCAATAGGTTGTTCCTTATACAGAACAAACAATACTACTCTCTCTACCTTTTGACCGAAGCCTCAGCTGGCTGGACCAAAACTGGAAGATTATGGCATAGTGATTGAGTCTTTAATTTGCAGTTGAATATACCTGGGTTTAAATCATTGATTTGCCCATTTACCAACAGAAACTTCATCATGTTATTGACCTTTGATCCTCAGATCTTTATTCTGTAAACAGAGGAGTCCTGTTTCACCATTATTTTGCTAACATTCAATTGAGTAATTATATAAAGCCATTAAATAATACCTATCTCAGTGGAAGCATTGAATAAATTGTAGCTGTTACTGCACAGATGATGAATAGTATGACATTACAGGTGATGATATTCGTTAATATCAACATTCTAAACTAGTTCAAACACAATCTACCACTGGGGACTTTGGCAATTTTCCCTTGAATTTCAACTGTAAAATAATTTATCCATATAAGCATGTGATATATTTTTGTTTTGTTTTGTTTTGTTTTCAATAAGTGTTCTGGAAAAGTGAGGGTTTTTTTTTTTTAACTTCAATAAAGTAACTTATTTCACATGTAATTCATTTAAGGAACTTTAATTTTTCTTTTCCCTGTGACATTAAAATGGGGTTTTCACTTTTGTATTTCAGGAGAATTGCAAAAGGAAATCGGTAATTGTATTCCAATAGTTAAAATATTTGCAAGATGTTATATTGTGGAAATCCCATGCTTCACTTTATCCTGTTCCTTTATGTCTTTATTTTGGGTGTCTTTTACATTTTCCTGTTGCCTCTTTATATTGCAGTTATCATGCTAGGAATAATTTACTTGTTTACCTTGATTAAATCCTACAAATCATGTGAGTCAGCTTTATTATATCCATAAGAAATAATTTATAAGGGAGCAATGGTTTGACTAATATGATAGTGATAATGAGAGAATCAAAGAACGCATGTCTTTTTTTTTGCATTTTTATCTCTTTGAGAGTCCTAGTCTTCTGTGTACATTTCCTTTCAGATAAGAGAAGAGCCCTATTTCGGAATGGTAAGTAGCTCAGAAGTTCTTTCATGGCATTTCTTAAATTCCACAAATAATAAGACTCCTAACTCTACTCTAAACCCAGTTCCCAGAAAGAGTCAGGCATACGATACCATTGCCTGTGTTCACTGTGTAGGAGCATAAATGGAAGAGAATCTGTAAAGTTAGTTAACTCATTTTCCCCTAATTTGGAGTATGCTTTTCACTTTGTCTCACTTTCTCAATTCTTTATTCCTTCACTCTGTTCTTCCTACTTCCTTCTTTTTCTTTGTCCTTCCTCTCTCTTCTTTCCTTCCATTTTTCCATCCTTCTTTTCTATCTTTATCTCAAACTATCCGTCTTCCTATCATCACTCCTTCATTTTCTATCTCCCTTATTTCCTTTCTTCTTTTTATTGTTTTTAGTTTGCCTTTTTTTCCTGACTTTATATTTTTCCACACACATACACAACTCAACCATTTTCTAGTTCAGGAAAGAAATGGGTTGCATGCTTGTGAGGAAGGAAAGCGACAGAGAGATAAATATGCAACTGAATACTTAGAGAACACCAGTGATGAGAAGAGAGAAAAAGATATGTGAAGAACCAGGAAAGGGTAATAATATTTCATCATCTTTTTCACTTGCAGACTGGCAGAACACATCATTGTACCCTGGTGAGTACATTGTTCTGACCATGATAATTTTTCCTGATTCTAAGATATATAATTAAGCTCCTAAGTTCTGCAAGATATCATGTTACTACCACTGACAGAGAAAAATGTGTTGTACATAACTTCTGTTCCATAGAAAACCTACCAAGAAATATAAATTACTTTTCTTTCCATCTTTTTCTAACCTGTGTCTCACAGGACACTTACAAGTTAATTAAAGAAGATATTAAGAAATTAAAATAGTAAGTTGTCAGTTTAATAAATTTCCTTTTTCCTTTTTCATATTCCAAGGAAGTTTTAAAGTTTTGTATTTATCTGAATTAATTCTAGCTACTCTTTCAAATAAACATCAAAATGTGAAATAGGTTAGCAAGCAAGTGTATTTCTAATGTGTATACAGATATTCCTGGTTAAGAATCCCTACTTGGAATACGTCTCCTAAGCAACGACTTTGATCTGGACTCTTTCATTGTGTAACTTCCTAATATTCTAGATGTCCTTCAATGCCAGTCAAAATTTTTTGAGAAAAAGAAATGTGAAGTTCACCAAAATATATAGTGTTTTGCGGAAGGGTTGAAAGGGCATTCACCACTTACACCTACATAGGCCAGTTCTGTCATGTGGTTTCACCTAGGCATAATGGGAGCTGGGAAAGATTGTTTAGCTGTTTGCCCAGAAAACAGAAAAGCAATGAGTATTGTTAGAGTTTTGCCATCCCTACAACAAGCTGTCTTTCAAGGTAACCAATATCAATTAATGCTTCTTTTCTGTATCTATCTAACTTGGTCCTTTTCCAAAAAGAGAAGCCAAGGGTCCATGGAGTCACTGCAACTAACTCTAAGGCCAAGATCTCTAGGAAATGCCCACTCCTCTTCTGTCAGTGGATGTAACTCTTATGGATCTTGAAATCTGTGTACTCAAAGACAGGAGTCGTCTGCACCCTCCATTCCATACTTAGACAATGCAATAAAACATGGAATAAAAATTTCTGTTTAGAGTAAGGATAAGGAGAAAGCACCACAGGCATCATTTACCAACAGAAGGAAGAATTCCCAGCAGGCCATATTGTGAAGGCCCCCTATTCTGAGAGTGGAAGAATTTTCCTGATAATGTAGACCCTTATTTTGCTCTTGAGATATAATTTGCTCCCTGTTTTCTTCAGTAGCCCTTGGCTCTCCCCCACTTCAAACGGATAGTGGCATAGCACTCTTCTGGTTTGTGCCAATTTACTGTTACAAAATATGCTTTGCAGCTTTCATACTTACAGAATTTCTTACTCCAAGCTCCTTTTTTTTTTGGAAAAAGTGTTATTGCATATAATTTACATACCATACATTTATTTAATTAAGTGTTCACTCATTTTTTGAAAATCAGTTCAATGATTTGTTAATACATTTATGCAGTTGGGCAACAATCATCAAATCCAGATTTCTATCACCCCAAAAGATCTTTTGTTTCCATTTTCTGCCAACTCTTTCCCAGGCTCGGGCAATCCTTAGGCTACTTACTCTCTCTTACAGCTTTGCCTTTTGGACATGTATAATTGGAATCATGTAATATATGGTCTTTCTTGGGTTTTTTTTTTTTTAACATGTTTTTGAGACTCTCCTTTTAGCACGTTTTGGTACTCTGTTCCTTTATATTGCCAGATAGTATTCCATTGTAAGGATATGCCATATTATGCTTATTCATTCCCCAGATAATAGATGTTTACAATACTTCCACTTTTTTTATAGTTTTAAGTTTTAATTTAAATTCTAGTTAGTTAACATATAGTATAATATTAGTTTCAGGGATAGAATTTAGTGATATACTCACCACAGCAATTGCCCTCCTTAATACCCATCACCCATTTAGTCCATTTCCCCACCCACCACCTCTCCAGCAATCTCAGTTTGTTCTGTGTAGTTAAGAAGCTGTTTTATGGTTTCTCTCTCTCTTTTTTCTTCCCCATCTGCATCTATTTCATTTCTTAAATTCCACATATGAGGGAAATCATATGGTATTTGTCTTTCTCTGACTGACTTATTTCACTTAGCATAATACACTCTAGCTCCACCCACGTTGTTGCAAAATGGCAAGATTTCATTCTTTCTTATGGCTGAATATCATTCCATTACACACACACACACACACACACACACACACACACATACACACACAATTTCTTTATCCATTCAACAGTCAATGAATATATGGGCTCTTTCCATAATTTGGCTATTATAAATAATGCTGCTATAAACATCAGGATGCATGTGCCCCTTCAAACCAGTATTTTTGTATCTTTTGGGTAAATACCTAGTAACACAATTGCTGGATCATAGGGTAGTTAGTTCTATTTTTAACTTTTTGAGAAAACTCTATACTGTTTTCCAGAATGGCTGCACCAGTTTCCACTTTTGAAGCCTTATGAACAATTCTACTAAGAACATTCACATACACATCTCTGAGTGAAAATGTGTTTTATTTTTTCTTGGTTATAGACTTAGGAGTGGAAATTCTAAATCATATGATAAATTTATGTTTAACATTTAATGAAATTGTCAAACTGTTAACCAAAGCATCTGTATCATTTTACATTTTGGGCAGAAGTACATGACAACGTTTATTATTTATAATTCTTATTATGGTCTTCCTAGTGGATGTGAAGTGTATCTCTTTGTCATATTAATTTGAATTTCTCTGATGTAAAATGATGTTGAGTATTATTTCATGTGGTTTATAGCCATTTGTATTCCTTCCTTGATGAAATATCTATTTATTATTTTGCCATTTTTAATTTATTTTTTTATTTTTTAAAAGAATTTATTTATTAATTTGAGAGAGAGAGCAAGTGAGAGAGAGAGCGAGCCAACGTGCATGAACAGGGGAGGGGAAGAGGAAGAGGGAAAGGAAGAAGCAGATTCCCCACTAAGCAGGGATCCCAATATGGGGCTCCATCCCAGGATCTTGAGATCATGACCTGAGCAAATGCTTAAATAACTACGCCACCCAGGTAACCCTATTTTGCCATTTTTCAATTGGAATGTTTGTCATCCCATTTTTGACTTTTAAGAAATCTTACATATTTGAATATAAATCTTTTATCAGATAAGTTGAACATATTTTTTTCTAGTCTGTGTATTGTCCTTTCATTTTCTTAATGGTGTATTTTGAAATACAGAAGTTCTTATTTTGATGAGGTCCGATTTATCAGTTTGTTTATTTTATCACAAGCTTTTGGCTTCATATTTCAGAAGACCTTCCATAATTTGAGGTTTCAAATATTTTTCTCCAATTTTTTGTACTGAAAGTTTTATAGCTTTAGCTCTTGCCTTTAGGTTTATGACACATTTTGAGTTCATATTTTGTGTGGGGTGAGGGAAAGATCCCAATACATCTCTTTGCATGTGGATATCTGATGTGTCAGCACTAACTTCTTTTGAAACTATCAATTGATCATGAGTTGATTTCTGGATTTAAAATTTTGTTCCACTGATTTATTTGTCTGTCTTCATGCCATTCCCTTCACATTCTCTTCATTACTATAGTTTCATAGTATGTTTTGAAATTTGAAAATGTAAGTTTTCTTATTTTGATCTTCTTTAAAAAAAATTGTTTTGGCTATTCTGGTTCCTTTGCATTTCATCTGAATTCTAGAATCTACTTGAAAAGTTCTCAAAAAACAAAAGCAAAAAAACCTGGCATAATTCTGTTAGGAATTGTGTTGCATCTATAGATAAAGCTGGGGTGAATTGCCATTTTAAAGACTTATTTATTTATTTATTTATTTATTTATTTGTCAGAGAGAAAGAGAGAGCATGCACAAGCAGGGGGAACAGGCAGCAGAGGGAGAAGCAGACTCCCCATTGAGCAGGAATCCCGATGCGGGACTCAATCCCAGGACCTTGAGATCATGACCTGGGCCGAGGCAGACACAACCATCTAAGTCACCCAGGCACCCTGAATTGCCATTTTAATATTAGACTTTCTATGAGCATAGAATGCTTCTCTTTTTACTTATATCATCTGTGTTGTCTCAGTAATGTTTTGTAGTTTCAGTGTGCAAATCTTATACTTTTTCATAAAATTTCTTCCTTTTTGACATTCTTTGAAACAGTGAATGAAATAGTATAATTTCATTTTAGACATGATTAAATTGACTTTTTTATTCCCTAACCTTGCTGAATTCATTGATCTAGTTCTAGTAGACTTTTGTGGACATTTGTTTGATTTTCTACAGAAATGATGAGTCAACTGTTAATAAAAGAAGATTTGCCTCTTTTTTCAAATCTGAATTCTTTTTTTTTAAACTAACTGCATAGAATCTCAATTACAGTGTTGAATAGAAATAGCAAAAGCAGACATCCTTGCCTTGAGCCCTACCATGAAGTGAAAAAAATCATTATTTATTATTAAGTATTTCATCTGTTTTATATTTTTCATAGATACACTTTATCAGGTTGAAAATTGCCCTTCTGTTTCTAGTTTATTGATTTTTTGTATCATGATGTATATTAGATTTTACCAAATGCATTTTCTGTGCCTACTGAGAGGATTATGTCATTTTGTTGATTATTTTATTAGTATGGCTTGTTACATTAATTGATTAACACATTAAGCTGATCTTACATTCTGGGCACAAACCCCACTTGATGGTGTCTATAATCTTTTTTTATATGTGTTGTTATATTCCGTTTGTTAATTTTTATTGAGAGTTTTTGCATTTGTATTCATGAAGGATATTTGTGATGTCTTTTCTGGCTTTGATATCAGTGTGATACTAACATACTAGAATGAGTTGAGAAATATCCCTCTTCCTTTATTTTCTAGAGAATTTTGTTGAATATTGTTATTATTTATTTTTAAAATTTTTGGTAAAGTACACCAGTAAAGCCAACTGGGCCTGTTAATTTCTTTGTAGAAAGTTTAAAATTAGTAATTCTTGTAACTGTATAATTAATAATTGATATCTTAGTTGCTAGAGATCTATCTAGATTTTCTATTTCTTGAGTTGTTTTCAGTAATTCATATTTTAAAGAATTGTTCATTTCATTGAAGTCTAATTTAGTGGCATAAGGATTTTCATAGAATTCCCATTTTAGCCTTCTAATTTCTGAGAGTTTAATAGTGATGTCCTGTCTTGCAAAACCCCCGTGTGTGTGTGTGTGTTGATTATTGTGGCTTTTAATTTTTTTTTATTTTTTTTAATTTAAATTCCAGTTTGTTCACATACAGTGTAATATTAGTTTCAGGTGTACAGTTTAGTGATTCAACACTTCCATACAACACCTGGTGCTCAACATAACAAGTGCCTGTGTTTCTTATTATTGAACTTTGCTGACTTTTCTAAGAAGGAAAATTTATTTAACTGACTGAGACAGTAAAATATTGAATTTAGGGTTTTTTTAATGATTTCTTTTCTTTTTTTTAAGATTTTATTTATTTTTTAGAGAGAGAGAGAGCATGAAGCTGGGGTGGGGAGGCACAGAAGGAGAGAGAGAAGCTGACTCCCCACTGAGCAGAGAGTCCCCAGCATGGCTCGATCCCAAGACCCTGAGATCATGACCTGAACCAAAGGCAGACACTTAACTGACTTAGCCACCCAGGCGTCCCTTCTTCCTTGGTTTCTAATTTCATTATTTCCTTACTTTTGATTGTTTCAAGCTCAGTTTATTATTCACTTTTTAGTCTTTTTAAGGAGAAGCTTAGTTTATTGGTTTAATTAGTAATTGATTTAATTCTCCTTTTCTATATCAGACATTTAAAGACTTACATTTCCCTTTAGGCACTGCTTTTAGCTGAATCCAATAAATTTTGGTATGTAATGTTTTCATTTTTATTCAACTCAAAATATCTTCTAAATTCTCTTTTGATTTCCTTTTTATTCCACAGATTATTTATAAATATATTATTTGAAACCAAATTTTTCTTTATTTCTAAAATTTATTCCTGTTTTTTATTTTCAACTTGATTCCATTGTAATGAGAGAAGATACTTTTATGGACATTTTTTTATTCATCATTTTAGTTTTTCCTAAGTGAGTGTTTCTCAATTTGCTGTGTGTCCTTGTTGATTCCCTTTGTGAATTTCTAGAATTCAAAAGTTCCCATTTGAGAGCTTTTCCAGTCTTATTGTTGCTTTGGGGGAGAGGATTTACCAAGCCTTCATTCAGCCATTACAGAAGCCCTTTGCTTCATGTTATTTTTGACAACATTTTCCTCCAAATTTCATAGGCTTCTCATACAATTCTTCCCAGTTAGTTTCATGTAGCAATGACTATATCCAAAGTAACTGTAGACATATTTGCCAATCTGATTTATTTTCTTATGCATCTCCTTTTATGGTTGGTTTCTTGAAGCTACCTGAAGCAACTCTGAAAAATCCATCATCTTAACTTGTTCTTTTCTTTAAGTCACCTTGTTCAATAAAGAAATCGCACTATTCCTTTGTGCTAAAAATACACTAACTTCATCTCTTCTCTGGGGTGGTCTAGAAAAATGATTGCCATACTTGTTCTGTAAGGATCCATATTGTAAATAGTTTAGGGTTTGTGGGCCATATGGTATCCTCACGATTACTCAATGGTGCCTTGTACACTAAGGAGCCATAAGCAATACATAAAAAATTAGCGTGGTTGTCTTCCAATAAGACTGTATTTACAAAAACAGTTGGTGGGCTAATTCTTGGTCTAGAAAAGATCACCTTTTTAAACTCTGATAATTGCCCATTTTTTTGGAGGTTTTGTATTTATTTTGATTTATGCCAGAAAAAAAGGTAAATAGTTATTTTGAAAATGAATAGTTTTTTCATTAGGATGTCAATGACAGATTCAAAGAATGCTGTCTTTTCAAAAACATTTCTTCATATCTGCAGTCTGTTTAGGACATATGATATGCTTTCCAAATGATCACAGGCAACAGTTTTAGCAAATGTTTTCTCTGCTTATTATGGATGTCTGTATTTGTAGTTTTGTCATGTCTATTGTCTAAGCACTAAACCAGACCACACATTTTCTTGTTTAATAAGAAACACCTTTAGGCAGTACTTTCTGCATTGAGTAGGTATAATTAACTTTGGTTTTTATAAAAAGCAACTCCTATATCTCCATCGTTAACACAACTGCTTGGTATTCCTCACTCCTGCAAATGATAATATGAAAATGTATGGTTCTGTGGCTCTCCTGGGCAACTCTCTTCAAAATAGTAACTCTGAGAACCAAGAATTTTCTTCTGTCCTGTATTCTCCATTTTTAGGAGAATCCTGTATTCTCCATTTTTACTCTTAGCCTTGTACCTAGCGGAGGAGTGGGAAAGTGTTATAATGGGAATGAGAATGAAAAAATATCATATGAACATTGGGGGAGGAGTTAAGATGGCGGAGGAGTAGGGGACCCCTTTTTCAGCCGGTCCCCTGAGTCAAGCTGGATAGGTACCAGACCAGCCTGAACATCCACGGAAACAGCCTGAGACGCAGGAAGATACATCTGGATCTCTACAAATGAACATCTCTAGCATTGAGTATTGAGGTACAAAGCGGGGAGCCATGAAACCGCACACAGATATCAGAAGATAAACGAAAGGGGGAGGGAGCCGCCGCGTTTGGGTGCCGGGAAGCGGTAGCCACTTGCACGGGGGAGCGGGTGGACTCGCAGACCGGCACCCACGAGAAAACAGACTGGGACCGTGAGTGGGGAGCGCGGGCCACCAGACTTCTCACGAAACTCTGGAACTCCGGTGTGCTCACTGGAAGCAGACTGAGACGGGGAGCTCCGGTGCACGTGGTGGCGGCTGGCGGCTGGTGGTGTTAGAAACACAAAGGACAGAGACGCGCCGCCCTGGGAGTGAGGGCTGGGACGCCGGGTGTGGGGCGCACATCAGGGGACACTGTAGGGTTGAGCAGCACCAACAGAAACAGAGTTAAAGTCACCAGAAGAGCCCAGTGGAGAGCGGTCTGCAATCCCTCTATTCTGAGACAGAGGCTGGGATTTGGCTACTGCTGCTTTGACTCTCAGAAGAGGCACAGCAAACCGCCAGGGAAAGCCACTAGAAAACAAAAGCCTGGAAATACCAGCTCACAGCGTGCCCATCCCCATCCCCTCTCACAGGGGACACGGAGACTCTACCCAAACAAGGTTGCCTGAGTATCGGTGCAGCAGGCCCCTCCCCCAGAAGGCAGGCTGAAAAATCAAGAAGCCCACATCCCGGGGCGCCTGGGTGGCGTAGTCATTGAGCGTCTGTCTTTTGCTCAGGGCTTGATCCCGGCGTTCCGGAAAGGAGTCCCTCATCAGGCTTCTCCGCTGGGAGCCTGCTTCTTCCTCTCCCACTCACCTGCTTGTGTTCCATCTCTCGCTGGTTGTCTCTCTGCCACATAAATAAATAAAATCTTTAAAGAAGAAGCCCACATCCCTAAGATCCCTATAAAACAAGGGCACAAAGCCCGGGTCCCGGTCAATAATTTGGGCTCTGGACAACCCCACAACCTCTCATCAGAATGACGAGAAGGAGAAGTCCCCCCCCAGCAAAGAAAAGACAATGAGTCTGTGGCCTCTGCCACAGAACTAATGGATATGGATGTAACCAAATTATCAGAAATGGAATTCAGAGTAACGATGGTCAAAATGATGTGTAGACTTGAAAAAAGTATTAACAAAAATGTTAAGGAGAATATAGAATCTCTAAGGGCGAAATGAGAGTGAATCTGGCAGAAATTAAAAATTCTATGAGCCAAATGCGGTCAAAACTACAGGCTCTGACGGCCAGGGTAAATGAGGCAGAGGAACGTATTAGCGAATTGGAGGATGGGTTAGTAGAAGAAAAAACAAAAATAGAAGCTGGACTTAAAAAAATCCATGCCCATGAATGTAGATTACAGGAGATTACTGACTCAATGAAACAATCCAATGTCAGAATAATCGGCATCCCCGAGGGGGTGGAGATAAACAGAGGTCTAGAAGAGATATTTGAACAAATTGTAGCTGAAAACTTCCCTAATCTAGCGAGGGAAACAAACATTCGTGTCCAAGAGACAGAGAGGACCCCTCCCAAGCTCAACCATGACAAACCTACACCATGTCACGTCATAGTACAATTCGCAAATATTAGATCCAAGGATACAGTATTGAAAGCAGCCAGGGCAAAGAAATTTCTCAGGTACCAAGGCAAAGGTATCAGAATTATGTCAGACCTGCTACACAGACCTGGAATGAGAGAAGGGGGGGGGCATTTTTAAACCTCTTTCAGAGAAAAACATGCAGCCAAGAATCCTTTATCTAGCAAGGCTGTCATTCAGAATTGATGGAGAAATAAAAACCCTCCAGAATCGCCAGTCATTAACCAATTTCGTAACCACAAAACCAGCCCTACAGGAGATATTAAGGGGGGTTCTATAAAGATAAAAAGGCCCCAAGAGTGATACAGAACAGAAAGTCACAACCGATACAAACAAAGACTTTACTGGCAACATGGCATCATTAAAATCATATCTCTCAATAATCACTCTCAATGCAAATGGCTTCAATGCTCCCATAAAATGCCACAGGGTTGCAGATTGGATAAAAAGAAATGATCTATCCATTTGCTGTCTACAAGAGACTCATTTTGAACCCAAAGATACAACCAGACTGAAAGTGAAGGGAAGGAAAACCATTTTTCATGCCAATGGACCTCAAAAGAAAGCTGGGATAGCAATTCTCATATCAGACAGATTGGATTTTAAACTACAGACTGTAGTTAGAGATACAGAAGGACACTATATTATTCTTAAAGGATGTATCCAACAAGTGGAGATGACAATTATAAATATCTACGCCCCCAACAGGGGAGCAGCAAGATACACAAGCCAACTCTTAACCAGAATAAATAGAAATATAGGTAAAAATATATTAATAGTAGGGGACCTCAACACCCCACTATCAGAAATAGACAGAACACCCTGGCAAAAACTAAGCAAAGAATCAAAGGCTTTAAATGCCATACTCAATGAGTTGGACCTCATAGATATATATAGAACACTACACCCCAGAACCAAAGAATACTCATTCTATTCTAATTCCCATGGGACATTCTCAAGAATAGACCATGTTCTTGGACACAAAACAGGTCTCAACAGATACCAAAAGATTGAAATTATCCCCTGCATATTTTCTTACGACAAAGCTCTGAAATTGGAACTCAACCACAAGGAAAAATTTGGAAGAAACTCAAACACTTGGAGACTAAGAACCATCCTGCTCAGGAATGATTCAATAAACCAGGAAATCAAAAATCAAATTAAACAATTTATGGAGACCAACAAGAATGAAAACACAATGGTCCAAAACCTATGGGATACTGCAAAGGCAGTCCTAAGGGGGAAATACATAGCCATCCAAGCCTCACTCAAAAGAATAGAAAAATCTAAAATGCACTTTTTATATTTTCACCTCAAGAAGCTGGAACAGCAACAGAGGGACAGGCCTAATCCACGCACGAGGAAGCAGTTGACCAAAATTAGAGCTGAAATCAATCAAGCAGAAACCAGAAGTACAGTAGAGCAGATCAACAGGACTAGAAGCTGGTTCTTTGAGAGAATCAATAAAATTGACAGACCCCTGGCAAGACTTATCCAAAAGAAAAGAGAAAGGACCCAGATTATTAAAATTATGAACGAAAAAGGAGAGGTCACGACGAACACCATTGAAATTGGAAGGATTATTAGAAATTTTTATCAACAGCTATATGCCAATAAACTAAGCAATCTGGAAGAGATGGAATCCTTCCTGGAAACCTATAAACTACCAAGATTGAAACCGGAAGAAATTGATTCCTTAAACAGGCCAATTAATTATGAAGAAATTGAGTCAGTGATAAACAACCTTCCAAATAACAAAACTCCAGGCCCAGACGGTTTTCCTGGGGAATTCTACCAAACATTCAAAGAAGAAATAATACCTATTCTCCTAAAGCTATTTCAAAAAATAGAAACAGAAGGAAAGCTACCAAACTCATTCTATGAGGCCAATATTACCTTGATCCCCAAACCAGGCAAAGACCCCATCAAAAAGGAGAATTACAGACCGATTTCCCTAATGAATATGGACGCCAAAATCCTCAACAAGATACTTGCTAATAGAATCCAACAATACATTAAAAGGATTATCCATCACGATCAAGTGGGATTCATACCTGGGATGCAAGCGTGGTTCAATATTCGCAAATCAATCAGCGTGATACATCATATCAACAAGAAAAGACTCAGGAACCATATGATCCTCTCAATCGATGCCGAAAAAGCATTTGACAAAATACAGAATCCTTTCCTGATTAAAACCCTTCAGAGTGTAGGAATGGAAGGTACATTTCTCAATCTCACAAAAGCCATCTATGAAAAGCCTACTGCAAATATTATTCTCAATGGGGAAAAGCTGGAAACCTTTCCCTTAAGATCAGGAACTCGACAAGGATGCCCACTCTCGCCACTATTATTCAACATAGTACTAGAAGTCCTTGCAACAGCAATCAGACGACAAAAAGGGATCAAAGGTATTCAAATTGGCAAAGAAGAAGTCAAAATGTCTCTCTTTGCAGATGACATGATACTCTATATGGAAAACCCAAAAGAAGCCACTCCCAAACTATTAGAAGTTATAGAGCAATTCAGTAACGTGGCAGGATACAAAATAAATGCTCAGAAATCAGTTGCATTTCTATACACGAATAACGAGACCGAAGAAAGAGAAATTAGGGAATCCATCCCATTTACAATAGCACCAAAAACCATACGTTACCTTGGAATTAACTTAACCAGAGACGTAAAGGACCTATATTCTAGAAACTATAAATCACTCTTAAAAGACATTGAGGAAGACATAAAAAGATGGAAAGATATTCCATGCTCATGGATCGGAAGAATTAACATAGTTAAAATGTCCATGCTACCCAGAGCAATCTACACTTTCAATGCTATCCCGATCAAAATACCAAGGACATTTTTCAAAGAACTGGAACAAACAGTCCTTAAATTTGTATGGAACCAGAAAAGGCCCCGAATCTCCAAGGAACTGTTGAAAAGGAAAAACAAAGCTGGGGGCATCACAATGCCAGATTTCGAGCTGTACTACAAAGCTGTGATCACAAAGACAGCATGGTACTGGCACAAAAACAGACACATAGACCAATGGAACAGAATAGAGAGCCCAGAAATGGACCCTCGGCTCTTTGGGCAACTAATATTTGATAAAGCAGGAAAAAACATCCGGTGGGAAAAAGACAGTCTCTTCAATAAATGGTGCTGGGAAAATTGGACAGCTACATGCAAGAGAATGAAACTTGACCACTATCTCACACCATACACAAAAATAAACTCCAAATGGATGAAAGACCTCGATGTGAGACAGGAATCCATCAAAATTCTAGAGGAGAACATAGGCAACAACCTCTACGACATCGGCCAAAGCAATCTTTTTCATGACACATCCCCAAAGGCAAGAGAAACAAAAGATAAAATGAATTTATGGGACTTCATCAAGATTAAAAGTTTCTGCACATCCAAGGAAACAGTCAGAAAAACTAAGAGGCAGCCCACGGAATGGGAGAATATATTTGCAAATGACACTACAGATAAAGGACTGGTATCCAAGATCTATAAAGAACTTCTCAAACTCAATACACGAGAAACAAATAAACAAATCAAAAAATGGGCAGAAGATATGAACAGACACTTTTCCAATGAAGACATACAAATGGCTAACAGACACATGAAAAAATGTTCAAAATCATTAGCCATCAAGGAAATTCAAATCAAAACCACACTGAGATACCACCTTACACCAGTTAGAATGGCAAAAATAGACAAGGCAAGAAACAACAATTGTTGGAGAGGATGTGGAGAAAGGGGATCCCTCCTACATTGTTGGTGGGAATGCAAGTTGGTACAGCCACTCTGGAAAACAGTGTGGAGGTCCCTTAAAAAGTTAAAAATTGAGCTACCCTATGATCCAGCCATTGCACTACTGGGTATTTACCCCAAAGATACAGACGTAGTGAAGAGAAGGGCCATATGCACCCCAATGTTCATAGCAGCAATGTCCACAATAGCTAAATTGTGGAAGGAGCCGAGATGCCCTTCAACAGATGACTGGATTAAGAAGTTGTGGTCCATATATACAATGGAATATTACTCAGCTATCAGAAAGAACGAGTTCTTAACATTTGCTACAACATGGACAGCACTGGAGGAGATAATGCTAAGTGAAATAAGTCAAGCAGAGAAAGACAACTATCATATGATTTCTCTCATCTATGGAACATAAGAACTAGGATGATCAGTAGGGGAAGAAAGGGATAAAGAAAGGGGGGGTAATCAGAAGGGGGAATGAAACATGAGAGACTATGGACTATGAGAAACAAACTGAGGACTTCAGAGGGGAGGGGAGTGGGGGAATGGGATAGACTGGTGATGGGTAGTAAGGAGGGCACGTATTGCATGGTGCACTGGGTGTTATACACAACTAATGAATCATCGAGCCTTACATCGGAAACCGGGGATGTACTGTATGGTGACTAACATAATATAATAAAAAATCATTAAAAAAAAAAATAGAAGGGAAGTTCCTCACATAAAGTAAATGAACGAAAAACCCAAAGCTAACATCATACTTAACAATGAAAGACTGAAATCTTTTTCCTTAAGATCGGGAAAAAACGAAGGATGTCAGTACTTGTTTTCTATTCAGCATTGTACTGGAGGTTCCAGCCAGTGTATTCAGGCTAGGAAAAAAAGTCAGCCATAATGGAAAGGAAGATAAAAATTCTCTCTATTGGCAGATGACATCATCCATCATGTGGAAAATTCTAAGGAAAACACTATATTAGAGCTAATAAATGAGTTCAGCAAGGTAGCAGGATACAAAATCAATATACAAAAATCAATTGTATTTCTATACACTTGCAATGAACAATCTGAAAATTATATGGGAAATCTATTCCATCTACATAGCATCAAAAACAATAAAATATTTATTAGCAAAAAAAAAAAAAAAGAAGCTGGTTCTTTGAGAGAATCAATAAAATTGACAGACCACTGGCAAGACTTATCCAAAAGAAAAGAGAAAGGACCCAAATCAATAAAATTATGAATGAAAAAGGAGAGGTCACAACGAACACCATTGAAATTGGAAGGATTATTAGAAACTTTTATCAATAGCTATATGCCAATAAATTAAGCAATCTGGAAGAGATGGAGGCCATCCTGGAAACCTATAAACTACCAAGACTGAAACAGGAAGAAATTGATTTCTTAAACCGGCCAATTAATTATGAAGAGATTGAGTCAGTGATAAACAACATTCCAAATAACAAAACTCCAGGCCCAGATGGTTTTCTTGGGGAATTCTACCAAACATTCAAAGAAATAATACCTATTCTCCTAAAGCTATTTCAAAAAATAGAAACAGAAGGAAAGCTACCAAACTCATTCTATGAGGCCAATATTACCTTCATCCCCAAACCAGGCAAAGACCCCCTCAAAAAGGAGAATTACAGACCAATCTCCCTAATGAATATGGACGCCAAAATCCTCAACAAGATCCTTGCTAATAGAATCCAACAATACATTAAAAGGATTATCCATCATGACCAAGTGGGATTCATATCTGGGATGCAAGTGTGGTTCAACATTTGCAAATCGATCAGCGTGATACATCATATCAACAAGAAAAGACTCAGGAGCCATATGATCCTCTCAATTGATGCAGAAAAAGCATTTGACAAAATACAGCATCCTTTCCTGATTAAAACCCTTCAGAGTGCAGGAATAGAGGGTACATTTCTCATACTCATAAAAACCATCTATGAAAAGCCTACAGCAAATATTATTCTCAATGGGGAAAAGCTAGAAGCCTTTCCCTTAAGATCAGGAACACGACAAGGATGTCCACTCTCGCCATTATTATTCAACATAGTACTAGAAGTCCTTGCAACAGCAATCAGACAACAAAAAGGATAAAAGGTATCCAAATCAGCAAGGAAGAAGTCAAAATGTCTCTCTTCACAGATGACATGGTACTCTATATGGAAAACCCAAAAGAATCCACTCCCAAACTATTAGAAGTTATAGAGCAATTCAGTAATGTGGCGGGATACAAAATCAATGCTCAGAAATCAGTTGCATTTCTATACATGAATAATGAGACTGAAGAAAGAGAAATTAGGGAATCCATCCCATTTACAATAGCACCAAAAATCATATGTTACCTCGGAATTAACTTAACCAGAGACGTAAAGGACTTACATTCTAGAAACTATAAATCACTCTTGAAAGACATTGAAGAAGACATAAAAAGATGGAAAGATATTCCATGCTCATGGATCGGAAGAATTAACATAGTTAAAATGTGCATGCTACCCAGAGCAATCTACACTTTCAATGCTATCCCGATCAAAATACCAAGGGCATTTTTCAAAGAACTGGAACAAATAGTCCTTAAATTTGTATGGAACGAGAAAAGGCCCCGAATCTCCAAGGAACTGTTGAAAAGGAAAAACAAAGCCTGGGGCATCACAATGCCGGATTTCGAGCTGTACTACAAAGTGGTGATCACAAAGACAGCATGGTACTGGCACAAAAACAGACACATAGACCAATGGAACAGAATAGAGAGCCCAGAAATGGACCCTCGGCTCTTTGGGCAACTAATATTTGATAAAGCAGGAAAAAACATCCGGTGGGAAAAAGACAGTCTCTTCAATAAATGGTGCTGGGAAAATTGGACAGCTACATGCAAAAGAATGAAACTTGACCACTATCTCACACCATACACAAAAATAAACTCCAAATGGATGAAAGACCTCGATGTGAGACAGGAATCCATCAAAATTCTAGAGGAGAACATAGGCAACAACCTCTACGACATTGGCCAAAGCAATCTTTTTCATGACACATCTCCAAAGGCAAGAGAAACAAAAGATAAAATGAACTTATGGGACTTCATCAAGATAAAAAGCTTCTGCACAGCCAAGGAAACAGTCAGAAAAACTAAGAGGCAGCCCACAGAATGGGAGAATATATTTGCAAATGACACTACAGATAAAAGACTGGTATCCAAGATCTATAAAGAATTTCTCAAACTCAATACATGAGAAACAAATAAACAAATCAAAAAATGGGCAAAAGATATGAACAGACACTTTTCCAATGAAGACATACAAATGGCTAACAGACACATGAAAAAATGTTCAAAATCATTAGCCATCAGGGAAATTCAAATCAAAACCACACTGAGATACCACCTTACTCCAGTTAGAATGGCAAAAACTGACAAGGCAGGAAACAACAATTGTTGGAGAGGATGTGGAGAAAGGGGATCCCTCCTACATTGTTGGTGGGAATGCAAGTTGGTACAGCCACTCTGGAAAACAGTGTGGAGGTCCCTTAAAAAGTTAAAAATTGAGCTACCCTATGATCCAGCCATTGCACTACTGGGTGTTTACCCCAAAGATACAGACGTAGTGAAGAGAAGGGCCATATGCACCCCAATGTTCATAGCAGCATTGTCCACGATAGCTAAATTGTGGAAGGAACCGAGATGCCCTTCAACAGATGACTGGATTAAGAAGTTGTGGTCCATATATACAATGGAATGTTACTCAGCTATCAGAAAGAACGAATTCTCAACATTTGCTGCAACATGGACGGCACTGGAGGAGATAATGCTAAGTGAAATAAGTCAAGCAGAGAAACACAACTATCATATGATTTCTCTCATCTATGGAACATAAGAACTAGGATGATCGGTAGGGGAAGAAAGGGATAAAGAGAGGGGGGTAATCAGAAGGGGGAATGAAACATGAGAGACTATGGACTATGAGAAACAAACTGAGGGCCTCAGAGGGGAGGTGGGTGGGGGAATGGGATAGACTGGTGATGGGTAGTAAGGAGGGCACGTATTGCATGGTGCACTGGGGGTTATACGCAACTAATGAATCATCGAACTTTATATCGGAAACCGGGGATGTACTGTATGGTGACTAACATAATATAATAAAAATCATTTAAAAATAATTTTTAAAAAATCATATGAACTATTTTATTGTCAAAAGTATAAATTTTGTGGTTCCTGCTGTGTACATTTTATTGACCATAACTCAGTCACATAAACTCACCTAAATGCAATGGGGTGGAGAATGGAGACATGTAATTTCACTGCCTATTTAAAAAGAGGATAACTATCTTAGGAATATCTCTAGTGTATACCAAAGAAAATACAAGTTAGAAGAATTAATTCTTATGGGAATATTTAATAAGAAAAGCAGTGGAAACTTTAGGTCAAGAAAAAGTTACTGAATAAATTTGGGACATTAACAAAATAAGTATTAGAGGGAAGAAATTACCTCTTGTGCCAATAAATTCAACTATTAGGTCTGATAATGCATATTTATGTTCTTTTCAGACTGGAGGAAAGAATTTTTCCAAGCTGGTGAGTCATTCCCTGATGGTCTACGAGGGCCTCTACTCTTTATGCTCCAGCTCAGTCTGAGGAGAAGTTGCTGGAGGGCAGATGAAAAACTCCAGTGAGAATATATACACCTCCCACAGCCCCAAGATATCTCAGGCTAACACAGCTATCTCTGCTTCCAGGATCACTCTAATTTTTTCAGAGAATATTATTCTGTCTTTCAGAGAATATTATTGTCTTTGCAGCAAATGTTATTCTAGATCCAGCTACCGCCCATCCTGCCCTCATCTTGTCTGAAGAGAACAGATGTGTAACCTGTGGAGAAAAGTCTCAAGATCTACCTAAGGACCCACAGAGATTTAATTCCCTTCCCTGTGTTCTGGGTCACCCTGTCGTCACCTCAGGGAGGTTCTACTGGGAAGTAGACATCAGAGACAGTGGAGCTTGGGACCTAGGAATATGCAGGCATAATGTAATGAGGCAGGGAAGGATTTGTGTAAAACCTGAGGATGGTTTCTGGGCCATCAGGTTTTATAAAGATGAGTACTGGGCACTCACCTCTCCAGAAATGCAACTTACTCTCAAAGAGCACCCTACCAGAGTATGTATTTTCTTAGAATATGAGAATGGACGTATCTCATTCTATAATATGACAGATGAATCCCACATGCACACCTTCTCTCAAGGTTCCTTTAATGGGTCCGTAAGGCCTTTTTTCAGGCTTTGGCTCAATGATTCAAAACATTTGACCATCTGTCCAGCACCTAAAGCATAACCCTTACTGTGGTCCCTCCCCTGTATTCGGAGCATCCCAAGACCTTCAGTGTGGACTGAAGCATGAGGACATGACATGAATTTGTTGGATATGTAATTTACAAATATTTTTTACTGGCCTGAAGCTTGTTTTTTCATTCTCTTAACAGTATATTTTGCAGATAAAAGTTTTTATTTTAAGTTCAACTTATCCTTTATTTTATGGATCATGATTTTTGCGGTGTTTCAAACACTATTTGGCTTAAAGAAATCAAAGAGTTTCTGCTATGTTTTTAAAAAAATTATAACTATTTAACATTTTATATTCAGATCTATAATCTACTTTGAATTAGATTTTTGTAAGGTATAGAGTTTGAGTCAAGTTTAACTTTTTTGCATATGGATATCTGTTATGGATTGGATTGTGTCCCCAAAAAAGATATGTTAAAATCCCAATCCCTGGTACCTGTGAATGTGACCTTATTTGAAAGTAGGGTCTTCACAGACCTTTGGAAAGAACATGAGATGCATCATCATTATACAAAACAAATTTTATATATATAGTATCCCACTAACGGGTAATTTAAAAGTGAAATTAAATGCAATATAATTTAACAGGACATAAGAAACATACACTGCCAAATAATACATGTAACAAAGGATGCCATATATACAAATGGCCAATAAACACATTATATACAAAGGATATATATACAAATGGCCAATAAACACATTAAAAACTGTTTTTTTTTAAATTTTTATTTTAATTCCAGGTAGTTAGTATACAGTATTATATTAGTTTCAATTGTACAATAAAGCGATTCAACAATTCCATCCATCACATCATGCCAAGTGCACTCCTTAATTCTCATCATCTATTTCACCCATCCCTCCACCCACTCCCTTCTGGTAACCACCAGTCTGTTCTCTACAATTAAAAATCTGTTTCTTGGTTTGTCTCTCTCTCTTTTTTCCCTTTGCTCATTTTTGTTTGTTTCTTAAATTCCACATATGAGTGAAATCATATGGTATTTGACTTTCTCTGACATTTCACTTGACATTATACTCTCTAGCTCCATTCACGTCATTGAAAATGGCAAGATTTCATTCTTTTTTATGGCTAATATTGCATTGTGGAATCTTCTTTATCCATTCATCAATCAATGGACACAGGCTGTTTCCATACCTTGACAATTATAAATAATGCTCCTGTAAACATAGGAGTGCATATATCCCTTTAAAAAAAGTATTTAGTACCATGCAAATTAAAACCACAGTGAGATACCACTACACACTACCAGAATGAGATACCACTATACACCCACCAGTAGATGGAATTAAAAAGAGTGACAGCACCAAATGTTGAGAGACTGTGAGACAATGAAAACTTCCATACATTGATGAAAGGAGTGTTTAAATGATACAACCAGTTTGGACAATATGTGCCTATTGAATATATGCCTATCCTATGATTGAATATATGCCAACCTATGATCCATCAATATCTCCACCAGGTATTTATCCAAAAATATGAAAACATGTTTATGAAATTACTTGGTTTGATTATCCAGAATATGTTTACTTATTGTTCAATGCTATAATACAAAAACAGAAAAGGTTCAGAATTGCTCACCCATACAACAAAGAAAAACAAACCTGTTAACTGAAGTTTAATAAATCTTTATACCTCTCCTCATTTTTAGCCTGAGTTTATACTCAAAATAACTGTATTTAGGAGTTAATTGGATGAATTTTATTTCCTTTCAGTGTGCTTCTATTGTTCATGAGAAATATGGTTAATTGTATTTGTTACTGCCTGTATTTTAGGGTTGTTTTCTCATCTTTGTTGATTTGTTTTTAAATATACAAGGGAGTAACATGTTTTCAAGCAGTCAAAACTATACAAAAGGTATATGAGGAGGAGGTTCACACCCTCCCAATAATTCCATCTACACACAGCATTCTTCTTTCTGATCCCACCCCACCTCCATAGCTAGTCAAAATTGTTAGTTTCTAGTTTATCTTACTGTTCAAAATAAAGAAACAGCCCAAAATGGTGTCACTTAGTTTAAGGGCCCAAATCAGTCAACTAAGACTTAATACCTTACTTAGCCATAGTTTTAACACCCCAGAAATGTGACATGGAATTTTTTGTTCAGCAGTATCAAATTTACTGTTAGACCCCTACTGTTCCCCTCAGGTGGTGACCTTGTCTAAAACGATGGATTTCTTTGCTGGTAATTTCTTTTTTTCACTTCTTCTCTATCTTTAAAAGCTTTTCCTTTTCTGTAGCCTTTTGAAGCTCCCCTCTACTTGCTAGATGGGATGCTGCATGATTTAATATTTACTTGATTGGTTTTTTGTTATTTGACAGATTTGGGGCAGTGGTGGGATTCAAAATGAACTTCCGGCAGCATTTGGAAGCAACAAGAAACACAGGCTTGGTACTCGCAAACCCACTGAGTTCACTGTCTTTCTCGTGTTTCTGAGGGCTGTGGGTAAGCTCCCCTCAGTTCTGAGCTCTGCTCTTATTGCGTTCTAGTTCCCAATTTAATCGGCTTTCCTTTACAGAGCAGGTAAGCTAGAGCTGGCTGATGATTATGCTTGGAGCACAACTGAGTTGGCAGTTCTGCCTGTAGCCAGTTGAGTCAGCAGTTTTGCCTGGACCCCAACTGTGCTGGTAGAAGGGTCTGCACAGAACCAAGCCCCTAGCTTTTCAGACCACAATTTCCCAGGTGGAAAACCTCAGCAAGCCATAGGAATTGTCAGTGGTATACACAAGACTTGGCGAGGACACAATAACATCTCTTAGTTACTGCCAATAATTAAGGTGCACATGTTTGTCTTATTTTGTGTGGATAAAGGCTATTGCTAGTGGGGATCTTGGAAACCAAAAAGCCACAAAAATTTGTGAATGTAGGTTGAGTATTTAAAGGCTGCTAGAATGCTTGCCATCTCAAGAAGACTCTGTAATAGGATAAGTTGGTCACAGAATGGGTTAGACTGACATTAAATCACTTGTCAACCACAAGAAAATTTTTGTGTAAGACTGATAGAACTGCTACTGCTCTCCTCTTTTCTCCTTTGAGTATTCACTCCACCAATTCTATCTGAATTGTTTTTCCGCTCTGAAAAGACTACAGAACTGTAAACAAAACCCACCAAGTTAATGGTCTTTCAAACACCTTCATATCTACCTTCAAAAGACGGATCCCATCTGTGCCCCCCCACAGTTGAAGAAACAGGCATTTTCTGGTAAACTACAATTTTATTCCCTTAAACAACCAAGGAGAGACTGGTAAATACCAGAGCCTGCAGAACATAGCCCAGAAAAACTGGCAGCCAAAATCAGCTTCTTCCGAATCTCTATCTGTAGTGCCCAGTCAAGAGAGGAAAATAAAATTTCATATTGTTCCACTGGCTATTTACCTTTTCTCTCCCGGGGATAGTTATTACTTTCGCATTTGTCTCATTTTTGTGTAACTGAGGTTGCTTTTCTTCCTCTCTGGAACATGCAGACTGTTCGTTCTTTCTTTTGGTTGTCATTGGAAATGACTCTGCACTTTGGGAAGGTAATCAATCTCCTTTGCACCCTCTTTGAACACTCCTCTTATACCCCGTGGGGGTTATCCAATATTGCCAGAAATATTTAGAATTAAAACTGTGTACCTAGAGGAAAAGAAGCAAGTTGAGGATATTATAGTTGGATAAGTAGATCAGACTATGATGCCATTTTAAGTTACAATCCATTCTTTGAAAAAATTGAAAGCAACTTTCCTTATCTTACAAACATTGGCAAAACTAGAAATGCAGCTCTGAAGTTTTAAAAATCAGCCACATGACTGAGATAAAACACAAGGGTACTGTGCCACCTAGCAGGCAGATAGCTCAGACACAGACAGGATGAAGGCAGGGATGTGATGGAAGCCAGGATTCTGTGAGTGCTTCTTGAACAGTGGCAGGTGAGAACTTTCTGCTTCAGGGAGGAGAGAGAGCGGGGCCAACACCATTTTGCCTCAACTCATCAACACTGACAGACTTCAGTGAGCAACACCATGCCCCCCAGTGGAGGCTGGAGCTACCTATTCCAAGACCTGCCCCCCTGTGCCCTACATCTTTACTAGGGCAAGTCTGCCTGAGAATGAGTGCAACAGTTCCCCCCCCACACACACACACACAAGAAGACCAGCACAGACCCCTCACATGTACCAAGTCAAGTGATCAGAAACTAGTGCAAATCTTCACCTATAGGAGAAATAGAATCTAGCTTCCTTTAACAAGTAAGCCAAACACATCGAGTTCAAACTTGCCACATACTGGACAACACTCCCCATTACAGACAAGGAGAAATTCCTCAGAGGACTGACCTGAGTGAAAGAGCAGTCAAAACACACCACCAGAGTGCACACTCTGAAACACCTTCTGAAGCACCAGGCCCAAGAAAGTACAGGACCTTCACTCAATATAGCCATTTCTCTCAGGGGCAGGAATATAATATGCCAACAAACTGGACAATCTGGAAGAAATTGACAAATTCATAGAAACATATAAACTACCAAAACTGAAATAGGGAGAAATAGAAAATTTGCACAGAACCATAAGGAGCAAAAAAAAAAAAAAAAAAAATTGAATCAGTAATCAAAAATCTCCCAACAGAGTTCAGGGTCAGATGGCTTCCCAGGGGAATTCTACCAGACTTTTAAAGAAGAGTTAATACCTATTTTTCTGAAACTGTTCTAAAATATAGAAAGGGAAGGGAAACTTCCAAACTCTTTCTATTAGGCCAGCATAACCTTGATTCCAAAACCAGACAAAGACCCCATTCAAAAGAAGAATTACAGGCCAATATCTGCGATGAACATGGATGCAAAAATTCTCACCAAGTTACTAACAAATCAAAGACAATAGTACCTTAAGAGACTTATTTACCACAATCAAGTAGGATCTATTCCTGGGCTGCAGGCGTGGTTCAGTACTCACAAATCAATCAATGTGATACACCTCATTAAAAAAAAGAAAGGATAAGAACCAAGGAGGTACTTTGCTTTAAAGAAGAAAGCTTTTAGCTTGATTTTCTAGTTTAAATATGTGTGGGGCCCATGACGCAGTGAGGTGTAGTGAACCCATGAGGGCAGATCAGGGGAAAGGGTAGACGGAATGTTATTCTCAACTGAGTGTATGTCTCTACTTCATTCCTGCTCATTACTCACAAGGAGGCTTTGGAACCTAGACTCTTCAAAACCTCTTAATATGAGCCATAATCAAGCAGTTAGGGCCTTCGATCTTTTCCTGTTCCTCCTCACTGGCATCTAATTATTATTGTCTTGCCCTATCCAGCTAGAAAATATTTTTAATTATTAGATTTCCTGGTATCATGTCCCAGACATCTCTCCCAATATGCTTTGACATATTATTTTTGATAGTGCTGACATTTGTTAACTTACCATGGCAAAACTGATCACCTATCTGAACTTTTTTTATCTCTTTGAAATTTATATGATACATGATATCCCTGAAATAAAAACATTATTTTAATAAAAGCTGCAAGGATCGAGTAAGTTGCTTAGGCCAACCAATGTGGAATACCTCACCAATTGAGGCAATATTTTAAAAGATTTAGGTGCATGCTCTTATTAATGAGGTATTAAAACTTACTAACACCAGAAGGCACGTATGTGTCCTAGCTTGTGAAGTTATGAATCCAATATTTCATTTCATTGAACCACATCAGACATTCCTAACAAGGGAACCATCATACACAGGTACCCCTTAAGAACTTTCACTATGTGATCTGGTGGCTTGGAGCAGCTGGTTGAACGAAATGATCTACTTCTCAAGGATGGCAACATCCTGGGGTGATTTGGCAGAAAGTCCACCAGATTCCCATTTCCTGTGCAATACCTAATAGCAGTACTAACGGCTTGAATTCCTGCGTGACTAATTATGGATAAACAAATATCCTTTAGGGCAAAGCTACAATATTCTGAATTCCTAATTATTGAAACAACAGTAGCCATTTCATCATTTTATAGTGCTTCAGACTGAATAAACCAATAACTTCACTGAGACAACCAGTCGGTGAGACACTTGGGTACAGATCAGCAATCAGAACAAAGGAAGATGAAGAGAAAGACATTAAGGTTTGCTTGTGGCCCACATAGAGATTCCTTGGAGGAAAATGAAGCTTCAGGGGGCAGAGCTACATTCAGGGGAGTAATACAAGGAAGCCAAAAAAGCAATCCTCAAAAGAGATATGTGAATCATTGGAGGATTTAATTTCTACATTTTCTGCTATAAGTACTTAAAAATTCATATATCCTGATTCTCCTAATTTAAAGTAATTATAGAAAAGAAGGTTTTTGTTTGTTTGTTTATTTGTTTTTAACAAATAAACCTAATTCCTCTATTTGGTTATAAATTAATATATGTATTTAAAATTATAAATTTGAAAATGAGGATTCTCTAATTCTTTCTTTTATCTCCAGAAAGGATTTATTTATTTATTTTTATTATGTTCAATTAACCAACATATAATACACCATTAGTTTTTGATGTAGTGTTAAACAATTCATCAGTTGCATATAACACCCAGTGTTCATCACCGCTCGTACCGTCCTTAATACCCACCTGGTTACCCCAATCCTCCACCCACTTCCACTCTGGAACCCTCAGTATGGTTCCCAGAGTCCAGAGTCTGTCATGCTTTATCTCACTCTCTGATTTCTTCCCATTCCATTTTCCATCCCTTCCCCTGTAGTCCTCTACACTATTCCTTATGTTCCACATATGAGTGAAACCATATGATAATTATGTTTCTCTGCTTGCTTACTTCACTCAGCATAATCCCTTCCAATTCCCACCATGTCAATGCAAATGGTGGGTATTCATCCTTTCTGATGGTTGTATATATGTAATATTCCGTTGTATATATGGACCACATCTTCCTTATCCATTCATCTGTTGAAGGGCCTCTCGGCCCCTTCCACAGTTTGGCTATTGTGGACATTGCTGCTATGAACTGATTTCTGTGCATTGATTTTGTATCCTGCCACATTGCTGAATTGCTGTAAGAGTTGTAGTAATTTGGGGGTGGCGTCTTTTGGATTTTCCACATAAAATATCATGTCATCTGTGAAGAGAGAGAGTTTGACTTGCCGATATGAATGCCTTTTATTTTTTTAGTTGTCTGATTGCTGAGGCTACAACTTCTAGTATGTTGAACAAAGGTGCTGAGAGTGGGCATCCTTGTCATGTTCCTGACCTTAAGGGGAAAGTGCTGGTTTTCCCCCATTGAGAATGATATTTGCTGTGCTTTTTTCACAGATGCCTTTTATGATATTGAGGTATGCTCCCTCTATCCCTATACTCTGAAGAGTTTTAATCAGGAAAGGATGCTGTATTTTGTCAAATGCTTTTTCTGCATCAATCGAGAGGATCATATGGTTCTTGTCTCTTCTTTTGTTAATGTGATCTATCACGTTGATCAATTTCCAAATGTTGAGCCACCCCTGCATCCCAGAAGCAAATCCCAGCTGGTCGTGGTGAATTATCCTTTTAATGTGCTGTTGGATCCTTTTGGGTAGGATCTTGTTGAATATTTTGGCATCCATGCTCATCAGGGATATTTGTTTGTAATTCTCCTTTTTGATGGGGTCTTTGCCTGGTTTTGGATCAGGGTAATGCTGTCCTCATAGAATAAATTTGGAACCTATCCTTCCATTTCTATTTTTTGGAACAGCTTCAGTAGAATAGTTATGATTTCTTCTTTAAATGTTTGGTAGAATTCCCACTTGGAAGCCATCTGACCCTGGACTCTTGGTTTTGGAGAAGTTTTTGATTACTGTTTCAATTTCCTTGCTGGTTATTGGTCTGTTCAGATTGTCTATTTCTTCCTGTTTCAGTCTTGGTAGTTTATAAGTATCCAGGAATGCAACTATATCTTCCAGACTGAGTAGTTTGTTGGCATATAGATGCTAGTAATAAGTTCTAATAATTGTCTCTATTTCCCTGGTATTAGTCATTATTTCTCCCCCTTTCATTCATGATTTTATTAATTTGGGTCCTTTCTCTTTTCTTTGGTTAAGTTTGGCCAGTGGTTTATTGATCTTATTAATTCTTTCAAAGAACAAGCCTCTAGTTTCACTGATCTGTTCTACTGTTCTTCTAGTCTATTTCATTGATTTCAGCTCTAATCTTTGTTATTTCTCTTCTCCTGCTTGTTTTAGGCTTTATTTGGTGTTCTTTCTCCAGGCCTTTTAGGTGTAAGGTTAGCTTGTGCATTTGGAATTTTTCTAAACTTTTATGAGAGTCTTGGATGGCTATGTATTTTCCTCTTAATACCACTTTTGCAGTATCCCATAGGTTTTGAACTAATGTGTTTTCATTTTCATTGGTTTGCATAAATTGTTTAAGTTCCTATTTAATTTCCTCGTTGACTCATTCGTTCCTTAGCAGGATGCTTTTTAACCTCCAAGGGCTTGTGTTCCTTCCAAGTTTTTCTTGCAGTTGAGTTCCAGTTTCAAAGCATTTTGGTCTGATATCATGCAGGGAATAATCTCAATCTTTTGGCATCAGTTGAGACCTGATGTGTAACCCAATATGTGATCTATTCCGAAGAAAGTTCCATGTGCACTTGAGAAGAATGAATATTCTGTTGTTTAAGGATGGAATGTTTTGTATATATCTGCGAAGACCCTCTGGTTCAATGTGTCCTTCAAAGCTTTTGTTTCTTTGTTGATTTTCTGCTTAGATGATCTGTGTATTGCTGTGAGTGGAGCATTGAGGTCTCCTACTGTTAATGTATTATTATTGATATGATTCTTTATTTTGGTTATTTGGCTTATGTAGTTGGCTGTTCCCATGCTGGGGGCATAGATATTTAAATTGTTAGATTTTCTTATTGGATAGACCCTTAAGAATGATATAGTGTCCCTCTACATTTTTACTACAGTCTTTGGTTTAAAATCTAATTTGTCTAATATGACCATTGCTACCCAGGCTTTCTTTTGAGTTCATGGTAAATGGACTTCCATCCCCTCACTTTCAATCTGGAGATGTCTTTAGGTTCAAAATGAGTCTCTTGTAGACAGCATATGGATGAGGCATGTTTTTTTTTTTTTTATCCAATCTGAAACTCTGTGTTTTTTGGTGGGAGCATTCAGCTTGTTCACGTTGAGAGTAATTATTGAAAGATGAATTTAGTGCCATTGTATTACCTGTAAAGTCCCTGTTTCTATAGATTGTCTCTGTTAATTTCTGGTCTGTATTACTCTTGGGGTCATTCTTCTTTTATAGAATCTCCCTTAATATATCTTGCAGGGCTGGCTTGGTGATCACATATTCTTTCAGTTTCTGCCAGTCCTGGAAGCTCTTTATCTCTACGACTATTCTGAATGAAAGCTTTGCTGGATAAAATACTCTTGGCTGCATGTTCTTCTCATTTAGTATCCTGAATATGTCTTTCCAGCCCTTTTGGGCTTGTCAGGTCCCTGTGGATACGTCTCATGGTATTCTGATGTACCTCCCTCCATATGAAAGAAATCTCTTCCCCCTAGCTGCTCTCAGGATAGCTTCCTTGGCTCTAAGATTTGCAAGCTTCATTATTATGTGTTGGGATGTCGATCTATTTTTATTGATTTGGGGAGAGGTCCTCTCTGCCTCTTGGATATGAATTCTTGTTTCCTTCCCAAGATTAGGGAAGTTCTCGGCTATGATTTACTCAAATATACCTTCTAGTCCTCCTTCTCTCACCACCCACTTGGGGATCCCAATAATTCTGACATTGGAACGTTTCATAGCATCATTGATCTCTCTTAGTCTATTTTCATGAGCTACTGGCTGCCTCTCCCTTTCCTCCTCATCTTCCTTCTTTTCTATCAGCTTATCTTCTAGATCACTGATTTGTTCTTCTGCCTCATTTACCTTGGTGATTAGAATATCCAGTTTAGACTGCATCTCATTCATAGCATTTTTAAGTTTGGTCTAATTAGATCTCATTTCTTCCCTTAGAGATTCTATATTGTCACTAATCCTTTTTTCAAGCATAGCTATTGACTTCATGATTGCTATCCTGAAGTCTGTCTCTGACATCTTGCTTATATCTGTATCCCTTAGTTCTGTGGCAGGGGACATTGTGTCTGGTTCTTTTCTTTGTTGGGAGTTCCTCCTCATAGTCATTCTGTTGAGAGTTGGTTGAGGGAATGGACAGAGTCCAAAATATCAACCACTACCCAAGCAAAATAAACCTTAGAAAAAATCTGAATTGTTTAAAAGCTACCACAATACGCCACCAAAGCCAAGATAGTCCAAAACAATAAAAAAGAAAGAAAAAAAAGGGTGGGATGTGGAGAGAGATTATAATCTCTCAGGGTGGACAAAGCAGGGTATTCTGCCTGTTCCTGATTCATTTTTGTCTCTGTGTTAGAAGACACTATATCCCAAAATTGCAGAGAAGTCAGAACGTATATATATATATATATATAGTCTTGATAAAATTGAGGGTAGGGGAAAAAAAGATGGCAGTGGAGTAGGGGACCCTATTTCAACTGGTCCCCTAAATTGAGCTAGATATCTACCAGACCATTCTGAACACCCATAAAATCAGTCTGAGATGTAAAAAGATACATCTGGATCTCTACAAAAAGGACATCTCCAGCAGTTGATCTCAAGGTATGAAGTGGGGAGCTGAGATTCTGTGGGCAGATACTGGAAGATAAACAGAGGAGGAGGAAGCCTCCATGCCCTTGTGCCCAGAAGGCAAAAGCCTCCCATGCTGGGGACTGGGCACAGACTCACAGACTGGTATTGGTGGGAAAGGACTTTAGGGCAGCTCCCCCAGACTGAAATCTGAAGCTACGGGGGCATGCGTGTGAACAGGTGGTGACTGGTGGTTTTAGAAGCACAAAGGTCAGAGACACGCCCAGCTCTGGGAACGAGGGCTGGGAGAGCTGCTGTGGGGCACGCAAACCAGGATGCTGTGGGTTTTTAGTAGCACAGACAGCAACAGAGTCAGCGTGGCCTGGAGAGCTCAGTGAAGAGCAGACTGTGATCTCTCTGTTCTGAGACAGAGGTTTGGATATGGTCACTTCTGCTCTGACTCTCAGAAGAGACACGGAAAGCTGCCAGGGAAAGCTGTCAGAAAACAAAAGCCCCAAAAAACTGGTTTTCACTGACCCCATTCCTCCTCCAACAGGGGGCAGGGCAACTCTGCCCAAACAGGATTGCCTGAGTATCAGCATGACAGGCCCCCTCCCCCAGAAGATAGACTGGAAGAACAAGAGGATCACATCCCTAAGGTCCCTATAAAACAGGTGCATCTTGCTTGGGTTGTGGTCACTAATTCCGACTCTGTACATGCCCTCAACCACCCCTCAACAGAATGTCTAAGAGAAGGAACTGCCAAGCAAGGAACAAATCAGAGATTATGGCCTCTGCCACAAAAACTAATGGATATGGATATAACCAAGACGTCAGAAACAGACTTCAGAGTAACAATTATCAAGGCGATATCTAGGCTTGAGAAAAATATTAAAACAATATAGACTCTCTAAGGGTAGAAATGAGATCTAATCAGGCTGAACTTAAAAATGCTATGAATGAAATGCACTCTAAACTGGATGCTCTGACTGCCAGGATAAATGAGGAAAAAGAATGAATTAGTGAGTCAGAGGATAAGATGGTAGAAAAGAAGGGAAACAAGGTAGCATGGGAAAAACAAATTAGAAGCCAAGGTCTCAAACTGAGAGATTAGTGACTCAATGAAATGTTCCAATATCAGAATTATTGGGACCCCTGAGGGAGAGGAGAAAGAGACAGGTCTAGAAGATATATTTGAGCAAATCATAGCTGAGAACTTCCCTAATCTGAGGAAGGAAACAAACATTCATGTCCAAGAGACAGAGAGAACCCCGCCTGAGATCAATGATATTAGACTGACACCATGACATAAAACAGTACAGTTTGCAAATCTTAGATCCAAGGAAACAATCTTGAAAGTGGTGAGGAGGAAGATATTTCTTACGTACAGAGGGAGGTACATTGGACTAACATCAGACCTGTCCACAGAGACATGGCAAGCCAGAAAGGGCTGGCAAGACATATTCAAGGTACTAAATGAGAAGAGTGTGCAGCCAAGGATACTGTATCCAGCAAGGCATCATTCAGAATGGATGGCGAGACAAGGAGCATCCAAGACCGGCAGAAGCTGAAAGAATATGTGACCACCAAGCCAGCCCTACAAGAAATATTAAGGGGGAGTTCTATAAAAGGAGAAAGCCCCCAAGAGTGATATAGAATAAAAATTTACAGACACAATCTATACAAACAAGGACTTCACAGGCAACATGATGACAATAAAATTGTATCTTTCAATAATCACTCGCAATGTGAATGGCCTAAATGCTCCCATAAAATACCACAGGGTTGCAGATTGCCTAAAAAGATGTCCCATCCATATGCTGTCTACAAGAGACTCACTTTGAACCTAAAGATACATCCAGACTGAAAGTGAAGGGATGGAGAACCAGTTTTCATGCCAACAGGCCTCGAAAGCTGGGGTAGCAATTCTCGTATCAGACAAATTCGATTTTAAGCTAAAGACTGTAGTTAGAGATACAGAAGGACACTATATCATTCTTAAAGGGTCTATCCAACAAGAAGATCTAACAATTATAAATATTTGTGCCCCCAACATGGGAGCAGACAATTACATAAGCCAGCTGTTAACCAAAATGAAGAGACATAGAGATAATAATACGTTAATAGTAGGGAACCTCAACACTCCACTCTCAGCAATAGACAGATCATCTAAGCAGCAAATCAACAAAGAAACAAGAGCTTTGAATGACAAACTGGACCAGATGGACCTCATAGATATATACAGAACATTCCACCCTAAAACAACAGAATAATCATTCTTCTCAAATGCACATGGAACTTTCTCCAGAATAGACCACATACTGGGTCACACATCAGGTCTCAACTGATACCAAAAGACTGAGATAATTCCCTACATATTCTCAGACCACAATGTTTTGAAACTGGAACTCAATCACAAGAAAACATTTGGAAGAAATTCAAACACTTGGAAGCTAAAGACCATCCTACTTAAGAATGTTTGGGTCAACTAGGAAATCAAAGAAGAACATAAGCAATTTAAGGAAACCAATGAGAATGAAAACACATCAGTCCAAAACATATGGGATACTGCAAAGGCAGTCCTAAGAGGGAAATACGTTGCCATCCAAGCCTCACTCAAAACAATAGAAAAATCCTGAATACACACTCTATATTTACACCTTAAACAACTGGAGAAGGAACAACAATGGAGGCCTGAGCCACACACGAGAAGAGAATTAATTAAGATTAGAGTAGAGATCAATGAATTAGAAAGCAGAAATATAGTAGAGCTGATCAACAAAATTAGAAGCTGGTTCTTCGAAAGAATTAATAGAATCGATAAAACACTGGCCAGATTTATCCAAAAAGAAAAGAGAAATGTCCCAAATTAATAAAATTATGAAAGTGTATAGATCACGACTAACATCAAGGGAATAGAAACAATTATTATAAATTATTATCAACAACTATATGCAAATATATTAAGCAACCTGGAAAAAATGGATATATTCCTGGAAACCCATAAACTACCAAGACTGAAACAGGAAGAAACTGACAACCTAAATAGACCAATAACAAGTAATAAGAATGAAGCAGTGATCAAAAACCTCCCAAAAAATGAGTACAGGGCATTAAGGAGTCCATAGGGGAATTCTACCAAACATTCAAAGAAGAAATAATACCTATTCTCCTAAAGCTATTTCAAAAAATAGAAACAGAAGGAAAGCTACCAAACTCGTTCTATGAGGCCAGCATTACCTTGATCCCAAAACTAGGCAAAGACCCCATCTAAAAGGAGAATTACAGACCAATATCCCTGATGAATAAGGATGCCAAAATTCTCAACAAGATCCTAGCTAATAGGATCCAACAGTACATTAAAAGGATTATCCATCATGACCAAGTGGGATTCATCCCTGGGATGCAAGTGTGGTTCAATATATGCAAATCAATCAGTGTGATAGAACAGATTAATAAGAGACAAGAATCATATGGTCCTCTCAGTTGATGTAGAAAAAGCATTTGACAAAATACAGCATCCTTTCCCGATTAAAATCCTTCAGAGTGTAGGGATAAAGGGAAAATTCCTCAATTTCATAAAAACCATCTATGAAAAGCCCACAGTGAATATCATTGTCAATGGGGAAAGGCTGAGAGTCTTTCCTTTATGATCAGGAACAAGACAAGGATGCCCACTCTTGCCATTATTGTTCAACATAGTACTAGAAGTCCTAGCAGCAACAATCAGACAACAAAAAGAAATGAAAGGTATTCAAATTGGCAAAGAAGAAGTCAAACTCTCTCTCTACAGATGACAGGGTACTTTATATGGAAAACCCAAAAGACTCCACCCCCAAATTACTAGAACTCATACAGCAATTCAGCCATGTGGCAGGATACACTAACAATGTAACTGTAGAAAGAGATATTAGGGAATTGATTCCATTTACAATAATACCAAAAACGATAAGATACCTTGAAATAAACCTAACCAAACAGCTAAAGGATCTATACTCTAGACACTGCAAAACATTTATGAAAGACATTGAAGAAGACACAAAAAGATGGGAAAACATTCCATGCTCATGGATCAGAAGAATAAGCATTGTTAAAATGTCTATGCTACCCAGAGCAATCTATACTTTCAATGCCATCCCGATCAAAATACCAATGACATTTTTCAAAGTGCTGGAACAAACAATCCTAAAATTTATGTGGAACCAGAAAAGACCCTGAATTGTCAAGGAAATGTTGAAAAAGAAAAGCAAAGCCGGGGGCATCATGTTGCCTGATTTCAAGCTATACTACAAAGCTGTGATCACCAAGGCAGCATGGTACTGGCACAAAAATAGTCACATAGATCAATGGAACAGAATAGAGATCCCAGATATGGACCTTCAACTCTCTGGTCAACTAATCTTTGACAAAGCAGGAAAAAACATCCAATGGAGAAAAGAATGGTGCTGGGAAAATTGTACAGCTATATACAGAAGAATGAAACTTGACCACTCTCTCACACCAAACACAAAGATAAATGCTAAATGGATGAGAGACCTTGATGTGAGACAGGAATCCATCAAATCATAGAGAGAACATAGGCAGTAACCTCTTTGACATTGGCCACAGCAACTTCTTTCAAGACACGTCTCCAAAGGCATGGGAAACAAAAGCAAAAATGAACTTTTGGACTTCATCAAGATAAAAAGCTTCTGCACAGCACAGGTATAGTCAACAAAACAAAGAGGCAACCCATGGAATGGGAGGAGATATTTGCAAATGACACTAGATAAAGGGCTGATATCCAAGATCTATAAAGAACTTCTCAAACTCAACACCCAAGAAATAAATAATCAAATTTAAAAAATGGGCAGAAGATATGAACAGACACTTTTCCAAAGAAGACATTCGAATGGTGAACAGACACATGAAAAAATGTTCAACATCATTAGCCATCAGGGAAATTCAATCAAAACCACAATAAGATACCACATTACACCAGTTAGAATGACAAAAATTGACAAGACAAGAAACAACAAATGTTTGAGAGGATGTGGAGAAAGGGAAACCCTCTTACACTGTTGGTAGAAATGCAAGCTGGTACAGCCACTGTTTTAGAAAACAGCGTGGACATTCCTCAAAAAGTTAAAAATAGAACTACCCTACAACTCAGCAATTCCACTACTAGATATTTACCCCAATGATAGAGATGTAGTGAAAACAAGGGGCACGTGCACCCCAATATTCACAGTAGCAATGTCCACAATAGCCAAAATGTGGAAGGAGCCGAGATGAATGGATTAAGAATATGTGGTTCATATATACAATGGAATATTACTCAGCCATCAGAAAGAATAATACCCACCATTTACATCAAAATGGATGGAACTGAAGGAGATTATGCTAAGTGAAATAAGGCAAGCAGAAAAAGACAATTATCATATGATTTCACTTATTTGTGGAACATAAGGAATAGCAGGGGGGACATTAGGAGAAGGAAGGTAAAAATGAATGGGAGGCACATCAGAGGGGGAGATGAACCATGAGAGATATGGACTTCAGGAAATAAACTGAGGGTTTTAGAGGGGAGTGGGAGGGGGTGGGTTAGCCTGGTGATGGGTATTAAGGAGGGCATGTATTTCATGGAGCACTGGGTGTTATATGCAAACAGTGAATCATGGAACACGACATCAAAAACTAATGATGTACTGTATGATGAATAACATAGAATAATAATAATAATAATAATAATAATAATAATAATAATAATGATAAAGTTGAATAGAGTGAAAAACAGACTAGTATGGGGCATAAATCTATGAAACATATATGTGAAAAAAAGTTTAGAAGTGACTTAAAATCATAGGTTGGGAAATAAGAATCTATTTGAAACAAGAATATGGTTTTAAAAAAAAGAAAAGAAAAAAGGAAAAAAAAAAGAATAAGAAATGAACTAAAAAAGAAATGTAAAATCTTAGCCTGATCTACAACCAAGTCGTGAGGGAAAACCTGGAGCTTTCTTTGTTATTTTCCCCTGGTGCTGGAGTTTTACAGTCCTATGGGAGATAAGCTTATCATCACCTGTTCTTCCACTCTGTCTTCTGAGGAGGGTTGCTGCTCTGCTTCTCAGGAATCTTTCCTGGGTGGAGTTGCCCCACCCCTTGTCAGGGGCATGGGCTTAATATTAGCTAGTTGGCTGCATGGCTTTTTTTCCCTGAAGCCTTTCTGCTTTTCTTTGGACAGTCAGAGCAAACATGGCCATGGGCGAATCTCCAGTCCTGAGCCACAACCTCATGGTCCCCTCGCCCCAACAAATCCTCCAGGTCGAACTGTCTCCACCTCTGTGAGCCCTAAACTCCTCAGACTCACACATATCCTGCCCACCGCACCTCTCCCAGGGGAATCAAGGGGACTGGCAAGTGTCTCTGTGCTTTGTGACTTTGCAGTTGCTAGCAGCTGTGGGCTCATGCATGCACCCTCTTCCACAGCTCCCAGATCATGCTGGGTGCTGCCCCAGTGTCCTTTCAGGGGTCACACTGCCCTGAGAGCTGTCCCTGTCATGGGCGTAAGCCATTTTAGATCTCCCCTAGGATGTTAAACATCCTGTACCGTCTAGTCCTTTTCAGAGTGATCAGGCAGAGGGTGGTCTCCCTACCTGCTTGGCTCGCAGTTTATGGTGACCAGAGCTGAGTCCCTTCTGGGCTCGCTGACCATAACCAGTCTCCCCACCCCACTCCCCACTTGGGCACTCCATCAGTTCAGGCTCCCCCATTCTTTCTGAGTCTCCTGGAATCCTGAGACCACAGTGATCCACTTAGAATTCTGCCCTATTCATCCCCTGTGCCATTTTCAGAAGGGGGTGCATCTCACTAGAACACATTTCCAAGGGTCCTGATTTTTTGCTCCAGTGTTGTATCACCTTCCAGTGGCCAGTTTATGGAGGCTCCCTCCCTCCTCCATTTATCTTTGGATATTCCCCCCCAAAGATTCAAGTTTCCACACCTCCTACCTTGCAAAAAAGTAGTCTTTTTTCTGCTTGTGGAGATCCAGATGAATCTTACATCTCAGGTTGAATTTGTGTGTGTTCAGAATGGTTTGATAGATATCCATCTAAATTCCAGGGACCAGATGAAACGAGGTCCCCTACTCTGCCACCATCTTGCCCCCCACCCTAATTCTTTTTATTTAAAATGTTATATAGAGGGGCACCTGGGTGGCGCAGTCGTTAAGCGTCTGCCTTCGGCTCAGGGTGTGATCCTGGCGTTCTGGGATCGAGCCCACATCAGGCTCCTCCACTAGAAGCCTGCTTCTTCCTCTCCCACTCCCCCTGCTGGTGTTCCCTCCCTCACCGGCTGTCTCTATCTCTGTCAAATAAATAAATAAAATCTTTTTTTAAAATGTTATATAGAAAGGATAGTCATAATAGGTGGAATTTGTCTTCTGTCATACATAATTTAATCAAGTTAAACAGGGAAAATTCACATTAAAATTTATTCCACTTAAAAATATAGTTAACTGGGGTACCTGGGTGGCTCAGTTGGTTAAGTGACCAACTCATTTGCTCAGCTCATGATTTCAAGGTGGTGAGATCAAGCCTGATGTCAAGCTCCCTCCTGGGTGTGCAGCTTGCTTAAGATTCTCTCTCTCCTTCTTCCTCTGTCCCTTACCCCCTCTTGTGCTCTCTCTCTCAAAAAAAAATTGTAATTAATTGCTAGCTTACATTTATGGTTAAATGTGGAGGATAACAGCAAGATAATACTCCTTATCCAACAACTTGAAAAATTAGTAAATTGAATGAGAATCTTATATTTAAAAAAAATTAAAAGGCTGAGGAATTAATATTGACTTTCTGAACTACCTTAGTGATTCAATGACCATTTTATTTCCAGGGGCATTTGCTCATTCTGTCAAGGGGTTTGGCCCAAGCAGAGGGACTATGCTTTTGACAGCACATTTGACAATGAGGTGGACCTGGAGAAATGAATTAGAAAGTAGAGACTCTGAAAATGAGGGTTATAGTTTTCCATGGGACAATTACTAGGTGCTGGGGCGGTACAGAAGGTCAGCAGAAGCAAGAAGAGAGAAGAGGGGGGCAGTGTAAAGTTTTCTATAATTTTGAGATGCAAGTAGCATAAATTAACAAAATTAAAACAAGTTGGTTATCAAGGAAATTGTTCTCTGACCATTACAAGGAACAAACAAATTATGGTCCCCTGATTTGATATGCAATTTAATTCCATTGTTGGAAATAAATTTTGAGAGAATGCTATGAACCTGTAGAACTGTGTACCATGGCATTTCCTGATCTGCCTCAGTAGGAGGTGTGACGCATCAACTGGAGGTCAGGTGACAGTAGGTCAACCATGGAGTCCACACTTAAGGCAACAGGAGCATAAAATCTAAAGTGTGGAAAGAAGAAATATAACTCAACAGAAGTGCTAAAAACTAAAATGCAAAGAAAATTACACAGAGAGTTGATATATCTGTTTGAGACGGTGTCTTAAATTTAAAAAGCAGAAGTAGTTATGCTAAGTGAAATAAGCCAATCAGAGAAAGACAATTATCATATGTTTTCACTCATACAAGGAGCATAAGGAATAGTGCAGAGGCCAATAGAGGAAGAGAAGGAAAACTGAATGGGAAGAAATCAGAAAGAGAGGCAAACCATATGAGACTCTTGACTCTGGGAATGAGCATTGTGGAAAAGGAGGTAGGTGGGGAGATGAGGTAACTTAGTGATAGGCTTTAAAGAGGGCACATGATATGATGAGCACTGGGTGTTATATTCAGCTAATGAATCATTGAACATTATATCAAAAACTGATGATGCACTATGCCTTGGCTAATTGAGTTTTAATAAAAAAATTTACTTTATATGCAACTAATGAATTGTTGAACACTACCTCAAAAACTAAAGCAATAAAACTAATGCAATAAAAATTACAGAAAAAAAGTAGTTGATTTTACCAAGAAAGGTCAAGATTTAAAGTGAAGGAGCTCTAGAAATGTCTTTATTGATTTTTTTCTGGCCTCCATAAAGATTAATGGTAGAGAGGGGCGCCTGGGTGGCACAGTCGTTAAGCGTCTGCCTTCGGCTCAGGGCATGATCCCAGCGTTCTGGGATCGAGCCCACATCAGGCTCTTCCGCTGGGAGCCTGCTTCTTCCTCTCCCACTCCCCCTGTTTGTGTTCCCTCTCTCGCTGGCTGTCTCTGTCAAATAAATAAATAAAATCTTAAAAAAAAAAAAAGATTAATGGTAGAGAAACCAGCTCCCCTGCTCTAGTCAGCAGTGGCCAAAGTCTCTCAGTTGAACAGTTCAGAATTATAGTAGGTTTACTTGGTGTAAATTCCTGATACTTTTAATGGATTTTTTGTGGTAGAACTTGGGTATTACTTTTTGGCTTAGATTTTTCCTATTTAACTTTTTTTTCTTTTACACTGACCATGGAGCTAACAATTCAACCAGTAGTAAAAGAGTTATTAGCAATTATTAAGCTCGTAGGCTGAGACATGTGAGAAACAGCACCTGGACTCCTGATATCTGTGCAGTTGCAAGGCCATAAATTCCTTCAAGTCCCTGAAATTCTCCAAAGCAAAGAAGTTTGGTTTTTTTGTTTTGTTTTGTTTTGTGGAGTTTGCCCTTCTGATAGTTCCTTGTTCATGCAAGACCATTAAACTAAAAGAGCAGCCTCCAAATAGCACAGTTTTGCATTTCTAATCTACAGAGTTTGTACCCACATTTTCTCAAATCTAAGTGACAGGAGGAGAAGGTGGGTTGGGAATTTATCTCACTAACTTATGCAATTTCCCACCTGAGAGGGAGGACCATGTGAGGTTTTTTCAGACATGGAACAAACTACTTCAAGGCCAAAAATATCCATGATGCTGATATCAGTGTGAGGAGATGAGTCAGCAGGGCCAGTTGGGGGTCTTCAGTCCCTCAGTTTGATTCAAATCTGGGACCAAATCCAAGAAATCAAGAGATATCTAGTAAATTCAATTGATGATCCCCAGGATTTAGTATGTTAAACTAAGTTCAAGTAATCCAACAACACATGAAAGGTGGGTAGTTCCTGAGTTCTTGCCTGGAACAACTATTAGAAGTTCTGATTGAATTTTGTGGACTGACATCATTTAATGCATAGCGTAGCCTGGAGAAAACAAGCCTGATGATTGTAAATATATGCAGTTGCTTTTTGCACGGACAGGTTATAAACAGTTCTGGGGCTTGAGATGTAAAAGTAAAAATCAGCTACTCTCAACATCCTGGGGATATTTTTTGTAATCTGGGGGATTAATTTTGCTAGACTACAAAAAATTGTAGAGGTAGCAGATATATACAGTCCTTACTCTAAACAAGGTAAATATGTTGACTCCGGAAGTTGGTGTGAGAATGTTTCACTTAAATTTCTACTATATGCTGTTGTTTTGAAAATAATAATATACACAATAATAGCAGAGGAAAAGGCAGACATTCTTCAGAGGGTGTTTTAGTGCATGTGCATGTGTGTGCGTGTGCATTCACACTCAAAAGCAGATAAGTATCTGGATTAAATACTGTCTTTATGGTCATATGAGATTTTTATTACCATCATATAAAAGGAGAAGGGCAAAGTACCAGATAGAGTACACTCCATGATATTCCATGTCCTTAGGTCACTTTCATATTCCTGTTGGTTGCAGTACAGGGAGGAAGGCAACTGGATGATCTGAGCGAAGCTTCTAAGTAATGGGTTTCAGTATTTCAGAGAGGGTTCAAGAGGAGAAGAAGGTCCAGTGTATCCTGAGAAACTAATATTTTTGGGTTGGTGATTAAGCCAGGTAAATGAAAAGAAATTTTTATGGTGGGGAAAAAAGTCAGAGTTGTGTGTGTGTGTGTGTGTGTGTGTGTGTGTGTGTGTGTTTATGAAGGAACTGAAAAATGTCAATAGGGAGAGTAAAAATCCAGGGGAAAGCGTCTCAATTTAATGTCTTTCACCCTCATGATTAGTCCATCTTTGTTCTACCTACATCCTTTCTCTAGTTAGAAAATATTAACTATTCTAAAATAAAAAGCTGTAATCCTCTCCAACCTTAGATACTAGGTGTTCATCTTACTCTCTCTGGTTCTTAGAAATTATGTAGCTTTATCTTGTTTATGATAGACCATTCCATGGTCCTTATATTTTTCTTAGATCCCTTATTTCTCTGATAACTGCCTTTCCAGCAGGAATATTTATTTCCTGTCAGATTAGAACACTCTGAGTCTCTTTTCTTCCCTGTGCCCCCTCCCCAATCTCAATCACTCACCCAAAACCCACTCAGGAATTCATTCAGGCAAATTAAGATCTTCTCTATATCTTCTTGCTTTTTATATCTCCTTCAGGAAAATGAGGGATTACAGAAGTCTTGTAATCAGGCAAGGCTTCCTGCAGTCCCCTGAATTGGGGCTGACAAATGAGGTTACCTTTCTCAAAGTGCACACTTGACCCAGAACAGAAGCTCCTTCCAACCCCAACCTTGTCCTCGATTTAAAAATGTAGGCTAAGCCCAGATGGCAATTTTGTCCTATATCCCTAGGGAGTGATGGAGGTCAGCTTCCTGAGGAAAACTGACCTAGTTCATGATTTTTCTGTTTGTTTACAGGAAAGAAGTAAAGAAAAACACTTTTAAGCTATATAGGAGTCAACTTTCGTCTCTGGGATTCCATATTTCACATCTTACATCATAATGACTAAATTGTCCAAGATTATGTTAGCTACCCTTCTAATCATGGTGCTAATTTTTTTTTATCAAGTCACCCCTGAGGAGCCCAGAGAAAATGGTAAGTTTAAAAATGATTGATGTTATAGGTCTGGATATTTTTGGGATTATGACCTGAGCCAAAGGCAGATGCTTAACCTACTGAGCGACCCAGGGACCCCATGGACTGTCATATTTTTATTTTCATTTGCTTGCATGTAGTTTTTAATTTCTTCTTTCAATTCCCACTTAACCCATTTATTCTTTAGTAGGATGTTCTTTAACCTCCACATACTTTTCATCTTTCTAATTTTTTTCTTGTTGTTGACTTCAAGTTTCATAGTGTTGTGGTCTGAAAATATGCATAGTGTGATCTCAATCTTTTTGTACTTGTTGGGGACTGACTTGTGACCTAGAATGTGATCTATTCTAGATAATGTTCTATGTACACTTGAAAATAATATGTATTCTGCTGCTTTATGATGAAATGTCCTGAATATATGTTAAGTCCATCTGGTCTAATGTGTCATTCGATGCCATTGTTTCCTTGTTGATTTTCTGCTTAGAGGATCTGTCCATTGATGTAAGTGGGGTGTTAAAGTCCCCTACTACTATTGTATTATCAATGAGTTTATGTTTCTTATCAATTGATTTATATATTTGGGTTCTTCAACATTGGGGGCATAAATATTTACAATCGTTAGATCTTCTTGATTGACAGAGCCCTTAATTATGATATAGTGCCATTCCTCATCTCTTGTTACAGTCTTTGGTTTAAAATCTAGTTCGTCTGATATAAGAATAGCTACTCCAGCTTTTTGTCACCCATTATCATGAGAGATCGTTCTCCATTCCCTCACTTTCAATCTGCAGGTGAGTATAGGTCTAAAATAAGTGTCTTGGGGTGCCTGATGGCTCAGTCAGTTAAGATTCCAATTCTTCATTTCAGCTCAGGTCATGATCTCAGGATCCTGGGATCAAGGCTTGCATCAGGCTTCATGCTCAGTCGGGAGTTCACTACAGGATTTCTCTCCCTCAACATCTGCCCTTCTCTCTCTCTCTTAAATAAATAAATCTTTAAAATATTAAAATAAAATAAAGAGTCTCTTGTAGGCAGCATATAGATAGGGTTTTTTAAAATTATTATGATATATTAGTCACCAAACAGAACATCATTAGTTTTTGATGTAGTATTCCATGATTCATTGTTTGCATATAACACCCAGTGCTCCATGCAATACGTGCCCTCCTTAATACCCATCACCAGGCTAGCCCATCCCCTCAAACCCCTCTCCTCTAAAACCCTGTTTGTTTCCCAGAGTCCATAGTCTCTCATGGTTCATCTCCCTCTCAATTCCCCCCACCCTTCATTTTTCCCTTCCTTCTCCTCATGTCCTCCCTGCTATTCCTTATGTTCCACAAATGAGTGAAACCACATGATAATTATCTTTCTCTGCTTGACTTATTTCACTTGGCATAATCTCCTCCAGTTCCATCCATGTTGATGTAAATTGTGGGTAATCATTCTTTCTGAAGGCTAAGTAATATTCCATTGTATATATGGACCATATCTTATTTATCCATTTGTCTGTTGAAGGGCATTTCAGGTCCTTCCACAGTTTGGCTATTGTAGACATTCCTGCTATGAACATTGGAGTTCACGTGTCCCTTGTCTTCACTACATCTGTATCATTGGGGTAAATACCTAGTAGTGCAATTCCTGAGTTGTAGGATAGTTCTATTTTTAACTTTTTGAGGAACATCCACACTGTTTTCTAAAACAGTGGCTGTTTCTTACCAACGATGTAAGAGGGTTTCCCTTTCTCCACATCCTCTCCAACATTTGTTGTTTCTTGCCTTGTCAATTTTTGCCATTCTAACTGGTGTAAGGTGGTATCTCAATGTGGTTTTGTTTGAATTTCCCTGATGGTTAATGATGTTGAACATTTTTTCATGTGTCTGCTCGCCATTTGTATGTCTTCATTAGAAAAGTGTCTGTTCATATCTTCTGCCCATTTTCTGATTTGATTATTTGTTTCTTGGGTATTGAGTTTGAGAAGTTCTTTATAGATCTTGGATACCAGCCTTTCATCTGTAGTGTCATTTGTAAATATCTCCTCCCATTCCATGGGTTGCCTCTTTGTTTTGTTTACTGTTTCCTTGGCTGTGCAGAAGCTTTTTATCTTGATGAAGTCCCACAAGTTCATTTTTGCTTTTGTTTCCCATGCCTTTGGAGACGTGTCTTGAAAGAAGTTGCTGTGGCCAATGTCAAAGAGGTTACTGCCTATGTTCTCTGCTATGATTTTGATGGATTCCTGTCTCACATTGAGGTCTTTCATCCATTTAGAGTTTATCTTTGCATATGGTGTGAGAGAGTGGTCAAGTTTCATTCTTCTGTATATACTTGTCCAATTTTCCCAGCAACATTTATTGAAGAGACTGTCTTTTCTCCATTGGATGATTTTTCCTGCTTCATCAAAGATTAGTTGACCAGAGAGTTGAAGGTCCATATCTGGGATCTCTATTCTGTTCCATTGATCTATGTGACTGTTTTTGTGCCAGTACCATGCTGCCTTGGTGATCACAGCTTTGTAGTATAGCTTGAAATCAGGCAACATGATGCCCCCAGCTTTGCTTTTCTTTTTCAACATTTCCTTGACAATTCAGGGTCTTTTCTGGTTCCACATAAATTTTAGGATTGTTTGTTCCAGCACTTTGAAAAATGTCATTGGTATTTTGATCGGGATGGCATTGAAAGTATAGATTGCTCTGGGTAGCATAGACATTTTAATTATGTTTATTCTTCTGATTCATGAGCATGGAATGTTTTCCCATCTTTTTGTGACTTCTTCAATGTCTTTCATAAGTGTTCTGCTGTTTCTAGAGTATAGATCCTTTACCTCTCTGGTTAAGTTTATTCTGAGATATTTATTGTTTTTTGGTGTTATAGTTATGGAATCTATTTCCTAATTTCCCTTTCTTCAGTTTCATTGTTAGTATATACAAAAGCAACTGATTTCTGAGCACTGATTTTGTATCCTGCCACATCACTGAAATGCTGTATGAGTTCTAGTAATTTTGGGGTGGAGTCTTTTGGGTTTTCCACATAAAGTATCCTGTAGTCTACAAAGAGAGAAAGGTTTGACTTCTTCTTTGCCAATTTGAATACCTTTTATTCTTTTTTGTTTTATGATTGCTGTTGCTAGGTCTTCTAGTACTATGTTGAACAATAATGGTGAGAGTAGACATCCTTGTCATGTTCCTGATCTTAAGGGAAAGGCTCTCAGCTTTTCCCCATTGAGAATGATATTCACTGTGGGCTTTTCATAGATGGTTTTTATGAAGTTGAGGAATGTACCCTGTATCCCCACACTCTGAAGGGTTTTAATCAGGAAAGGATGCTGTATTTTGTCAAATGCTTTTTCTGATCAATTGAGAGGACCGTATGATTCTTTTCTCTTCTCTTGTTAATCTGATCTATCACACTGATTGATTTGTGAATGTTGAACCACACTTGCATCCCAGGAGTAAATCCTACCTAGTCCTGATGGATAATCCTTTTAATGTACTGTTGGATCCTATTAGCTAGGATCTTGATGAGAATTTTGGCATCCTTATTCATCAGGGTTATCGGTCTGTAATTCTCCTTTTACATGGTGTCTTTGCCTGGTTTTGGGATCAAGGTAATGCTGACCTCATAGAATGAGTTTGGAAGTTTTTCTTCTGTTCCCTTTTTCTGAAACAGCTTCAGGAGAATAGGTATTATTTCTTCTTTGAATGTTTGCTAGAATTCCCCCATGGAATCCATAATACCCTGGACTCTTGTTTTTTGGGAGGTTTTTGATTACAGCTTCAATTTCCCTACTGGTTATGGGTCTGTTGAGATTGTCTATTTCTTCCTATTTCAGTTTGGCAGTTTCTTGCAAAGCAAAACATAGTTTTACATACAATCCAGCAATTGTGCTCTCAGGTATTTACCCAAATTAGCTGAAAAGTTATGTCTACACAAAACCTGAACATGAAAGCTTGTAGCAGCTTAAAACATAATTGCCAAACACGGGAAACAACCAAGTGCTTCAATGGATGAATGAATAAACAGACTATGGTACATTCATACAACAAAACATTATAAAACAATACAAAGAAATTAGCCTTTTGCATCAATGCTCATTAGAGTTATAGACCTGCAGTTTTCTCCTCTTATGATGTCATTGTCTGGCTTTGGTATCAGGATGATGCTGACCTCATAAAATTAATATGAAGGTGTTCCCACTCCTATCTTTTGGAAGAATTTAAGAGTAATTGTTATTAGTTCTTTGATGATTGGTAAAATCCACCTGTGAAACCATCTGGTGCTAAATCTTTCTTGGGAGGTTTTTGATTACTACTTAAATCTCCTATTTATTGTTCTGTTTAAACATTCTATATCTTCTTAATTCAGTCTTGGGAAATTGATGTTTTAGGAATTTATTAATTTCTTCTGCATTATCCAGTTTGTTGGCATGTAATTATTTATAATGATTTCTTATGATCCTTTATTTCTGGGGCATCTGTTTTAATATCTCCATGTTCACTTCTGATTTTATTTATGTCTTCTCTCTTTTTTCCCTTAATCTAGTCTAGCTAAGTGTTTTTAATTTTTTTACCTTTTCAAAAAACTGACTCATTATGTTGTTCATTTTTTCTAATGCTTTTGTATTACCAGTTTGATTTATTTCTGCTCTGATCTCTACTATTTTCTTCCTTCTGCTAAGTTTAGGCTTAAGTTTGTTCCTCTTTTACTTCCTTGAGATGTAACTTTAAACTGTTTGAGATCTTCTCTAGTATAGGTGTTTATCTCCATAAAATCCTGCTTATTATTTCCTGAACATAAATGTAAAAAATCCTCAATAAAATGTTAGCAAACTAATTCAATAGCACTTTAAAATCATTATTCACCATTATCAAGTGGGATTTATTCTTGGCATACAAAGTTGGTTCAAAATACACAAATCAGTCCATGTCATACAACACATTAATCAAATGAAATATTTAAAATAACATGTTCATCTTAATAGATGCAGGGAAAAAATTTGACAAAGTTCACCATCCATTCATGATAAAAGAGAACTCCAAATAAAATAGATGTAGAAGGAACATACATCAACACAAGAAAGGTTATATCCAAACAGCCCACAGCTAACATCATAAATAATATGGGAAAACAGAACACCCCCTCTTTTTTTAAGATACAGTACAAGGTAAGCATATTCACTTTCCAGATCAGAAAGGAATAAGTAAAATTTTCTCTGCAGATGACATGTTCCTACTGTAGGAACTGTAAAAATACATCTTTATATATAATACATTTATCTATCTATATCTATATACTACATCTATATATACTACATCTATCCATATCTATATATCTATCTATATCTATATCTACTACATCTTTATCCATTCATTTATTCATGGACACTTAGGTTGCTTCCATACCTTGGTTGTTCTAAATAACATAGCTATAAATGTAAGGGTGCATATATATTTTTTATTAGAATTAATATTTTTCTTTTCTTTGGGTAAATACCCACAAACAGAATTACAGGACTGAGACAACATGGATGGAGTTACAGGGTACTACTTGTACATGACAACATGGATAGAACTGGAGGGTAATATGCTAAGTGAAATAAGTCAGACATGGAAAGACATATAGCATATGATTTCAATTATATATGGAATATAAAACAAAGAAACAACACCAAAAATAAACAGATTCATAGTCAACAAACTAACAGTTGCCAGAGAAGAAAGGGATGGGGGGCAGATAGGCAAAGTACATGAAGGACATTAAGAAGTATAAACTTTCAGTTATGAAATAAGTAAGCCAGGTGGAGAAAAACTAAAGCAAAGGAAATACAGTCAATAATATTGTAATAACTTTTTATGGTAACTGCACTTACTATGGTGTACTATGTTGTTTACCTGAAACTAATATAATATTATATATCAACTCTACTTCCATTAATTTTTTAAAAGCCTCCATCAAAAAACTTTCATTTTTATTTATTTTTTATTTAAATTTGATTAGCCAACATATAGTACATCATTAGTTTCAGATGTAGTGTTCAATAATTCATCAGTTGCGTATAACAACCAGTTCTCATCACATCATGTGTGCTCTTTAACGCCCATTACTCAGTTGCCCCACACCCCCATCTGCTCCCCTTCTGCAACTTTCAATTTATTTCCCAGATTCAAGAGTCTTTCGTGGTTTATCTCACTCTCTGATTTCTTCCCATTCAGTTTTCCTTCCCTTCCCCTATGATCCTCTGCACTATTTCCTATTTTCCACATATGAGTGAAAAAACTTTTAGAATATACTTAACTAATGAATCATTGAACACTATATCAAGAACTAATTATGTACTATACAGTGGCTAACTGAACATAACAAAAAAAAGGAAAAGAAAAGAAAAGAAATTGTGCAACACAAAATCAACCCCAAAATCAATAGCATTTCTTTACACCAATAATGAACTATCCAAAAAGGAAATCAAGGGAGCAATCTCATTTACAAAATCAAGGAAAAGAATAAAATACTTAGGAATAAATTTAACCATGGAGGTGAAAAATCTGTACACTGAAAACTATAAAATATTGATAAAGGAAAGTTAGGAAGGCACAAATAAATAGAAAGATATCCCATGTTCATGGATTGGAAGAATTATCATTGCTAAAATGACCTTGCCACCCACAGTAATTTACAATTGCAATGCAATCCCTATCAAAGTATCGATGGCATTTTCGTGGAATAGAAAAAACAATGCTAAAATCTGATGAAACTGCAAAAGACACCAAATTGCTAAAACAATCTTGAGAAGAATAACTTTGCAGATATTACACTTAGTGGTTTCAAATTATATTAATCCAAACAGTATGACACCAGAATACAGGCAGACATATAGATCTATAGAACAAAATCACCCAGAAATAAACTCATGCATATAGGGTCAACTAATTTTCAGGAAGGATGCCGAGAATACACAATGAGGAAAGGATCATCTTTAACAGTGTTGGGAAAACCATATATTCACAGGAAAAAGAATGAAATTGGTCTTTATCTTATACAATACACAAAAATGAACTCAAAATGTGCTAAGGAATTAAATAGAAGTCCTGAAACTATAAAACTGATAGAAAAAAAAAAGCAACATAGGTAAAATGCTCCTCAACGATGGTCTTGCCAATAAATTTTTTTTAAAGATTTTATTTATTTATTTGACAGAGATAGAGACAGCCAGCGAGAGCGGGAACACAAGCAGGGGGAGTGGAAGAGGAAGAAGCAGGCTCATAGCAGAGGAGCCTGATGTGGGGCTCTATCCCATAACGCCGGGATCACACCCTGAGCCGAAGGCAGACGCTTAACCGCTGTGCCACCCAGGCACCCCTTGCCAACAAATTTTTTGATATGACACCAAAAGCACAGGCAACAAAACCAAACTTAAACGAGTGGAGATATGTCAAACTAAAAAGCTTCTATGCAGTAAAGAAAACCATCAACAGAGTGAAAACACAACCTATAGAATGAGGGTAAACATTTGCAAGCCAGGTTAAAGAGTTAATATCCAAAATATGTAAGGGATTCAAATAACTTATACCTGTTAGAATGACCATTATCAAAAAGACAAAAGATAGGTGTTGGAGTGGGTGTGCAGAAAAGGGAATCTTTGTACACTGTTGGTAGGAATGTAACTCGTTTAGTCATTATAGAAAACGGTATAGAGGTTTCTTTAAAAATGAAAAATAGAATCACTGTATGATTAAGCGATCCCACTTCTGGGTATATATTCAAAGGAAATAAAATCAGTATGTTGAAGAAGTACCTAAATTTCCATATTCATTGCAATATTATCCACATTAGCCAGGTTATGGAATCAACTTAAGTGTCCATAAGGATAAATGGATAAAGAAAATATTATATATATGTACACATATACATACACACATGTGCACATGCACAATGGAACAGTATTGAGTGCTAAAAAAAAAAAAACCCTTCCATTTGCAACATGTTTGAACCTGAAGGGCATTATGCTGAATGAAATAAGCAATATGGAGAAAGACAAATACCATATGGTACCACTTACATGTTGAATCTTGGGGGGGAAAAAGTGAATTTATAGAAACAGAACAGAATGATAGTTGCCAGGGCTGGAAAGTTAGGGAAATGGGGAGATGTGAGTCAAAGGATAAAAGTTCTCAGATATAAGATAAATAAGTTCTGGAGATCTAATGTACAGCATGGGGACTGTGGTTAAAAATACTATATTGTATACTTGAAATTTGCAAACACTGCAAAGCACAAACATTCTCACTTAAATACATACATATATAAATACATACATACCAATAACTGTGTGAACTGATGGTTGTATTAATTTAACTTGATCATGATAATTACTTCACAAAGTATAAATATGTCAAATCAACATATTTTACAGTTTAAATACATATGATTTTATTTTTCAATTATACTGCAATAAAGCTAAAGAAAAGGTGGGGGGGAGAAAAATTAGATAGCTTTATAAACCTATTGGAATTTCTAAAACAAAATATTTAGAAGCTGGAATACCAAGTGCTGGTAAGGATGTGGAACAAGAATTCCCATTCACTGATTGTGGGAAAGAAAAACAGTAAAGTATCTTTGATAATCAGAATTACCAATGAATGATTCAATTATACAAAATGAAATAGGGAAGAAAGAAGCTGACCTAAACTTATTTATTGGCATAAATATCTTCTTAATATACACTGATTATAACTTTAACGTGTATAGAATTTGTAGTGATGTCAAATAATCAAATAATGAATGTCAAATCCTGGTATTTGTAATTTGTATTTTCTTTTCTTTCTGATCTTTTAAACTAGAGATCTATTGATATTTTTGATATAATATTGATTTAGTCAAAAAGAAAACTGTGGTTCCTATTACTTTTTCTATTATATATCTGTTTTCTACTTAATTGACTTCTGCTCTGATCTTCATCATTTACTTTCTTTTACTTTTGAAGAGTTTAACTCTTAATTTTTAGTTTCTTAAATGTAGAAGATTAGGTCTTTAATTTGAGATCTTTCTGTTCTTTTTATATAGGTATTTTAGTGCTAAAATTATGCCTCTGAATACTACATTAGCTATATACCACAAATTTTAATATATTTTCATTCTCATTCGTTAAAATTATGTTTTTTCCGTTTTTGTTTTTTCTGAGAGAGAGAGAGCATTAGTGGGGGAGTGAGGAAGAGGGAGGGAGAATTTTAAGCAGGCTCCATGCCCAGTGGGGAGCCCAACACAGGGTTCAATCTCAAGACCCTGAGATCATGACCTGAGCCAAAATCCAGAGTTGGTAGCTTAACTGACTGAGCCACCCAGATGCCCCTAAAATTATGTTTGATGTCACTTTTGATTTTTTCTTTGGGTCATGGGTTTTAAAAAATATAGTATTTGATTTTCACATATAGAGCAATATTTTAAAAAATATATTCACCCTAATTAAATTTAGCGGTCAGAGGACACACTAATTGAGTTATTTAAAATTTATTTGAACTCTGTTATATACATGGTTATGATTTATCTTAATGAATGTTCTAAGTACACTTTTTGTTCTTACTACTTTGTTTTTGCATACAGTGTTTTATAGGTGTCTGTTATTTCGAATTTGTTGATAATGCTATGATCTTTTATATTCTTACTATTCTTCCTTTTACTTGTCCCATCAATTACAGGGAGAAAACTATTGAGCTATTCAGCTATAATTGGGGATTTGCCTAAGTCTCCTATTAGTTTGGTCAGTTTCTTCTAGTATTTTGAAAGTGTGTTATTAGGTATAAACAGATTTAGAATTGTTATATATTCTGCAGATATTGATCTTTTATCACCATGAGATGTCTCTTCTTTTTCTTGTAGTATTTCTTCTGAAGGCAATTCTGTCTAATATTACTATGACAGTGTCAAATGATTTACCGGTGCAACTTGTTGGAGGAGTAAATATCAGTGTCAAACAAACTTGGGTATGTAATATTCTTCTTCCAACAGAGCAGAATATTATCTATCACATTTGAGAAGAAGCTTTACGTGATTAAGTTTCTGATTTGGGCTCTCATGTATTCATGCTTTCTCCCAAGATAGCAACAATAAGGACCTATTATATTTACAGGCCCCATCTTAATCCTGAGCACAGAGTATCCAGCTAAGTGCAACCAGGTGCAGAAGCTGGAAGAAGGAAGGAAGGAAGGAAGGAAGGAAGGAAGGAAGGAAGGAAGGAAGGAAGGGAGAAAAGAAAGAAAGAAAACAGAAAGAAAGAAAGAAAGAAAGAAAGAAAGAAAGAAAGAAAGAAGAAAGAAAGAAAAAAGAAAGAAAGAAAAAGAAAGAAAGAAAGAAAGAAAGAAAGAAAGAAAGAAAGAAGAAAGAAAGAAAAAAGAAAGAAAGAAAAAGAAAGAAAGAAAGAAAGAAAGAAAGAAAGAAAGAAAGAAAGAAAGAAAGAAAGAAAGAAAAGAAAAAGAAAGGTGGGAGGGAGGCAGAAAGACAGAAAAAAAAAAAAAAACCCAGAGCATCTTCTACTTTTGAATATTAACATTACCCAAGGCTAAAAACAATTTGACACTGATATTTATTCTTTCAACAAGGTGCACTGGTAAATCATTTGGCAATGGGCATCAATGTGTAAGTTTATTTTAAGGAGGAAGTGAAAAATAATACAATCTAAAGTAAATGTCAATGGCAACAGAGTGATGGGAAGTTTGTTCATATAAGTTATATAGTCATTCAGGATGATGATAATATATATGCTGGAGATAGGAGGCAGAAATAAAATCTCTGAGGCAATCTGTGAGATTCACAAATTGAAAATCAGCCTATTAACCTCTCTAGAACACAAATACAAATTTTCTTAATTATTCTGACATTTAGATAAATGCAATATATTTTTCTTCTGTTTTTCAGTGATCAGTACAGAAAAGAGTCATTTTTTTTTCTTTAGCATTATTCTAGTGCTTGTCCTCTTTGTGGGGAGTTTTCAGTATATTTTCATTTTTTCTTTCTCCTCCAATGGCATTTACATGTGTATTTTTAAATTTCATCTTTTCTGTCAATGCCTGTAAGAATATAGTAATTTTATATAACTCTCTTGGTAAGGATATCTAGAGATTACTCTACCTTGTTTTCTAACCTCTATCCTTCAACTTCCACCTAACCCCATTCTCCTTTTTCCCTTACTTTCACTGCTCACTATCCGCAATTTTTCTCTATTCTTGTCTTTTCTGAGCACGAGTGATTACCAGATTCACTATTAAGATGTTAAGATGAGAGATATTGGGGTATCAAACCTGAAGTTACTGCTATTTATATGATTTTCTGAAAAACATTTTAGATTTTGGTTACCCATTACAATTTCTGACTTATCATTCCCTTGATGTGATCATTTTAATTTTTCCAAATCTTCTAGAAGTCTAGCTATCTCTATCAGTGCCAGATAAATTACTCTTTGATACCTATTACTTTAGAGAAGTGCTTCTTTTTAACTGACATTCTCTAAGAAGCCTTTATTGTTAATGTCTTCAAAGATTAAGATCATAATTTTCTCCTTAGATGTTGTCATTACCAAATGCTTCCACATATAGTTTGTCAGACAATATTGCTTTGAGCACCTGTTACAAAAATTGAACAGTACCTGCTTTCCAAATTTACTGATTGAATTCAATTTTTCTTTTATATATTTGTCAAAAAAAATCCTCATAAGAAAGAGAAGGTGAGGGGCGCCTGGGTGGCACAGCGGTTAAGCGTCTGCCTTCGGCTCAGGGCGTGATCCCGGCGTTATGGGATCGAGCCCCACATCAGGCTCTTCTGCTATGAGCCTGCTTCTTCCTCTCCCACTCCCCCTGCTTGTGTTCCCTCTCTCGCTGGCTGTCTCTGTCTGTCAAATAAATAAATAAAATCTTTAAAAAAAAAAAAAAGAAAGAGAAGGTGAGTTCCATTACTCTTTTGACCTCTAGTTATTCCCTGTTGTTAGTTTTTTAACTTCTTAATTTTTCTTTTGGGCTTTAATCATCAATTGAATTTCTTTATTTTCTATGACATAACAATGTGAATAAAGTTTGCCTCTCAAATTGAAACCTACATAAGTTTTAAATGTACCTTTACTTCCACACATTGTCTTTTTTGTCATAACATCTCCTTTGACTGGTTCTACCACCTCCCTCTTTCACTTATAAGGAAACTTGTTATTGGATTGGACCAGTCCAGATAATCAAAGATAATTCCATCTCAAGATCCTTAACTTAATTACATATGCAAAGTCTCTTTGCCATGTAAGATAACTTACTCACAGATTCCTAGGATAAGTGTGTGGACATGTTTAGGAGGCCATTATTTTGCCTATCGCAATATTTCTGTATCCTTCAACAGTATAGAGATGCTTTGTAGTTTTTATGCTTTAAAGGTTTATTTGTTATATGTTATATACACTTAAAGTAGGAAATTTCAGCACCACAATATGTGCTCTGAAGATAAATTGTGAACATATCTCTATGGAATTTTTAGAAAATTTGAGAAAACTAGAGCAGAGCATTTTATTCCCCTTTTATGAACTTTATATAAAAGTTTTTTGATATAGGTTTTTAGATATATGTAACAATATACTATGTCTTTATTTTATCCTCTGGCTTCTTTCACTCAGTACAACTATTTTGAGATTCATCCATGAAGAAATTGTTTACTCTTATTTTTTACTGAATAATATTCTATTATATGGATATACTATAATTGATTCATCAATTAACCAGCTCTTAAGCATTTAGTTTGTTTCCATTTTGGGGAACATAGATAGATATGATAGATGATTGATAGATAGATAGATAGATAGATAGATAGATAGATGATAGATAGATAGATAGATAGATAGATAGATAGATAGATAGGGACATATAGTTACATTGTTATATAATGACCATCTTGTCTCATTGCAAATTTTGACTTAAAATCTATTTTGTCTTATATAATTACAGCAACTCCCACTTTTGGTTTCCATTAGCATGAAATATGTTTTCCTTTTCTTCACTTTGAGTCTATGTACATCCATAAAGCTGAAGTAAGTCTCTTATAGGTAGCTTATAGTGAGTCTTATTTTTTCAATCCATCCAGCTACTCTGTGCCTTTTGATTGGTGAATTCAATTGATTTACACCAAGAGTAATAATTGATATGTAAGGGCTTACTAACATCAGACATCTTATTAATTACTTTCTGATTGTTTTGTTTTTCCATTTTTTCCCTCTGTTTTTGCCTACTTCTGTAAATTGTTGTTTTGAGTTTTTTGTTTTTGTGTTTTTGGTTTTTTGTTTTGTTTGTTTGTTTTGTCATTATATGCTCCATTTCCCTCTTCTTAGTCTTTTGTCAATTGGATCTACTCTAGGTTTTTGCTTTGCTTGCTATAGGGTTTACATAAAATATATTATAGATTAAATAGTTAATTTTAGATTAATAGCAACTTATTTTTGATAACTTACAAAGGTTCCACCTTTTATAGTATTGATTTACTTCTTTTTATGTTGTGATTTGACTAACAATGTATAGATTCCATAGTTATTTTTACTATTCGTTTCCTTTAACTACTATAGTTGAGTGGTTAAAATGCTATCTTATCATAGAATTACAATTTTCTAAATCTGTGTGTTTTTCATCTTTACCATTGTGTTGTGTACTTTCATGTTTTCATGCAGTGACTAGTATCTTTTCATTTCAGCTTGGAGAACTGCTTTCGGCATTTTTTATAAGACAGGTCTTGTGGTGGTGAACTCCCTCAACTTTTTTTGTCTGGAAAAGCCTTTATGTCTCATTCATACTTGAAAGATAATTTTGCTAGGTAGTGTATTATTTGCTCATAGTTTTTAAATTTCAACACTCTGAATTATGCATTCTACTCTCTCTTGACCTATGGAGTTTCTGGTGAGAAATCTGCTTATAGCCTGATGGGGACTCCTTTGTACGTTAATTTTTTTCCTGGTTGCCTTTAAGATTCTATCTTTGTCATTGATTTTTGTTTGTATGTTTGTTTCTACTGTGTTTATCACTACCATAAAAACTGTTGAAAAAATTCATTCTCAGTTCTCCAACAGCTCTCATCCTTCCCTCTTGCCCACACAACTCCTGATCCATTTCCTCAGGTCAAAACTGAACTTGTTCACTGCCATTTTCACAGAAAACAACCAGTGTCAGGGAAGAAGGTTAGATGAAGGCAGCAGTACTGTCCAGGTTCCATCCAAAGGTAGGATGGGCAGAGATTAACAGAATTCAGAAGAAGGGCTGGTGGCTTTACAATGGCATAATCTAACTAAAGTGGACTGCAGAGGAGATAGGGTAGCCATCAGAAGCTTTAGAGGGCATATAATGGGCTTGTGTCAAACCCAGAAAGAAAGAGACCAGGAGAAGAATGGGGAAAGCAGGGAGGCAGTCTTGCAGAAAGTTTCACAATTCTTCTATGTTGGGAGGTGCAGGTAGTCTAAAGGGGACTAAGAACCTCATTCATTTTGGAGAAAAACTTACTCTGATGTTGGAAAGTCACAAAGATGCCATGGACACTAAGCAAGGCTACATACAAAGGGATGAACAATTTTACAAACCACAGTGATCACAGACCAGAGTGGTGGGCATCATGCTACTGACTCATAAACTACAAAATCCAAAAGCAGGGAGAGTGGCCTTTCAGGGAGTAACTCTGCACCAGTCATCCATACTTGACCCAAGGTCAAATTGGTGAGTTTCACAGAGCAACTGGCAACATAGGGGTAGGGGCTGTGACATAAAAAGGACTTAACAACAAGCAGCCAGAAGAAGGAAATGGTAAGAAACTGCTCCAAGGATCTCAGGAATTAGGGCAGTACTGCAGACTGGATAGACAGATGCACAAGAAACAGCATCAAAGAGGTTTCCTGTTCAGCAGCCAGTTGACAAGGAGAAAGATCCAGAAGGCAGCTGAAGGGAGCAAAGATGGGGTCCTGAAGATGAGTCTCTGGAGGCTGAATCAGAAGAAAGACCATACAGTGGGCACCAGTGATAAAACACAACTCTGGACCCCAAATGAGTGAGGTAGCAGTTTCAGCTGGGTGTCACTGACCAAGGGTGGTGGGTGAAACAGTCTCATAGTAGCCATTATAGGGCCAGAGGGAAATATAGGGCCACTAGGTCACAGAAGGCTCCTTCTGGCCTGGATGAGAAGGCAAAGTCTCATAGGGAAGGTACATCAATGCCTGGGTGGTAGAGGCACAAAAGTCCTCACATCAACAGTGACCTTTTTTTTCAAAGTGTCAGCAGAAAAGGTGGTTGGATTTCTCTTCCAATCACAAGACATAGGGTATAGAATGGACACAAAAATAAAACCTATCCATATGCTGCCTACAAGAGACTCACTTTAGACCTAAAGACACTTGCAAATTGAATGTGAGGGGATAGAGAACCATCTAGCATTCTCATGGATATCAAAAGAAAGCCAGAGTAGCCATATCAGACTAACTAGATTTTAAATCAAAGTCATAACAAGAGATGAAGAAGGGTACTATATCATAATTAAGGGGTCTATTCATCAAGAAGATCTAACAATTGTAAATATTTATGCCCCCAATATGGGAGAACCCAAATATATGAATCAATTAGTAACAAACATAAAGAAACTCTTTGATAGTAATGCAATAGTAATAGTGAAATTTAACACCCCACTTTCAGCAATGGACAGATCATCTAAGCAGAAAATCAATAAGGAAACAATGACATTGAATGACACACCAGACCAGATGGACCTAGCAGATATACTCAGAGCATTTCACCCTAAAGCAGCAGAATACGCATTCTTTCTGAATGCACATGAGACATTCTTCAGAATAGATCACATATTGGGTCACAAATCAACCCTCAACAAGTACAAAAAGATTGAGATCATATGATGCATATTTTCAGACCACAGTGCTATGAAACTTGAAATCAGCCACAAGAAAAAAAAAAATTGGAAAGACCACAAATACATGGAGGTAAAGAACATCCTACTAAATAATAGATAGGTTAACCAGGAAATCAAAGAAGAAATTTGAAAGTACATGAAAACAGGGGCTCCTGGATGGCACAGTCGGTTGTGTTTGACTCTTGTTTTCAGCTCGGGTCATGATCTCATGGTCATGACATTGAGCCCCATGTTGTGCTCCCTGCTCAGCATGGAGTCTGCTTAATATTCTCTCTCCCTCTCCATCTGATCCTCCCACTCATGCTCTCTTTAAAATAAGTACATAAATCTTATTAAAAAGTACATAAAAACAAATGAAACTGAAAACACACCAGTCCAAAACCTCTGGGATGCAGCAAATGCAGTCCTAAAGGGAAGTATATTGTAATATAAGATTATTTCAAAAACCAGGAAAAGTCTCAAATACACACCCTAACCTTACACCTAAAGGAGCTAGAAAAAGAGCAACAAAAAAATAGTAAATCCATCAGAAGAAGGGAAATAATAAAGATTAGAGCAGAAATCAATGATATAGAAACAACCAAACAACAACAAATAAATAAACCAGTAGAACAGATCAGTGAAACTAAGAGCTTGTTCTTTGAAAGTATTAATAAAATTGATAAACCCCTAGACAGACTTATCAAAAAGAAAAGAGAAACAACCCAAATAAATAAAATCACAAATGAAAGAGGAGAGATCACAACCAACACCACAGAAATACAGTCATAAGAGAATATCATGAAAAAACATATGCTAATAAACTGGGCAATCTGGAGGAAAAAATAGGCAAATTCTTGAAACTTATGGACTACCAAGGGTGAAACAGGAAGAAATAGAAAATTTGAACAGACCAATAACCAGCAAAAAAATTAATCAGTAATCAAAAATCTCCCAGCAAACAAAAATCCTGGGCCAGATGGCTTCCCAGGGGAATTCTACTAGACTTTTGAGGAAGAGTTAATACTTATTCTTCTCAAACTATAACAAATAGTACAAAAGGAAAGAAAATTTCCTCATTTTTTCTATGAGACCAGCATTACCTTGATCCCAAAACCAGCAAAGACCCTACTAAAAAGGAGAATCACAGGCCAATATCCCTGATGAACATGGATGCAAAAATTCTCAACAAGATACTTGCAAATTGAGTCCGACAGCAAATGAAAAGAATTATTCACAATGATCAAGCAGGATTTATTCCTGAGCTGCAGGGGTGGTTCAATATCTGCAAACCAATCAACGTGATATGCCGTATTAAGAAAAGAAAAGATAAGAACCATATGATCCTCTCAATAGATTTGACAAAAGCATTTGACAAAATACAGGGTCAATTCATGATAAAAACCATTAACAAAGTAGAGATAGATGGAACATACCTCAACATCATAAAGGCTATATATGAAAGATCCACAGCTAATATCATCCTCAATGGGGAAAAGCAGAGAGCTTTTCCTTTATGGTCAAGAACAAGACAGAGATGTCTACTCTCACCATCACTATTTAACATAGTCCTGGACATCCTAGCCTCAGTCTTTATACAACAAAAATAAATAGAAGGCACCCAAATTGGGAAGAAAGAACTCAAACTTTCACTATTTGAAGATCACATGATACTCTATGTAGAACACTCAAAAGACTCCACTAAAAAATTGCTAGATCTAATACAGGCATGTAGCAAATTTGCAGGATTTAAAATCAATGCACAGAATTCTGTTGCATTTCTATACAACAATAATAAAGCAACAGAAAGAGAAATCAAAGACTTGATCCTATTTACAATTGCATCAAAACCCCTAAGATACCTAGGAATAAACCTAACCAAAGACGTAAAAGATCTGTATTCTGAAAACTAAACACTTATGAAAGAAATTGAGACACAAAGAAATGGAAAAACATCCCATGTTCATGGATTGGAACAACTAATACTGTTAAAATGTCTACACTGCCCAAAGCAATCTATACATTCAATGCAATTCATATAAAAATAACACCAGCATTTTTCAGAGAGCTGGAACAAACAGTTCTAAAATTTGTATGGAACCAGAAAAGACCCCAAAAAGCCAAAGTAATGTTGAAAAAGAAAACCAAAGGTGGAGGCATCATAGTTCCATACTTCAAGCTGTATTACAAAGCTGTAATCATCAAGACAGTATGGTAAAGGCACAAAAACAGGCATATTGATCAGTGGAACAGAGAACCCAGAAATGGACCCTCAACTCTATGGTCAACTAATCTTCAACAAAGCAGGAAAGAATATCTAATAGAAAAAGGACAGTCTCATCAACAAATGGTGTTGGAAAAACTGGACCATAACATGTAGAGGAATGAAACTGGACCACTTTCTTAGACCATACACAAAAATAAACTCAAAATGGATGATTGATCTAAATGTGAGCCAGGAATTCGTTAAAATCCTAGAGAAGAACATCGGCAGCAACCTCTTCAACTTCAGCCAGAAAAACCTCTTGCTAGACAGGTCTCCAAGGGCAAGGGAGAAAAAAGCAAAGATGAACTATTGGGACTTCATCAAGATAAACAGCTTTTGCATGGCAAACAAAAGAGTCAACAAAACTAAAAGGCAACGTACAGAATGGGAGAAGATATTTGCAAGTGTCTTACCAGATAAAGGGCTAGTATCCAAAATCTAAAAAGAACTTATCAAACACAACACCCAAAAACCAAAAAATCCAGTCAGGAAATGGGCAGAAGACATGGACATACATTTCTCCAAAGAAGACATCCTGGCCAGCAGACACGTGAAATGATGCTCTACCACACTTATCATCAGGGAAATACAAATCAGAACCTCAATGAGATACCACCTCACATCAGTCAGAATGCTAAAATGAACAACTCAGGAAACAACAGATATTGGTGATGATGCAGATAAAGGGAAACCATCTTAACACTGTTGGTGGGAATGCAAACTTGTGCAGCCACTCTGGAAAACAGTATGGAGGTTCCTCAAAAAGTTCAAAATAGAACTAACCTATGATCCAGCAATTGCACATACATCCCAATATTTACAGCAGCAATGTCCACAATACCACAATAACCAAATTATGGAAAGAGTCCAGATGTCCATCAACAGATGAATGGATTAAGAATCTGTGATATATATCACATCTTATTTATCCATATATATATATAACACATCTTCTGTATGTGTGTGTATGCACACACACACACACATATATATATGCATGTGCATGCACACACACACAGACACTAGACTATTACTCAGTCAGCAAAAAGAATGAAACCTTGCTATTTGCAACAACATGGGTAGAACTAGATGGTATTATGCTAAGTGAAATAAGTCAGTGAAAGAAAGACAAATACTATATGATTTCCCTCATATGTGGAATTTCAGAAACAACACAAACTAACATGGTGGGGGGGGTAAATAAGATAAAAACAGAGAGAGAGAAAAACCATAAGAGACACTTAACTATAAGAAAAAATTGAGAGTTTCTGGAGGGGAGGAGGCTAGGGGGGCAGGGTAATTGGTTGGTGTGCATTAAGAAGAGCATTTGATGGAATGAGCATTAGGTGTTATACGCAACTGATGAATCACTGAACTCTACTCCTGATTTGAATAATGCACTGTATTAACTACCTTGAATTTAAATAAATAAGTAAAGAAAGAAGGAAGAGTTAATACCTGTTCTTCTCATACTATTCCAAAAAATAGAAGAGGAAGAAAACTTCCAAGTTCATTGTGTGAGCCCAGCATTACCCTGGTACCAAAACCAGATAAAGACACTACCAAAAAAAGGGGGGGGACTATAAGCTAATATCTCAGATGAATATAGATGCAAATATCCTCAACAAAATATTAGCAAGCAGCATAGAACAATACATTCAAAATTATTCACCATGATCAAGAGTGATTTATTCCTGGGATGCAAGGATGGGCTAGTATTCACAAATCATACATGATACATCACATCAATAAGAGAAAAGATAAAAGCCACGTGATCATTTCAATATATGCAGAAGAGCATTTGACAAAAACAACCATTCATGATAAACAACCTCAACAAAGTAGGTTTACAGGGAATATACTTCAACCTAATAAAGGCCATATATATTTAAATCCATAGCTAACATCATCCTCAATGGGGAAAAACAGGGTTTTCATCAAACGTCAAGAACAAAATAAGTATGTCCACTGTCATCACTTTTATTAAACATTGCACTGGAAGTCCTAGCCATAGCATTCAGAAAAGAAAAAGGAATACAAGACATCCAAATTGGTAAGGAAGAAGCAAAACATTCACTATTTGCTGGTGACATGATACTATATGTATAGAAAACAATAAAGACTCCACTAAAACAACACTGGAACTGATAAATAAATCCAGTAAGGTCATAGGATACAAAATCAGGGTAGAAAACCCATCACATTTCTATTTTTTCTCATTTTTATTAAATTCAAGTTAGTTAAAATACACTGTAATTTTAGGTTCAGGTTTAGAATTTAGTGATTCAACAATCACATACAACACCAAGCCCTCTTCACAAGTGTCCTCCTTTATCCCCTCCACCTATGTAACCCATCTTCCTGCCTACTTTCCCTCTGGTAACCATTAGTTTGTCCTCAATGCTAAAGGTGTGTGTTTCTTGGTTTTCTTCTTTTTCCTCCCCATGCTCATTTGTTTTGTTTCTTAAATTCCATACATGAGTCGAATCATGTGGTATTTGTCTTTCTCTGGCTGACTTATTTTGCTTAGCATAATGCTCTAACTCTATCCACATCATTGCAAATGGTAAAATTTCATTCGTTTCTAGAGCTAAGTAATATTCCATTGTGTATATATATCATTACTTCTTTTTTAAAATTTAAATTGAATAAATTAACATATAATGTATTATTTGTTTCTGGGGTAGTGGTATATGATTCATCGTCCTCCAGCAACCCTCAGCTTGTTTCCTAAGATTAAGAGTCTCTTAAGGTTTTTCTCTCTCTCTGGTTTTGTCTTGTTTCATTTTTTCCTCTCTTCCCCTATGATCCTCTGCCATGTTTCTTAAATTCCACATATCACTGAGATCATATGATAATTGTCTTTCTCTGATTGACTTTATTTTGCTCAGCATAATACCCTCTAGTTCCATCCACATCATTGCAAATGGCAAGATTTCATTTTTTTTATGGCTGCATGACTTTCCATTGTATATATGTACGTATACCATTTCTTCTTTATCCATCCATCTGTTGATGGACATCTAGGCTCTTTCCATAGTTTGGCTATCGTGGACATTGTTGCTATAAACATTGGTGTGCAGGTGTCCCTTCGGATGACTACATTTGTATCTTTGGGGTAAATACCCAGTAGTGCAATTGCTGGGTTGTAGGGTGGCTCCATTTTCAACTTTTTGAGGAACTTGCACACTGCTTTCCAGAGTGGCTGTACCAGCTCACATTCCCACCAACAGTGTAGGAGGGTTTCCTCTTCCCCACATCCTTGCCAATGCCTGTTGTTTCCTGATTTGTTAATTTTAGCCATTCTGACTGGTGTGAGGTGATATCTCATTGTGCTTTTGATTTGTATCTCCTTGATGCTGAGTGATTTTGAGCATCTTTTCATGTGTCTGTTGGCCATTTGGATGACTTCTTTGCAGAAATGTCTGTTCATGTCTTCTGCACATTTTTTGGACTGGATTATTTGTTTTTTGGATGTTGAGTTTGAGAAGTTCTTTATAGATCTTGGACACCAGCCCTTTTTTGATATGTCATTTGCAAATATCTTCTCCCATTCTGTTGGTTGTCTTTTGGTTTTGTCAACTGTTTCCTTTGTTGTGCAAAAGCTTTTAATTTTGATGAAGTCCCAATAGTTCATTTTTGCCTTTGTTTCCCTTGCCTTTGGAGATGTGTCTAGCAAGAAGTTGCTGTGGCTGAAGTCAAAGAGGTTGCTGCCTGTGTTCTCCTCTAGGATTTTGATGGATTCCTGTCTCACATTAGGTCTTTCATCCATTTTGAGTCTATGTGCATGTTGTAAGGAAATGGTCCAGTTTCATTCTTCTACATGTGGCTGTCCAATTTTCCAAAAAACAATTTGTTGAAGAGACTGTCTTTTTTCCATTGGATATTCTTTCCTGCTTTGTCAAAGATTAGTTAACCATGGAGTTGAGGGTCCATTTCTAGGTTCTCTATTCTGTTCCATTGACCTATGTGCCTGGTTTTGTGCCATTACCATACTGTCTTGATGATGACAGCTTTGTAATATAGTTTGAAGTCCAGATTTGTGATGCCACCAGTTTTGGTTTTCTTTTTCAACATTTCCCTGGCTATTCAGTGTCTTTTTTGGTTCCATACAAATTTTGGGATTGTTTGTTCCAACTCTGTGAAAAATGTTCACTGTATTTTTCTTAGATGGCTTTTATGATGTTGAGGCCTGTTCCCTCTTTCTATACACTGTAAAGAGTTTTAATTAAGAAAGGATGCTGTACTTTGTCAAATGCTTTTTCTGCATCTATTGAGAGGATTGTATGGTTCTTGTCCTTTCTTTTCTTAATGTAGTTTTTCACATTGATTGATTTGTGAATGTTGAATCACTCTTGCAGTCCAGGAATAAATCCCACTTGGTCATGGTGAATAATCTTTTTTATGTACTACTGTTGTATCCTATTGGCTAGTATTTTGGTGAGAATTTTTGCATCAATGTTCATCAGGGATATTGGTCTGTAATTGTCCTTTTTGGTGGGGTCTTTGTCTGATTTTGGGATCAAGGTAATGGTGGCCTCATAGAGAGTTTGGAAGTTTTCTTCCATTTAAATTTTTTGAAACAGCTTCAGAAGAATAGGTATTAATTCTTCTTAAATGTTTAGTAAAATTCCGCTGGGAAGCCATCTGGCCCTGGGCTCTTGTTTTTTCGGAGGTTTTTGATTACTGCTTCACTTTTCTTCCAGTTTATGGGTCTGTTCAGGTTTTCTATTTCTTCCTGGTTCAGTTTTGGTAGTATCTAAGAATGCATCCTTTTCTTCCAGATTGCCTAATTTGTTGGCATATAGTTGTTGGTAACATGTTCTTACAATAGTTTGTATTTCTTTGGTGTCAGTTGTGATCTTCCCTCTTTCATTCGTGATTTTATTTATTTGGGTCCTTTCTCTTCCGTTTTGAGAAGTCTGGCCAGGGGTTTATCAGTCTTATTAATTCTTTCAACAAACCGGCTCCTAGTTTCATAGGTGTGTTCTACTGTTCTTTTGTTTCTATTTCATTGACTTCTGCTCTAATCTTTATTATTTCTCTTCTCCTGCTGGGTTTAAGCTTTCTTTGCTGTTCTTTCTTCAACTCCTTTGATTGTAGGGTTAGGTTGTGTATTTGAGACTTTTCTTATTTCTTGTGAAAGGCTTGTAGTGCTATATACTTCCCTGTTAGGACCACATTTGCTGCATCCCAAAGATTTTGAACAGCTGTGTTTTCATTCTCATTAGTTTCCATGAATTTTTAAAATTCCTCCTTCATTTCCTGGTTGACTCATTCATTCTTTAGTAGGATGCTTTTTTGCCTCCATGTATTTGAGTTCTTTCCAACTTTCCTCTTGTGATTGAGTTCCAGTTTCAAAGCCTTGTGGTCCAAAAATGTGCAGGAAATGATCCCAGTCTTTTGGTATCAGTTGAGACTTGATTTGTGACCCAGGATGTGTTCTATTCTGGAGAATGTTCCATGTGCACTCAAGAAGAATGTGAATCTGTTGATTTGGGATGGAATGTTCTGAATATATCTGTGAAGTCCATCTGGTCCAGTGTGTCATTCGAAGCCCTTATTTCCTTGTTGATCTTCTGCTTAGATGATCTGTCCATTGCAGTGAGGGGGGCATTAAACCCCCTGCTATTATTGTACCATTATCAATGTGTTTCTTTGATTTTGTTATTAATTGGCTTATATAATTGGTTGCTCCCATATTAGGGGCATAAATATTCACAATCATTAGATCTTCTTGTTGGATAGACCCTTGAAGTATGATATGGTGTCTTTCCTCCTCTCTTATTATAGTCTTTGGTTTAAAATCTAATTTGTCTGACATAAGTGTTGCCACCCAGCTTTCATTTGATGTCCATTAGCATGATAAATGTTTTTCTACCCCCTCACTTTAAATCTGAAGGTGTTTTTAGGTCTAAAATGAGTCTCTTGTTGACAGCATATTGATGGCTCTTGCTTTTTGATCCAATCTGATACTCTGTATCTTTTGATTGGGGCATTTAGCCTATTTACATTCAGAGTAACTATTGGAAGATATGAACTTAGTGCCATTTCATTGCCTGTAAAGTGACTGCTATTGTATATTGTCTCTGTTCCTTTCTGGTCTATGTTACTTTTGGGCTCTCTCTTTGCTTAGAGGACCCCTTTTACTATTCTTGTAGGCCTGGTTTGGTGATCACAAATTCTTTTAGTTTCTCTTTGTCCTGGAAGCTCTTTATGACTCCTTCTATTTTGAATGACATCCTAGTTGGATAAAGTATTCTTGGCTGCATATCTTTCTCATTTAGTACCCTGAATAGATCGTGCCAGTCCTTTCTGGCCTGCCAGGTCTCTGTGGACAGGTATTCTGCCAATCTAATGTTTCTACCCTTGTAGGTTACAGGCCTCTTGTCCTGAGCTGCTTTCAGGATTTTCTGTCTCTGAGATTTGTAAGTTTCACTATTATATGTCAGGGTGTTGACTTATTTTAATGATTTTGAGGGGGATTCTCTGTGCCTTCTGGACTTTGATGCTTGTTTCCTTCCCCAGATTAGGGAAGTTTTCTGCTATAATTTGCTTCAATATACCTTCTGCCTCTCTCTCTTTCATTCCTCTTCTTTTGGGATCCAACTATTCTAATATTGTTTCACTTTATGGTATTACTTATCTCTTGAGTTCTCCCCTCATGATCATAGTTGTTTATCTCTTTTTCTCAGCTTTATTATTCTCCACTGTTTGGTCTTTTATTTCACCAATTCTCTCTTCTGCCTTATTTATCCTAGCAGTTAGGGCCTCCATTTTTTATTGCATCTCCTTAATAGCCTTCCTATTTCAACTTGGTTAGAGTTTAGTTCTTCTATTTCACCAGAAAGTGATTCTCTACTGTCTTCTATGATTTTTTCAAGGCCAGCTAGTATCTTTATAATTATTATTCTGAATTCTAGTTCTGCCATCTTCCTAATGTCCATATCGATTAGGTGTCTGGAACTCAGTACTGCTTCTTATTCTCTTTTATGAGGTGAGTTTTTCCATCTTGTCATTCTGTCCAGAGAGGAATATATGAACAGGAGAAGAAAATACTAAAATGGCAACAATGACCTCAGAGAAATATACACTAAGTAAATCAGAAGAGATCTAAAACACAGGGGAAAAAAAGAATATAATCAGACCGGTGAGCAGAATAGAGCAACACTCTGTATTCTGTGTGTATTTTGTTCTGCTTTTTTAGAAAACTAGATCCCAAAATTATAAAGAAAGAAAAACTTATATGTGTACAAAAGTAAAATTAAATACAATGAATGGATAGAATGTAACTGTAAAAATGGAAATTAAAAGACAAGAAAAAACAAAAGAGATAGAAAAACAACAATAACACCAAAAAAAGGAAGGAATGTAAATAGACAGGTGAACAGAACAGAGCAATACACTACCTCCTAAGTATATTTCATTCAGTTTGTTAAAGGAAACTACATCTCAAAATTGTAAAGAATGAAAAATATATATACAAATATAAAATTAAATACATTGAATGTATAGAATGTTAACTGCTCTGATGCCTGGGAGTTCTGCTGCATTAAGGCACCTCCAGTCTTCTGTGATCCCAGGGATCCTGAGACCACAGGATCCATCCCCACTTAGCAGCCTGGGCAACTTCCCTCACCAGAGCAGACTTCTAAAAGTTCCATTTTTGTGCTCTGCTGCCAGTAGGTGGCTGACAAAGTCTCCCTCCCCCCACAGTCTATCTTCCCATATATCACCCAATTCACTTCTCTGCATCTCCTACCTTGCAAAAAGTGGTCGCTTTTCTATTCGTAGAGTTTAGCTATTCCTTTCTTCAATCTCCAGTCGAGTTTGCATGTGTTCAGAATGATTTGACAGCTATCTAGCTGAATTCCTGGGACCAGATGAAACTAAGGTCTCCCACTCCTCCACCTTCTTGGACTCTCCACCATTACTTCTTTATCCATTCATCAGTCAATGGGCATTTGGACTCTTTCTATAATTTGGCTGTTGTTGATAATATTGCTGTAAACATGGGGTGCATGTATCTCTTCAAATCTGTATTTTTGCATCTTTTAGGTAAATACCTACTAGTACAATAGCTGGATCCTAGGGTAGTTCTCTTTTTAACATTTTTGGAACCTCCATACTCTTTTCCAGACTGGCTGCACCAGTTTGCACTCTCACCAACAGTGTAAGAGGGTTCCCCTTTTTCTGCATTCTCACCAGCACCTGTCATCTCCTGTGTTGTTAATTTTGGCCTTTCTGACAGGTGCGAAGTGATATCTCATTGTAGGTTTGATTTGTATTTCTCTGATGATGACTGGTGCTGAGCATCTTTCTATGTGTCTGTTGGCCAGCTGGATGTCTTCTCTGGAAAAATGTCTATTTTTGTGTTCTGCCCATTTTTTAAATGGATTATTTGTTCCTTGAATTATTCTTGTAAGTTTTATAAGTTCTTTATATATTTTGGCTACCAACCTTGTAACAGATATGTCATTTCTAAATATCTTCTCCAAAGATTGTCTTTTAGTTTTGTTGATTGTTTCCTTCATTGTGCACTTTTTTTGGGGGGGGGTCCCAATTGTTTATTTTTGCTTTTGTTTCCTTTGCCTCAGGAGACATTTGCAGTAAGAAATTGCTACAGCTAATGTCAAGAGGTTACTGCCTGTGTTCTCCTCTAGGATTTTCATGGTTTCCCAGCTCACGTTTAGGTCCTTCATCCACTGTGAATTTAATTTTGTGTATGATGTAGGAATGTGGTCCAGTTTCCTTTTTTGCATATTGCTGTACAGGTTTCAGAATACAAATTGTTGAATGGATTGTCTTTTTCCCATTAGATATTCTTTCCTGGTTTGTCCAAGATTAATTGACCACATAGTTGTGGGTTCATTTCTGGATTTCTGATTCTGTTCCAGTGATCTATGTGTCTATTTGTGTCAGTACCATACTGCCTTCTTCATTACAGCTTTGTAATATAACTTGAAGTCCAGAACTGTGATGGCTCCAGCTTTTCTTTTCTTTTCTTTTTTTTTTCTTTTCAAGATTGTTTTGGCTATTTGGCTTCTTTTGTGTTTCCATACAAATTTTAGTATTTTTTTGTTCTACCTCTGTGAAATATGCTGGTGTTATTTTGATTCAGATTGCATTATATGTGTAGATTGCTTTGGGTAATAAAGACATTTTAACAATATTTGTTCGTTCAATCCATGAAATGGAATGTTTTTGCATTTTTTTGTGTGTCATCTTCAATTTCTTTCATCAGTGTTTTATAGTTTTCAGAGAGTACAAGTCCTTCACCTCTTTGGTTAGGTTTATTCCTAGGTATCTTATTTTTTTGTTTTTGTTGCAATTGTAAATGATATTGATTCCTTAATTTCTCTTTCTGCTGCTTCATTATTTGTGTGTAGAAACTCATCAGATTTCTGTACATTGATCCTGTATCCTGCAGATTTACTGAATTCATTTATCAGTTCTAGCAAGTTTTTGATTGTGTCTTTCGGGTTTTCTATATAAAGTATCATGTCACTTGCAAGGAGTGAAAGTTTGACTTCTTCCATGCCAGTGTGAGTGTGTTCTATTTCTTTGTCATCCTTTATTTTGTTGTCTGATTGCTGTGGCTAGGACTTCCAGTAATGTATTAAATAACAGTGGTGAGAGTTGACATCCCTGTCTTGTTCTGACCATAGAGGAAAAGCTCTCCATTTTTCCCTTTTGAGGATGATATTATCTGTGGTGGGTTTTTCATAGATGGCATTTATTATGTTCAGATATGTTCCCTCTAGCTCTACTTTGTTGAGGGTTTTATCATGAATGGATGTTGTACTTTGTCAAATGCTTTTTCTGCATCTATTGGAAGGATCATTTGGATGTATTCTTTCTTTTATTAACGTGGTGTATGACTTTGATTGTTTTATGAATATTGAACTGCACTTGCAACCCAGGAATAATTCCCACTTGATCACAGTGAATGATTCTTTTAAGGTACTATTGGATTTTGATTTGCTAGTATTTCATTGAGAATTTTTTCATCCATGTTCACCAAGGATATTGGCCTGTTGATCTCTATTTTATTAGAGTCTTTATCTAGTTTTGGTATCAGAGTGATTCTGGCCTATAGAAGGCATTTGGAAATTTTCTGTCCATATCTTTTTTTTGGAACAGTTTAAGAAGTATTAACTCTTCTTTAAATGTTTGGTAGAATTCGCCTGTAGAGTCATCTAGCCCTATACTTTTGTTTGTTGGAGGATTTTTTATTACCAAATCGATTTCTTTTCTGTTTGTTGGTATGTTCATGTTTTCTATTTCTCCCTCTTTTAGTTTTGATAGTTTATATGTTTCTAGGAATGTATCCATTTCTTCCAGGTTGTCCAATATGTTGGTATACAGTTTTTCATAATATTCTTTTACACTTTTTTGTATTTCTTTGATGTTGGTTCTAAATTTCTCCTCTCTCATTTGTGATTTTATTTATTTGGATCTTTTTTTTCTTCTTGATAAGTCTGGCTATTTTTTTTAATCAATTTTATTAATTTTTTCAAAGAACCAGCTCCTGGTTTTATTGATCTGTGCTATTTATTTTAAGTTTCTTTATCATTTATTTCTGCTTTAAGTTTATTATTTCCCTTTCCTGCTGGAGTTAGGTTTTGTTTTTTGTTCCTTTTCTAGCTCATTTATGTGTAAGTTCAGGCTCTCTTTTTGAGATTTTTCTTGCTTCATTAAGTACACCTGTATTGCTATATCTTTTCTTCATAGGAATGCTTTTGCTGCATCCCAAAGGATTTGGACCTTCGTGTTTTCATTTTCATCTGTTTCCAGTATTTTTCCATTTCTTCCTTAATTTCCTGGTTAACCCATTCGTTGTTTAGTAGCATGTTGTTTATCCTCCATGTATTTGTGTTCTTTGCAGGGTTGTTTTTTTTGTTTTGTTTTGTTTTTTTAATCTTGTGGTTGATTTCAAGATTCATACAGTTGTGGTCAGAAAATATGCATGGTATGGTCTCAAACTTTTTGTACCTGCTGAGGAATGATTTGTGACCTAGTCTGTGTTCTGTTCTGGAGAGTGTCCCATGTGCAGTTGAGAAGAATGTGTATTTTGCTGCTTTAGGATGAAATGTTCTGAATAAATATTTTAAGTCCATCTGGTTCAGTGTATCATTCAAAACCATTGTTTCCTTGTTGATTTTCTGCTGACATGACCTGTCCATTGATGTAAGTGGGGCCCTTACATCCCCTACTATTTTTGCTTTACTATCAAAGAGTCCCTTTATGTTTGTTTTTAATTGTTTTATATATTTGGGTGCTCCCTTGTTGGGGTCATAAATATTTGCAATTGTTAGATCTTCTTGCGGATACTCCTTGTAGGATATAGTGCCTTTCTTCATCTCTTGTTATAGTCTTTGGTTTAAAATCTAGTTTGTCTGATAGAAGCATTGCTACTCTGACTTTCTTTTTACATCCATTTGGAAGACACATATTTCTTCACCACCTCACTTTCAATCTGCAGGTGTTTTTGGGTCTAAAATGAGTCTCTTGTAGGCAGCCCATAAGTGGGTCTTGATTTTGAATCCATTCTGACAGCCTATGTCTTTTGATTGGACCACTTAGTCCATTTACATTCATAGTAATTATTGATAGATATGTATTTAGTGCTATTTTATTACTTGTTTTGTAGTTATTTTTGGAGATTTTCTCTGATCATTTCTTGTACTTTTCACTTTCCACTCAAAGATTTCCCTTTAACATTTCTCACAGTACTGGTTTAGTGGTCACAAACTCATTTAGTTTTTGTTTGTCTGGGAAACTCTTTCTTTCATTCTATTCTGAATGATTGTCTTGCTGGATAGTGTATTCTTGCTGCATATTTTTCCCATTCAGCATGTTGAATATATCATACCACCCTCTTCTGGCTTGCCATATTTCTGTGGAAAGATCTGCAACTAGGCTTATGGTCTTCCCTTGTAAGTTAGGGACTTCTTTTTTTCTTGCTGCTTTTAAGATGTTTTCTTTATCACTATACTTTGCAAATTTACTTTAATATGTCTTGGTGTTGGCCTGCTTTTGTTTTGATGGAAGTTCTCCGTCTCCTGGATTTGGGTGTCTTTTTCCTTTCTCAGATTAGGGAAGTTTTCAGCTATTATTTCCTCAACTAAATTTTCTGTCCCCTTTTCTCTTTCTTCTTTTTTGTGTGACTCCTATAATAACAATGTTATTATGCTTAATGGAGTAACTGAATTCCCTAAGTCTTTTATCATGTTGCATAATTCTTCTTTCTTTCTTTTGTTCAGCTTCATTATTTTGCATTATTTTAGTTTGTTCTGTAAGTCCTCAGGTTGATTTCTTGGGCATTCAGAATGATTTCAGAGTTATCAGGTTGTGTTCAAGATATGAGATGAGCCTAGGGTCTTCCTACTAGACCTCCATCTTAACTCCCATCATCACATTTTTATACACAGTAATGAAGCAGCATAAAGAGAAATTAAGAAAACATTCCTATTTAGAATCACACCAAAAATAATAAAAAGCTTAAGAAGAGACATAAGGAAGTGGAAGACCTGCACTCTGAAAAGTTCTTGATGAGAGAAATTGAAGCACACACAGATGGAAAGATATTCCGTGCTCATAGACTGGGACAACAAACATTGTTAAAATGTCCATACAACAAAATTAGCCTACACATTTAATGCAATCCTTATCAAAATACCTGTAGCATTTTTCACAGAACTAGGAAAAACAATTCTATGGAACCACCCTGAATAGCCAAAGTGATCTTGAAAAAGGCAAACAAAGCTGGAGGTATCATTATTCCAGATTTCAATTCAGATTACAAAGCCATAATAATCAAAACAGTATTGTACTGGAACAAAAATAGATGCATATCTGTGCAACAGAATCAAAAACACAGAACTAACCCACATTATATGGTAAATTAATCTTTGACAAATGAGGAAGGAATATCCAATGGGAAAAAGATGGTCTCTTCAACAAATAATTTTGGGAAAATTGGTCAGCTACATGCAAAAGGATGGAAACACTCTCTTGCACCATACACAAAAACAAACTCAAAATGGATTAAGGACCTAAATATAAGACCTGAAACCATAAAAATCCAAGAAGGGAGCACAGGCAATACCATCTCTGACATTGGCCATAGCAACATTTTCTTAGATATGTCTTTTTAGGTAAGGGAAATAAATGCAAAAATAAGTTATTAGAACTACATCAAAATAAAAATCTTCTGCCCAGCAAAAGAAACCACCAACAAAACTAACAAAAAATCTATTGAATGGAAGAAGACATTGGAAATTCTGTATCCAATAATAGGTTAGTATCCAAAATATATAAAGAACTTATGCAACTCAATGCCAAAAAATCCAAATAACCCAATATAAAACAATTGACAGAAGATATGAACAGACATTTCTCCAAAGACATTTCCCCAGATGGCCAACAGATACATGAATAGATGCTCAACATCATTCATCATCAGGGAAATGCAAATCAAATCCCCAGTGAGATATCACTTCACACCTGTCAGAATGGATAAAATAAAAAACAGAAGAAACAACCAGTGTTGGCAAGGATGTGGAGAAAGAGAAACCCTCATGCATTATTGGTGGGAATGCAAACTGGTGCAGACACTGTGGAAAACAGTTTGGAGATTACTCAAAAGTGAAAAATAGAACTACCCTATGATTCAGTGATCACATTACTGGGTATTTACTAAAATAATTTGAAAACATTAATTCAAAAAGATATATGAATCCCTATGTTTATAGCAACATTATTTATAATAGCCAAAATATGGAAGCAGTCCAAGTATACACCAATAGATGAATGGATAAAGAGGAAGTGGTGATATATACAATGGAATATTATTCACCTATAAAAAGAATGAATTCTTGCCATTTGCAACAACATTGATGGAGCTAGAGAGTATAATGCTAAGTGAAATAAGTCAGAGAAAGACAAATACCGTAAGACTCACTCATATGTGGAATTTAAGAAACAACAACAACAAAAAAAGAGCAGAGGAAAAAAACAGAGAAAAATAAAAAAAACAGACTCTTGACTATAGAGTACAAACAGTGGATTACCAGGGGAGGTGGGTAGGGAGGATGGATGAAAGAGGTAAACTGTATTAATAGTGCACTCATTTTGATGAATACTGAAGAATAAGTTGTTGAATCACGATATTCTACACCTGAAACTAATATAACACTCTGTGTTAACTATACTGGATTAAAAGAAAAATAAAAATGAAACAATAAAATAAAATAATAAAATAAAATTCATAATGCTTTTGTTGAAGTTTATCTTACAGAAAAAAAAGGGAAAATAAGCTGTTAAAAATGACATAATATAAAAATGCATATGGGGTGCCTGGCTGGCTCAGTTGGTTGAGTATCCAACTCTTCATTTTGGCTTGTCATGATCTTGGAGTCCTGGGATAGAGCCCTGTGTTGGACTCCATGTTCAGGGGTGAGACTACTTGAGGATTCTCTCTCTCCTTCTCACCCCCCCCATTTCTTCCTCAAATAAATATTTAAAATATATATAATGATGTATGCTAACTATACTTTGATTAAAAAAATAAATTAATGACATAAAAACAGAGAAGTGGTAAATGAAAACATTCAAAAACATCCCTGAATATAAGTAGAAAATAAGATGAATATAGATAGAAAAAATAAGCCTAACCTATATAGGTTTTGCTTACAAAATTAAATAAAAAATTGGAGGAAGTACAGTTAAACCTTGAACAAAATGGGTTTGAACTGCACTAGTCTGCTTGTACTGAGTTTTTTATTTGTTTGTTTAAGTTGATAGCAAAAACCATAGGCATTTATTTACAGTTGCCCACCCTAGTTTCCCCAGGACCAAATCAAAGGTAACTGTTGCTAAAGTTGTGCTTATTGCCTTCTCAATACCCAGGGAGGCCCACCGAGGTTGTCAGCAGCCCCCAGGGGCCCAAGACGAGCCAGGGTTTCAGGTCATGGTTGTGCCCAGTGGATGGTCTGTAGAGCACCCAGCCCTGGCAAGCAAGAGGTGGGCTGAAGCAGAGGAATGTGCCCGGGGTATAGGTATGGCCCTGCACAGGGAGCCTTGTGGTCTTGGTGCCCCTGGAGCACCCCCAGTCCTTTACACACCATGGACTATGGAGGTCTGTGCCACAGTGGTTGTTGGCTTCCAGTTTTTCCTGGACAGAGGCAGACACCTTCCCACACAGGTGCCCCAGACACAGGAGACACTCCAGGGGTCCAATGCACTCATTTGTGACAGATGCCGCCAGTGGTTATAGGTCACTGGTACAGCTACAGTCAAATGGGACACATGTACTGTGCCTCTAGGCCACTGTCACTACCAGGCTGCAGAACATCAGCATCCAAGGCCAGGCCCACCACCACCACTACCTTTTCCCAGCTCAGCCTGGCCAGGTTCACCTACCTATATGTGGATTATTTTTTTCAATTAATATGCCTATAGTGCTGTAAATGTATTTTCTCCTCCTGATTTTTAAAATAATATTTTCCTTTCTCTAGCTTGCTTTATTATAAGAATACAGGTTATAATGCATGAAACATACAAAATGTGTTAATAGGTTGTTTATGTTATTGGTAAGGGTTTCCAATCAATAGTAGTCTATCTACAGTAGTAATTAAGCTTTGAGAGAGTCAAAAGTTACACTTGAATTTTGATTGCACAGGGGTTCAGTGTTCCAACCTCTACATTGTTCAAGGGCCAACTATATATTTACTCAACACTGAGATTTTACTCTGATATATATTCTTTTTTTCACTGAATATTTTGAATTTTTTCTTGTTTTCCATTTCTTTTATTATAAGATGTTGAGCTTCTTTTCACATGTTCATTTGTATTGTGAACTACATTCATATACTTTGCTTATTTTTCATTGGATTGTTGGTTCTTTCATTAATTAACAAGATATATTTGTGTCATAGAAATAATGCTTTTGTCTAAATATGATGTGTAAATAATTGAAATACATTTGGAATTTGTCCATTTCTTTCCATCCATAGCCACTACAGTAGTCCTAGTCAATATTTATTTTTCTCTCTTGAGTGATTGCAACAACCTCCTAACTTGACTTTTTATTTTCATTCAAAAGAGATAACTAAGTAGTTGGGTTGGATTAGGTTTGGGGATTAATTTAGACAAATGCAGTAAAGGAACATTTAGTAATAAATTTAAAGTATTGTTGAGTGTTTATTAAAGTGCTTTAAAAAAGGTATATCTTGATATGGAAAGAAATGAAGCCAAGAAAGAAATGATGAATTGGGAGAATGAAGCAGTACCAATGGCCACAAAGTCTAAGGGCTGTATTGTTTGTTTCTTATTAATAGTTGTATTGGTGTATATTCAGCACATTATAAAGTGCACTTATTAAACATGTAGCATTGCATATGTTGTGAAATACATATGCATTCTTGAATCCATAACCATAATACAAAAAATGTACATATTCATTCCCCCCAAACTTTCCTCATGAAATTTATATTATGTCCCACTGTCCCTTTCTTACCCTCTTTACTCTCACACAGTCATTGTGTCCCACACATTCTGTCATTACAGATTAGTTTTCACTTTCTATAATTTTCTAAATGGAATCAAACATTATGTACAACTTTGTATTTGCTTCCATCATTCAGCATATCTATTTTAAGATTTCTCCATGGTGTTGCATTTATCAATAGTTCATTACTTTTTATTGTTATATATTATTCCATTGTATGTACATATAATAATTTTTCCATTCATTCTCCTACTGATAAATATTTAGGTTCTTTCTAGTCTTCAGTCATTATAAGGAAAGTCATTGTGGATACTCATATAGAAATGTTTACATAGACATATGTTTTTATTTTTTATTTTGCACAGAAGAATGGCTTAATCATATGGTAGATTTATAGTTTACATTTTCAAGAAACTGTCAAACTTTCTTCCAAAGCGGTAGTATCGTTTCATATTCCTAAGACCAATGTGTGTGAGTTCCAGTTTCTCTACATCCTTGCCAACACTTGATATGGTCAGGCTTTTTAATTTTAGACATTCTAATAGATGTGTAGTGGTATCTCATTTTGTTTAAATTTGCAATTCTTCATGATTAATGATACCAAACATCTTTTCATGTACCTATTTTCCATCACATATCTTATATAGTGAAGCATCTGTTCAAATCTTTTGCCTATTTTGTATTATATTTGTATTAGCATTTTGAGAGTCTTTATATATTCTGGATATAAATCTTTTATAAGATTTGTGGATTACAACAATGGTTTCTTCCAAACTATGGATTATCTTTTAATTGTCTTAAAAGTGTCTTACAAAAAAACCATTTTGTTGATTTTAATGAAATTTAATGTATCACTGTTTTCTTTTGTGGATTGTGTCTTTGGTATCATATCTAAGAAAATATGTTTAACTCAAGGTCACAAAGATTGTCCCCTGTGTTTTCTTTGAGACCTTTCGTAGGTTTAGATTTTATATTTACATCTATGATTCATTTATATATTTGTTTATATATTCAAGGTTTGGATCAAAGCTTTTATTTTTGTATGGATATGTATCTATTGTCTTTTCACCTTTGTTGGCAATCAGTTGTTCTGCTGTGTGTACGTCCGTTTCTGGACTTAGTTGATCTGTTTGGTTTTTCCTTACACCAACACTACATTGCTTTCATTCAAGTAACTTTATAATAAATTTTGGAGTTAGATAGTAGTACTCTGCCAATCTTGGTCTTTGGATTTTTGTTTGTTTGTTTGGGCTATTCAAGTTTTTTTGAATTTCCATGTGAGGTTTATAATTATCTTGTCATTTTCAACAAAGAGTATGCTGATTTTTTAAAAAGATTTTATTTATTTATTTCACAGAAAGAAAGCAAGTGCGTGAGAGAGCACAAGCAGAGGAAGCAGCAGAGGGAGAAGGAGAAGCAGATTCCCTGCTGAGCAGGGAACCTGATGGAGGGCTCTATCTCAGGACCTCAGGATCACGACCTGAGCTGAAGGCAGATGCTAAACAAACTGAGTCACCCGGGTGCTTCAAGGGTATGCTGAATTTCAGTTGTAATATGTTGAATCTGTAGATCAATTTGGGGTGATATAGTATTCTAACATATTAAGCCTTCTAATCCATAAATATGGTATGATCATCCAATTATTTAGGTCTTCTTTAGTTACTTTCACACGGTTTCCATCCTCACATAGTTTCTTCACATGCTGGTTCTGTCCAATACTCGCTGGAGGAGTTAAAGTAGACCCTCTGTACATCCCTTGAGTTCTATCCTTGGGCAACTCTCTCCTCTTCTATACTCTGCCTTAGTCTGCCTAGGCTCTCAAGATTGTCCCCTCCACTCCTGTTCTTCCAAGCTCCTCCTGTTTCCTCTTTTTCTTTGATTCAGCCTTGAAACTTTCTTAAGAGAATAAGCTGTGGAAAATTAAGGCTTTTCCTTGTTTCCTATCCCTTTGAAACCACTGTCCTCTACTGTCTGATTCCCAATATCTTGGGTCCTATTGTTCCAGGCATTTTGTTCAGCTCTTATGATATTTCAGGGTAAGGATTAAATGCATCTTGACTGGAATCAGAAATCTTGAACAAATTATTAAGTCGTCTTAACGAAACAATATTTTTTTTAAATAAAAAGCATCTTTTATGGAACTGTGGCACATTAACCTATGAACAGAATATTTGTTTAAAAATAAAGGATTCTTAACTGATTTTTTAAAAGGAAAATTGAAATTGTGAAAAAAATATGCCATGATTTTGTAAGCAGTTTTCTCAAATACATTGGAAATATCAATTATGGGTGTAAAAGAGTACAAGTAAGAGTAACAGGCAGTTTTGAAGTGTACCATCAATGAATTTTCTCAAGTTTGTTCAGGTTTCAACCTAAGTGTTAAAGAGGAGGAAAAATTTGATATAAATCTTGGAAAGTGATCGGAAGGTCAATATAAATTCAAACTAAACATGAGAGTAGAGTGGCTTACCTGACTGGATTGCAAAACAAAAGAAGTAGATTTGTTAATGAGGCCTGTCAATGTAATATCCTGAGAGCAGCCTTCAAGGTCTCTAGAAAGATAATCTCACCTCTCTGAGCAGGGAAAAAGAGACTTGGGTTAAGTACTTAACCACTTCTCGACAGGTATGAATAAGTAGTGTTTACTCAAGGAAATCCCAGTATCACTTACTGTGAGTAAATGAAGAAGCTTGGAAAAAACTGATTGATAGTATATGTTAATTTGTGGTAATTAAATGGACACAAAAAATGAAAAGAGCCAGAAAAGAGATTGTCAGAAAAAGGATAATTTAGAGTACGATGTCTGAATTAAATGGAAATGAGAATATGACAGAAGAATGGAAAATTTTGGATCTTGGGCTGCAATTATGCATTGCATACATAAGAAATGTAGGAAATTAAGAGGTAGAAAATGTAATAAATTAAAAAGTAGAATGTGATGTATGAGTGGGACAAGTCTTTCTCAGAATTCTAGTTGGAATATTTGATGTAGAATGACAGACTTTTCCATTTCACAGATAGTTAGCATAGCCTTGATTCTGGGTATGCAAATCTGTCCCATAAAATGTCTCTGCAAAGTCCATTTTCTAGTTCAGTCCTCTATGGTGGGCTGAGATTAACCAAGCATCATTGTTGTGGGATTTTTGAGGAGGAGAATCCCTAGAGAGCCAGTTATATAAGTCAAGTGAAACTTCCTTAGCACAGGACGTGTAATTTCTCTTTTGATGTGTTCCTCACAGCAAGTGGTATAATGTCACGAAAGTAGCTGATGTTCAAAATATGTTTCTGTTGTTTGAACAAAGACAAAGCTCAGACCTCCCACAGTGGGAGCAGAAAAATACAAATGGGTCTTCTTAGGTGAAAGATGACTAAGAATGAAAATTGAGTCTAATCGCACATCTACATTTTGTTTTGTTTTTCAGAAAACGTCACAAAATATTATATAATTGTAGCTGTATTTGGAATCATCATTTTAATACTTCTAGGATTATTAGTTTATAAATGTTACAAGAAAAGTGACAATAAAAAAGGTAAGATAAAAAAGGAATGCAATAAATTATGACAAATCGAATAGAATGATTGGGACAGGTGAGAATAGGGAAAGAGTATCATCATTTTTTTCTTGAGATATTAAGCTGTTTAGGAAAACAATGAAGATCAAAATAATAACAGTGTTTCTTCCATAGCATATTTAAACTAATAGTTGTTTATAATCAGTCTACTAATGGCCATATTTTGAAGTAAAAAGAATAGGTGTATTAGGTATATTTTTGTTGTTGAAGTTGTTAGTGTTGAGAAAACAGAAAGCAATAAGATGTGGGCATTTGATGCAAATTTTATTCTAAACTCAAATTTTCATTTTTTTTTAAATGATTTTTTATTATATTATGTTAGTCACCATACAGTACATCCCCGGTTTCCGATGTAAGGCTCGATGATTCATTAGTTGTGTATAACACCCAGTGCACCATGCAATACGTGCCCTCCTTACTACCCATCACCGGTCTATCCCATTCCCCCGCCCCCCTCCCATCTGAGGCCCTCAGTTTGTTTCTCATAGTCCATAGTCTCTCATGTTTCATTCCCCTTCTGATTACCCCCCCCTTTCTTTATCCCTTTCTTCCCCTACCGATCATCCTAGTTCTTATGTTCCATAGATGAGAGAAATCATATGATAGTTGTCTTTCTCTGCTTGACTTATTTCACTTAGCATTATCTCCTCCAGTGCTGTCCATGTTGTAGCAAATGTTGAGAACTCGTTCTTTCTGATAGCTGAGTAATATTCCATTGTATATATGGACCACAACTTCTTAATCCAGTCATCTGTTGCAGGGCATCTCGGCTCCTTCCACGATTTAGCTATTGTGGACATTGCTGCTATGAACATTGGGGTGCATATGGCCCTTCTCTTCACTACGTCTGTATCTTTGGGGTAAATACCCAGTAGTGCAATGGCTGGATCATAGGGTAGCTCAATTTTTAACTTTTTAAGGGACCTCCACACTGTTTTCCAGAGTGGCTGTACCAACTTGCATTCCCACCAACAATGTAGGAGGGATCCCCTTTCTCCACATCCTCTCCAGCAATTGTTGTTTCTTGCCTTGTCTATTTTTGCCATTCTAACTGGCGTAAGGTGGTATCTCAGTGTGGTTTTGATTTGAATTTCCTTGATGGCTAATGATTTTGAACATTTTTTCATGTGTCTGTTAGCCATTTGTATGTCTTCATTGGAAAAGTGTCTGTTCATATCTTCTGCCCATTTTTTGATTTGTTTATTTGTTTCTCGTGTATTGAGTTTGAGAAGTTCTTTGAAGATCTTGGATACCAGTCCTTTATCTGTAGTGTCATTTGCAAATATCTTCTCCCATTCCGTGGGCTGCCTCTTAGTTTTTCTGACTGTTTCCTTGGCTGTGCAGAAACTTTTAATCTTGATGAAGTCCCATAAATTCATTTTATCTTTTGTTTCTCTTGCCTTTGGGGATGTGTCATGAAAAAGGTTGCTTTGGCCGATGTCATAGAGGTTGTTGCCTATGTTCTCCTCTAGAATTTTGATGGATTCCTGTCTCACATTGAGGTCTTTCATCCATTTGGAGTTTATTTTTGTGTATGGTGTGAGATAGTGGTCAAGTTTCATTCTCTTGCATGTAGCTGTCCAATTTTCCCAGCACCATTTATTGAAGAGACTGTCTTTTTCCCACTGGATGTTTTTTCTTGCTTTATCAAATATTAGTTGCCCAAAGAGCCGAGGGTCCATTTCTGGGCTCTCTATTCTGTTCCATTGGTCTATGTGTCTGTTTTTGTGCCAGTACCATGCTGTCTTTGTGATCACAGCTTTGTAGTACAGCTCGAAATCCGGCATTGTGATGCCCCCAGCTTTGTTTTTCCTTTTCAACAGTTCCTTGGAGATTCGGGGCCTTTTCTGTTTCCATACAAATTTAAGGACTGTTTGTTCCAGTTCTTTGAAAAATGTCCTTGGTATTTTGATCGGGATAGCATTGAAAGTGTAGATTGCTCTGGGTAGCATGGACATTTTAACTATGTTAATTCTTCCGATCCATGAGCATGGAATATCTTTCCATCTTTTTATGTGTTCCTCAATGTCTTTCAAGAGTGATTTATAGTTTCTAGAATATAGGTCCTTTACGTCTCTGGTTAAGTTAATTCCAAGGTAACGTATGGTTTTTGGTGCTATTGTAAATGGGATGGATTCCCTAATTTCTCTTTCTTCAGTCTCGTTATTCGTGTATAGAAATGCAACTGATTTCTGAGCATTTATTTTGTATCCTGCCACGTTACTGAATTGCTCTATAACTTCTAATAGTTTGGGAGTGGCTTCTTTTGGGTTTTCCATATAGAGTATCATGTCATCTGCAAAGAGAGACATTTTGACTTCTTCTTTGCCAATTTGAATACCTTTGATCCCTTTTTGTCGTCTGATTGCTGTTGCAAGGACTTCTAGTACTATGTTGAATAATAGTGGCGAGAGTGGGCATCCTTGTCGAGTTCCTGATCTTAACGGAAAGGCTTCCAGCTTTTCCCCATTGAGAATAATATTTGCAGTAGGCTTTTCATAAATGGCTTTTATGAGATTGAGAAATGTACCTTCTATTCCTACACTCTGAAGGGTTTTAATCAGGAAAGGATGCTGTATTTTGTCAAATGCTTTTTCGGCATCGATTGAGAGGATCATATGGTTCCTGAGTCTTTTCTTGTTGATATGATGTATCACGCTGATTGATTTGCGAATATTGAACCACGCTTGCATCCCAGGTATGAATCCCACTTGATCGTGATGGATAATCCTTTTAATGTACTGTTGGATTCTATTAGCAAGTATCTTGTTGAGGATTTTGGCGTCCATATTCATTAGGGAAATCGGTCTGTAATTCTCCTTTTTGATGGGGTCTTTGCCTGGTTTGGGGATCAAGGTAATATTGGCCTCATAGAATGAGTTTGGTAGCTTTCCTTCTGTTTCTATTTTTTGAAATAGCTTTAGGAGAATAGGTATTATTTCTTCTTTGAATGTTTGGTAGAATTCCCCAGGAAAACTGTCCGGGCCTGGAGTTTTGTTATTTGGAAGGTTGTTTATCACTGACTCAATTTCTTCATAATTAATTGGCCTGTTTAAGGAATCAATTTCTTCCTTTTTCAATCTTGGTAGTTTATAGGTTTCCAGGAAGGATTCCATCTCTTCCAGATTGCTTAGTTTATTGGCATATAGCTGTTGATAAAAATTTCTAATAATCCTTCCAATTTCAATGGTGCTCGTCATGACCTCTCCTTTTTCATTCATAATTTTAATAATCTGGGTCCTTTCTCTTTTCTTTTGGATAAGTCTTGCCAGTGGTCTGTCAATTTTATTGATTCTCTCAAAGAACCAGCTTCTAGTCCTGTTGATCTGCTCTACTGTACTTCTGGTTTCTGCTTGATTGATTTCAGCTCTAATTTTGGTCAACTGCTTCCTTGTGCGTGGATTAGGCCTGTCCCTCTGTTGCTGTTCCAGCTTCTTGAGGTGAGAATATAAAAACTGCATTTTAGATTTTTCTATTCTTTTGAGTGAGGCTTGGATGGCTATGTATTTCCCCCTTAGGACTGCCTTTGCAGTATCCCATAGGTTTTGGACTGTTGTATTTTCATTCTCATTGGTCTCCATAAATTGTTTAATTTGATTTTTGATTTCCTGGTTTATTGAGTCATTCCTGAGCAGGATGGTTCTTAGTCTCCAAGTGTTTGAGTTTCTTCCAAATTTTTCCTTGTGGTTGAGTTCCAATTTCAGAGCGTTGTGGTCTGAGAATATGCAGGGGATAATTTCAATCTTTTGGTATCGGTTGAGACCTGTTTTGTGTCCCAGAACATGGTCTATTCTTGAGAATGTTCCATGGGCATTAGAATAGAATGAGTATTCTTTGGTTCTGGGGTGTAGTGTTCTATATATATCTATGAGGTCCAACTCGTCGAGTATGGCATTCAAAGCCTTTGATTCTTTGCTTAGTTTTTGCCAGGGTGTTCTGTCTATTTCTGATAGTGGAGTGTTGAGGTCCCCTACTATTAATGTATTTTTATTTATATGTCTCTTTATTCTGGTTAAGAGTTGGCTTGTGTATCTTGCTGCTCCCTTGTTGGGGGCATATATATTTATAATTGTCATATCCACTTGTTGAATACTTCCCTTAAGAATAATATAGTGCCCTTCTGCATCTCTAACTATAGTCTGTAGTTTAAAATCCAATTTATCTGATATGAGAATTGCTACCCCAGCTTTCTTTTGAGGTCCATTTGCGTGAAAGATGGTACTCCATCCCCTTACTCTCAGTCTGAATGCATCTTTGGGTTTGAAATGAGTCTCTTGTAGACAGCAAATGGGTGGGTCATTTCTTTTTATCCAATCTGCAACCCTGTGGCGTTTTATGGGATGGTTCAAACCATTTACATTAAGACTGATTACTGAGAGATATGATTTTAATGTTGCCATGTTGCCAGTAAAGTCTTTGTTTGTATTGGCTGTGACTTTCTGTTCTATATCACTCTTGGGGCCTTTTTACTTTTATAGAACCCCCCGTAATATCTCCTGTAGGGCTGGTTTCGTGGTTACAAAATTGGTTAGTGACTGGCGATTCTGAAATGTCTTTATTTCTCCATCAATTCTGAATGACAGCCTTGCTGGATAAAGGATCCTTGGCTGCATGTTTTTCTCTGAAAGAGCTTTAAATATGCTCCCCCAACCCTTTCTCTCATTCCAGGTCTGTGTAGACAGGTCTGATGTAATTCTGATGCTTTTGCCTTGGTACGTGAGAAATTTCTTTGCCCTGGCCGCTTTCAATACTGTATCCTTGCATCTAATATTTGCGAATTGCACTATGACGTGACGTGGCGTAGGTTTGTCGTGGTTGAGCTTGGGAGGGGTCCTCTCTGCCTCTTGGACACGAATGTTTGTTTCCCTTGCTAGATTAGGGAAGTTTTCAGCTACAATTTGTTCAAATATCTCTTCTAGACCTCTGTTTTTCTCCACCCCCTCGGGGATGCCGATGATTCTAACATTGGATCGTTTCATTGAGTCAGTAATCTCCCGTAACCTACATTCGTGGGTGTGGATTTTTTTAAGACCATCTTCTATTTTCATTTTTTCCTCTATTAACCCATCCTCCAATTCACTAACCCGTTCCTCTGCTTCTGCGACCCTGGCCGTCAGAGCCTCTAGTTTTGCCTGCATTTGGCTCATAGAATTTTTAATTTCTGTCAGATTCACTCTCATTTCTGTCCTTAGGGATTCTATATTCTCAGTAACCTTTTCGTTAATAGATTTTTCAATTCTACTCATCATTTTGACCATCGTTACTCTGAATTCCATTTCTGAATATTTGGTTACATCCATATCCATTATTTCTGTGGCAGAGGCCACAGACTCACTGTCTTTTCTTTGCTGGGGGGTCTTCTCCTTCTTGTCATTCTGATGAAGAGAGGTTGCGGGGTTTCCAGAGCCCAAATTACTGACTGGGTCCCAGGCCGTGCCCCTTGTTTTATAGGGATCTTAGGGATGTGGGCTTCTTCTTTAAAGATTTTATTTATTTATTTATGTGGCAGCCAACCAGCGAGAGAGGGAACAGAAGCAGGGGAGTGGGAGTGGAAGAAGCAGGCTCTCAGCGGAGCCTTTCCGGAACGCCGGGATCACGCCCTAAGCCGAAGGCAGGCGCTCAATGACTGCGCCACCCAGGCGCCCGGGTTGTGGGCTTCTTGATTTTTCAGCCTGCCTTCTGGGGGAGGGGCCTGCCGCAACGATACTCAGGCAGCCCTGTTTGGGTAGAGTCTCGGCGTCCCCTGCGAGGGGGGATGGGGATGGGCACTCCCTGAGCCGGTATTTCCAGGCTTTTGTTCTCTGGCGGCTTTCCCTGGCAGTTTGCTGTGCCTCTTCTGAGAGTCAGAGCAGCAGCGGCCAAATTTCAGCCTCTGTCACAGAACAGAGGGATTGCGGCCCGTTCTCTACTAATGTTCTGGCCACTTTAACTCTGTTTCTGTTGGTGCTGCTCAACCCTGCAGCATCCCGGGATGTGCGCTCCACACCCGGCATCCCAGCCCTCACTTCCAGGGCCGGCGCGTCTCTGTCCTTTGTGTTTCTAACGCCGCCAGCCGCCCGCCTCCCCGCGCACTCCCGGATCTCCCGGTCTCAGTCTAGATCCAGTGAGCGCACCGGGATTCCGGGGTTCCGAGAGATGCCTGGTGGCGCGCGCACCCGGCTCACGGTCTCAGTCTGCTGTTTTGCGGGTGCCGTCCGCGAGCCCCGCCCGCTCTCCCGTGCAAGTGTCTACCGCCTCCCGGCACCCGAACGTGGCGGCTCTCTCCCCCTTCCGTTTATCTTCCGATATCTGTGCACAGTTTCATGGCTCCCCGCTTCGTACCTCAATACTCAGCGCTGGAGATGTTCATTTGTAGAGATCTAGATGCATCTTCCTGCGTCTCAGGCTGGTTCCGTGGTTGTTTAGGCTGGTCTGGTACCTATCCAGCTCGACTCGGAGGACCGGCTGAAAACGGTGTCTCCTACTCCTCCGCCATCTTAAGTCCCAAATCCTAAACTCAAATTTTCAATTCACTCCCAAAGATCTCTGTTTCTTGCTATCCACGGCCGATGTAATCCTTTCCCCTTGAATAACTGTATTCTTATCTGAAGTTTGAAGTGATATCAGTTCCATCATTAGATTGTAAAAGATTCTAACATCTGTCTTGTTAGCTGACTTTCTCCCTTACTAACCTTAACAAAGCAAGATACCATGTTGAGGAAAACCATTTGGTAAGGGTCTGATGGCAGCCTTAGGCCAACACCCAGCTAGAAACTGTTGGAATTCTGTGTGCAGCCATATAAATGAGCTTGTAAACAAATCCTTCCCTAGCCAAGATCCCAGTGGTGCCCAATATCTTCATTGCAGTCTCATGAAAAACCCTAAGGTGGAGAATCAGGTGAAGCTGTACTGTGTGATAATAAATGAAACTGTGAGATAATAAATGTGTGTTGTTTTAATCCACTAAATTTGTGGTTATCTGCTATTTAGTTATAGATAATAATACAAGTTTTATTTATAATTATTTTTGGAAAACAGGCATAATCTTGGAATAGATCAAGCAAAATGAAAGTTATAGTCATCTTAATTATGGTTCATGTGCAGTGGAGCCGGTGATTTTTTTAAAAAAAGCATTTGTTTGCTAAGTGGACAACCTTGTTTAGTTCACTTACTCTTTTTTAAATACAATTTTATTGATCTTGAGTTTTTAAAGTATTGTAGTTATATCATTTCAAGATGACAGTTTTTCTTTCTGCAGTAAAGTTGTAGATAGACAATAGGAGATAATTTTTTTTTTAATTTTACTATGTCATTGCCTAGAACATCTGAATTATATTGAATGTCCTTGCTTTATTTTTTTCATATTTAAAATTGATTTATGTTTTTAAAGATTTTATTTATTTATTTGAGAGAGAAAGAGACTGAGTACTGCTTATGTTTTCATTTTTGTTATTAAGAAAAAATGTTTATCAGTTTCTGATGGATACTCTATCAGGTTAATCATGTTTTCTTCTATGCCTACTTTTCTAATTTTTTCTTTCTTTCTTTCTTTCTTTCTTTCTTTCTTTCTTTCTTATTTAGCATATAGTACATCATAAGTTTTTGTAGTGTTCAACAATTCATTAGTTGCGTTCAAATCAAGAATGAATCTATTATGGTTGTTTAATTTTTTGCACATATTGAAATGATTATTCTTAATTTATTATTCTGGAAAAATACATTAATATGATTTATAACTTTTAAATCATTCTTGTAATTTTGATAAAAACTTACATGTTCACTATGTACAATTTCTTAGTATACTGCTGTATTAAGTTAACTAAAATTTGGTTGAGTTCATAAATCTCATTTGTTCATTTCTCATCAAGCTTAATTTCTTCAAGACTGGAGTAGAATAATCCCATGATAATTTTTTTTCCTTCTTAGGTTCATAGTATCTCTTATTTAAAGATCACATCAATTTTGGGGCACCTAGGTGGCTCAGTCATTAAGCATCTGCCTTCAGCTCAGGTCATGATCCCAGAGTCCTGGGATCAAGCCCTACATCAGGTTCCATGCTCAGCAGGAAGCCTGCTTCTCCCACTCCCACTCCCTCTGCTTGTGTTCCCTCTCTCACTGTCTCTCTCTGTCAAATAAATAAATAAAATCTTTAAAGAAAATCATATCAATTTTATCAAGGTCCTTATTTTGAACCTTACATAATATAGCTGCCAATCAATATATTTCTGAATTACTGGGAGGATGGAACACAGTAGGATTTCAAAACTTTGAATACATGATAATGACTGAAAATATAACTTTTTCAGCAAGTTAGTAAAAAGTTTTATAATCATATAAAAGAAAGCTAATGTTTGACATGCTGTTATGACATGAAATATTAATTTAATATTATGTCTCTGCCCTTTATTCCTCATAAATCTGAGTCCTAATAAAAGATTCATTTCCCTTTCAGGTTTACTCCAAGGACATTCAGGTAAGATGGGAATATTAATTTTTTCAAAAAAAAAAAAAAGAAAGAACCAATTAAAGCAATTAAGCATAAAAAAATATTGTTACCACTATAATTAGAGCTTATTTATAAAGATTTGTATGTTCATTTGCTAGAGCTGCCATAACAGAGTGCCAAAAATTAGGTAGCTTAAATAAAAGAAATATATTGTCTCATAATTCTGGAGGAAATAAGTCTGAGATCAAGATGTCACCAGGGTCAGTTCCTTTGAGTGTGGTGAAAAACAATCTATTGCATATCTCTTCCCTAACTTCTCATGGTTTGCTGAGAATCTGTGGCATTTCTTGAGTTTTAGACCTCTGACTTTACCTTTACATGGTGTTCTCCCTGTTTCTCTTCACGCTGTCTTCCTTTTTGCATTGTCTGTGTTTGTGCCCAAATTTCTCCTTTTCTTAAGGATAACAGTCACATTGGATTATGGCATAATGACCTTATCTTAACTAATTACATGGGCAATAATGCTACTTTTGAGTAAAGACACGTTCTGAGGCACGGTGATATGAAACTTTATCATATGAATTTTTGGGCAAAATAAATAAACCTGTAACAATTTCTTACTTCTAAAAGCCTAACAATCATAAGTGATCACATTGTGTTACCACAAAACAAACAAACTTACATCACAAGCAATGAGAGTAGGAAATTGAACATGAAACACACTCAAAAGAGAGTCTGTCTTGTCCCTCCCAATTACTACCCCCTTCTCTGTAAATAACCACTATTTGGACAACTATCAGCTAGCTTGAACAGGGATTATACCACTATAGAAAATTTTTAAGTTTTTTTTTTTAATGTGGGTGTAGTTAATGTACAATGCTACATTAGTTTCAGGTGTGCAACATAGTGATTTGATAGAGTTTATACATTATGCTATTCTCACCACAAATTTAGCTACCATCTAACAGCATACAATGCTATTACAATATCAGTGATTATATTCCTTATGCTTTACTTTTTATTCCTGTGATTTATTCATTTAATAACCAGAAGCTTGTATCTCCAATTCTCCATCACCCATTTTGCTCATCTTCCACTCCCCTCCCCTCTGACAGCCATCAGTTTATCCTCTCTATTTGTAGATCTGATTCTGCACTTTCTTTTTATACATTTGTGGGGTTTTGTTTGTTTTGTTTTTTAGATTCCACATATGAATGAAATCATATGTCTTTTTCCTTCCGACTGATTTCACTTACTTAATTCCCTTTAAGCCATCCTTATTGTCACAAATAAATAAACCACTTTGTAACACCATACACAAATATAAACTCAAATGGATTAAAGACCTAACTGTGAGGCATGAAACTATAATAATCCTAGCAGAGAACATAAATACTGATTTTTTTATGTAGTGTTCAATGATTCATTACTTCCATATAATCCCCAGTGCTCATCACAACATGTGCCTTCCTTAATACCCCTCACCCAGTTACCCCAACTCCCCACCCCCTCACTTCTGTAACCCTGTTTGTTTCCTGGAGTCCAGAGTCTCTCATGGTTTGTCTCCCTCTCTGATTTCTTCCCATTCGGTTTTCCCTCCCTTCCCCTATGGTCATCAGCCTTAGCAACACTTTTCTAGGTATGTCCCCTAAGACCAAACTGTTGGGACTAGGTCAAAATGAAGAGCTTTTGCACAGTGAAGGAAACCATCAACAAAACATAAAAGGAAGCTACTGAATGGGAAGATATTTGCAAATGATATATCTAATGAAGTGTTAATATCTATAATATAGAAAGAATGTGTACAAATGAGCACAAAATAAAGAAACTGATTACAAAATGGGCAGAGGACTTGCATAGACATTTTTCCAAAGAAGACACACAAGGGAAGACATCCAGGGAAATGCATATCAAAACCACAATGAGACATCACCAACTGTTGAATTTGGTTCAGGTCATGATCTCAGAGTCCTGAGATCAAGTACTGCATCAGGCTCCACACTAATGGAGCCTGCTTAATATTCTCTCTCTCTCTCCTTCTGCCCCTATTCCCATTCACACACTCTCTCTAAAATAAAATTTAAAAACATTTTATTAAATAAATAAATAAATAAATAAATAAATAAATAAAAGAGTACACTTAATGAGCCCTAAGAAATGTAAAGAATTGTGGAATCATTATATTGCACACCTTAAACTTACATAACACTGTGTTAATTAAGCTCAAATAAATAATAAATAAAACATACATGTAGAATGAACATAATAAATAATAAATCACTGAAAGGAAAAGCATCAACTCTATACCCCATGAAAAAGTATTCTATGAATGGGGGTAAAATAAAGACATTATCAGATGAAGGAAAACTAGAAGACTTCATCACTAGGAGATCTATTTTTTAAAAATGACAAAAAAGGCTGTTCCACCTAAAGGAAAATAATAGCATGGGAAAACTAAGAACATCAGAAATTAATGAAACAACAAAAATAATAAGTGCTTAGGTAAATATGAAATAATATCATCTAATTTTAATATTGAAAATTTTTTAAAAATGTATGACTGTTGAATGCAATAATTTTAACACTGTGTGGTTCTGAAATATGTGAAATAATACACCTGAAAGCTACAACATAAGAAGAGGAAAGTAATAATGCATGTATGGATTTAAGATGTCTACATTTGAAGTGGCAGAATGTTCATTTTAAGTAGAATAAGAAAGTTTAGGTATGCATTTTTTAAATTCCTAGAGCAAACATAAACAAATAGAATATAAAGATATATTGCCAAAATACAATAAACAAGTTAAAATGGAATACTAAAAAGTGCTAGAATAATTTGTAAGAAGGCAAGAATGAAAGAACAGAGAAAAAAGCACAGGAACAAACATTAACCAAATGTAATATGGGAACCTTAAATTCAACTATGTGAATAGCTTTATTAATTCTAAATGGACTAAATATGTCAATTAAAATGGCAGAGATCATCATATTGGACTTTTTTAAAGGTCCAATTATACAGTATTAGAACCCTACATTGAAAATAAATATTGATTAAAATAAATAAAAAATATAAATAATGAATAAGTAGAATAGAAAAATATGTACAATACTAACACTAAAAGCTGGAGAAGATATATTAATATGAAAAATATACTTTAAAACAGAATATGAAGGATACAATCAGACATTAAATAATGATAAGGAGGCTTGGGTGGCTCAATCAATTAGGCATCTGCCTTCAGCTCAGGTTATGATCCCATGGTCCTGGGATCAAGCTCCTCATCAGGTTCCCTGCTCAGCAAGGAGTCTGTTTCTCCCACTTTCTTCTTCCCCTCCCCTTGATCATGGTCTCTCTCTCTCTCTTGCTCTCTCTCTCTCTCTCTCTCTCTTTCTCAAATAAAGTCTTTAAAAACAAAAACAAAAAAAAAACAGTAAATTCATTGGGACCATTAATATTTCTAAATTAACAAATTTTAACTTCAAAACAAAACTTCAAATACATGAAGTGAAAACTGATAGAATAATATTTGAAGACATCAACACTCCTCTTTTAGTAGACAGGAAACAATAGGATTTAGAATACCTAAATAGAAATCTCAATTTGACATTGATAAAGCACTCTAAAAACAACTGTAGAACTATTTTTCAATTGCACATAGAACATACACTAAAAACAAAATATTTGTGGCAAACATATTTTAGCATGTTTGAAGTAATAGAAACCATACAAATTATGTTCTATGATCATAAAGTAATTATATATCAAAGACAGAAATATAAATAAATTATACCCCACCCCACCCCCCTGGTATTTGGATATTAAGCAACACACTGCTAACTAGAATATGAATCAAGAAGGAAGTAACCAAGAAATAAAAAATATTTTGGATGAAAATGAAAATGCATCATATCATTATTTATGGGTGTAGTTAAAACAGTGCTTAGAGAATTTATTAAATTATATTCTTATATTCAAAAAAGTCTCTAATTTTCTAAAATTCCACATTAAAAATTCTTTAAATGAACAAAATAAAGCCAAAGCAATTAAAAGGAAATAAACAATAAATATAATACCAGAAATGAATGATATTGAAAGCAGAAAAACAGTAGAGAAAATTAATAGCTAAGATTGTACTTTGAAAAAACAATGAAATTGACCAATCTCTGGCAAGATTGGCAAGTAAAAAGTATACATATATGTATGAGGGGGCATTGATTACTGAGATTAAGAAGAAAGAAAGCAATGACTAAAGACTTAGAGACATTGAAAAATAGACAATATTGTTATCAAATTCAAGCCTAAAAATTCAACAAATTATAAGAAATGGGCAATTTCCTTGAGAGATGCAAACGGCAAAACTTCTTCCAGAAGAAATAGATATTCTGGGTAGTCCTATATCTATCATGAAATAAATTGAATTTGTAGCTTAAAATTTTTTAACAGAGAAAAATCCAAGCCCAGTTGGTTTCAATGGTAATTCTAGTGAACATTTGCAGAAGAAATATCATCAATCGACAAACCACTTCCAGAATATAGGAGAGGTAGAAAAATATTTTACCTCACTTTATAAAACTAACATTATCATGATATAAAAATCAAGTAAAAATTCTAAAAGTATATATAAGAACATAGAGAAAAAGTCTCAAAAAAATATTAGCAAGTAAACACAGCAATACATGAAAAAGATAATGTAGTATGACTAAATCAGGTTTATTCCAGGAATGCAAAACTGGTCCAACATAAAAAAAAAAGTGACAAATATAATTTACCATATCACAATCTAAAAATGAAAAATAATGTGATCATTACAATAAAGACATAAAACACATTTGATAAAAAATCAATATCCATATTTCCATTCCTGTTGAAACCTATCAGCAAACTAGAAATGTATTTAAAAATCTTTAACCTGATAAAGGGCATCTACAAAGAAAACTACAGTTAACATCACCATTAATGAAGAAAGACTGAATACTTTTTCCCCTAAAACCAGATGAGACAAGGACGTCTGTTCTCATCAGTCTCATTAAACATCATAGTAGAGGTTCTAGCCAGATCAATATGGCAAAAAAAAAAAAGAAAAAGAAAGAAAGAAATTAAAATATGTATATTGGAAAAGAAGAAATAAGACTTTCTCTGCTTCTAGGTGACATGATTGTCTCCCTTCAGGGAATGCAAGAAATCAGATTCTGAAAAGAAGAAGTAAGTTTAGCAAGTGAAACTTAGTCCCGCAAGGATAAATTAATTTTTTTTTAAAAAGAAAATGACTAAACAAGTTGGGACCTGATAGATCAAAGTCTAAATGTGGAAAAGGGACTTGAAAATGTGTGGGGAGTAAAGTGGCAGCCCAGGGGAACCATTGCCTCTGGGAAAAAAGTCAGATCTATAGAGAAAAGAAAGGAGGAAAGAATCAACTAAGAGAGATAAATTAAGGATCATTCAGAAAGATAGAGATAAAAGGAAAGATAATATTTGGTCTCCCCTGTTGCCAACAACATTAATAAAGTAACTGCAAAGATGCAAACATACTGATAGACGAAATCATCCTGAAATAGATACTCTGTCCATTAAATAAACACCCAAGCCACTTCCATATAAGACTATAACTAGAAGACAGAAAATGTAAACTAAATCTTTCGTGCAAACAAAAATATCCCCCAAATTAAGTATAAAATTTAAGAAGACAGTTATATCACACTGAAAACTGTATTAAATATGTTTAAGCATTTCATGACATGAGGGAAAAAAAAGAACACTTTGAATCAAAAATGCAAATACAAAGGATAGAAATGAAAAAAGAAAAAAGAAACTGCCCAAGGGTTCACTGAAGTCAGAAGAGAAATTTTAAAAGAATGAAGAATAAAGATAATAGATTCAGATGAAAAGTTTGTAAAGAATACTAAAGAAAAGGAAAAAAATAGAGAATTTTTGAAGTTTTTTTTAAATAAAAAAGATCAGAAACGAGTAGTAGAAATGCCAGAAAAAAAGATTGAACATTCTTCATTGGTGATTCAGAGGAATGAAAAAAAACTGAAAGAAAAAAAAATCAAAATAGTGAACCAGTAATCATATTAAAAAAAAAAAACTCAACAAAATAGTTCAAGTAAAAGAAAAATTGAACCAGAATAATCAAACCTAAAACAAATTATAGTATTGTTATCAAAGTTTAAATTTAAATTTAAAAGATCTTTAGGACCCCCCAGAAGAAAAGAAAAACTATCATTTAAAAAAAAAAAGTTTTACCAGTAGTTTATTTTTCAAAAACAATAGAAGCAGGTTTTTCAGGAAACTTAAGAAAGGAGGTATTAGTACTAAGGATTCTAATAGAGGAGAAGCTTTAACCAACCAAAAGATGACTGAGAACCTTTAACAAATAACAGTGAGAGTATGATGCCAGTAAAATGCCAGAGTATGACGCTCCAAGCCCTTGGCCCTCAATAAAATCATTAAAAAATATTGGCTGAACTAATTTTATAAGTACTCTGGAAAATAGTCAAATGTCTGCAGGAACCAAATGAATGTCCAACCAAGAATGAAACATGTTCAAATGATAAAGTTTGTAACATATTTACTTCCCCTTTGCCTCACCTCCTCTATTCTGAGGTGTGATCTTGGTTTAGAAGAAATAACAGCACACCTCCCACTTCCATTCCTTATACCAGAAGGAGCAAAGGAAACCCTATTTACAATATTCTAACATGCGTTGGGGTTACCTGTAGGACTGGTAGCATCTCACCTAATTTGGATCTTAGACAGGAAAAAGTGCAATGCATTTGTTAAAGAAGTAGTAGGGAGCCTAGACCTAGAAACACTTTTGGCAAGTCATTATGGGTGGAGACATACAATAGACAATCTCAGACCCTGAGGGACATGAGGGGAAACTCCTTGGAAAACTAAGGCATTTAAAAGTAGCCAGGTATGTGGGAGAATTGAGAAAGACACATGAAGGCCCACATAAGACACTGCTCAGAAAAGGCCTGAGAAAACCTTCAGCTTTCATCTTAGTATTATTCCTAAGTTCAGATCATGCCCAACTAATCAGTGAAGGAATTCTTTGGCACAGAAAGAGTCAGCAAATACTGGGGGAGGGCTACTTTTTCAAATGTACAAATTTCAACAACAACAACAAAATTAAAGGCATACAGATAACAAGAAAACATTACTAATTCAGATGAAGAAAATAAATTTGTAGATCATACCAGAGGAAACACAGACATCAGACTTACAGGCAAAGTCATTCAAACCCATCTTAAATATATGCAGAGAACTGAAGGAAAACACAGACAAATAACTAGAAGAAATCAGAAAGATAATATATGAACAAAATGAAAATATCAATACAGAAATAGAAATTATAGAAAAGAACCAAATAGAAATTTTGGAGCTGAACAATACAATAACTGAATTGAAAAATTTATTAGAGGTGTTCCATGACACATGTGAGTAAGCAGAGGAAAGAATCAGTAAATTGAAGATAGGATAATTGAAAAGATTGAGTCTGAAGAGTAGGAAGAATGTAGAATGGAGAAAAGTGTATATAGTCTAAGAGATTTGTGGGACAAATATATATGTTATGGAAGTCCGAGGAGTACGAGAGAGGAAAAAAAGAGAGATTATATAAAGAAATAATGGCTAAAAATTTCCAAAATTTGATAAAAGATGTGAATCTACAAATCTAAAAATCTCAATGAATCCTCCAAGAAAAATATATGAAAGGAAATTCACATCAAGACATTATAATCAAACTTTTGAAAGTCAAATACAAAGAAAATCTTGAAAATAGCAAGTGAGAAGTGTCTCCGCAAACACAAGGGATGCTCGGTAAAACCATTAGCCAATTTCTCTCCAAAAAACTTTGGAGGACCAAAGGGGAAAGAGGTTATATTTAAAGTGACTAAAGGAAAAAACAAAACCAAAACCAAACAAACAAAAAACATGTCAACCGAAAGCTCTATACCTGGAAAAACTAAGCTTCAAAATGAAGGGGAAATTGACATTCTCAGGTAAAAATAAGCGGAAGCATTCATTAACAATAGGGCTGCCCTACAAGAAATGCAGAAGAGATTCCTTCAGTTTGAAGTAAAAGGATGCTAGATGGCAACTGAAAGCCATATAATGTTATAACAATTACCAAGAAAGGGAAATAAATGGGCAATTACCAAAAAAAGTATTATTGTGATTTTGATTTGTGATACCGCTTGTTATTTTCTCTAGATTTTAAAACACAAATGCATAAAGAGTAATCATAAATCTATATGAATGAGTCCAAAATACAAAAAGATGTAATTTGTAATGCTTTAATAACATAAAGTGGGGACAGAAAAATGGAGGTGTATAAAAGAAGAATTTTTTGATTCAATTGAAGTTAAGTTGGTTTCAGTTCAAAATTAGATTATTATAACTTCAGAATGTTGTATGTAATCTTTTTGTCAAATGTAGTCCCTTTCAAATAATATATATGTATAATATGATTAATAAATATGTATACTTATTTACTATATTTATATGTATATTTTTGTACAATAAAATTATAGACTATATATATGCATATATATATACACACAATATACAATATACAAAAAGAAATGAGAAGAAAATTAAAATGTATCACAAAAAATAATCTATTATACCTGAAAGAAGTCCTTAGTGGAGGAAATAAGGGACAAAAATGCTTTAAGACATACAAAAAACAAATCATAAAGTGATTAATGTATCCATTTCTTATCAGTAATTACTTTAAATGTAAATGGATTAAAATCCTCAATTAAAAGGCATAGATTGACAGATGGATAAGAGAAATATAATCCAATTTTATACTGTCCAGAAAAGACTCACTAGCTCATCTGACAGAAATGGATTGAAAGTGAAAGAATAAAAAGTGTATTTCATGTAAATAATAACCAAGAGAGAGCTGGGATGGCTATATCATATGAAAGTAGACTCTAAATCAAAAACAATTATGAGACAAAGAATGATGTTATGTATTGATAAAAGAGTCAATTTACCCAGAACATATAATGATTATAAACCTATATATACTCAACACCATTACTTCAAAATACATGAAGCAAATATTGATAGCATTAAAGGAGGAATTAAACTGTTCTACAATAATAGCTGGAGACTTCAGTACCCAACTCTCAACACTGGATAGAGCTAGACAGATTACCACTAAGAAATAGAAGTCTTGTACAGCACCTGAAATCCAGTTGAATCTAACAGACATATACACAGCACTCCACTCAACAAAAGCAGAATACACATTTTTCTCAAATGTATATTACACATGCCTCAGGACAGACTATATGTTAGGCAAAAGAAAGCAAAAACAAAAACAATTCTTAATAAATTTTAAAGGATTGAAAACATACAAAGTATCTGTTTTTATCACAATGGACTGCCTCAGGAAATCAACAGCAGAAGGAAAATTGGATTACCCCCAAATATGTGGTAATTAAACAACATACTCTTAAACAATCAGTTTGTCAAAGAATAAATCAGAAGATAAATTAGAATATAGCTACAGACAAGTGAGAAGGAAAACATGGCATGTAAGATGTATCAGAGGCCACAAAGACAATGCTAGTAGGAATATTTAAAGCTTTAAATGCCTAATTTAATACAGACAAGAGGGATTTTTTTAAAATAGAGAACAAAGAAAATCAATAAGCCCAAATATTGATTCTTTAAAATAATTAACAAAATTGACAAGTCTCTCGCTTAACTGACTTAGAAAAAAGGAGAAAGCACAAATAACTAAAATCAGAAAGGAAAGTAGGGACCTTATAACTATTTTACAGAAATTAAAAGTATCATAAGAAATAGTATAAGTGATTGTACACAAATTGGATAACCTATACGAAATGCAAAATTCCCAGAAACACATAACATACTAAGATTGGATGAGGAAGAAATAGAAAATCTAAACAGACCTATAACTACTAAGGAGATTGCATTGGTAATTAAAAATCTTCCCACAAATAAAATAATTAAACATCTCCCCACAAGTCTCCCCTGGACCAGATAGCTTCAATGCAAGTTCAATTTAACTAAAATCCATAGTTCACAAAATTGAAGCTCAAATATTTCCTAACTCATCCTATGAGGCAACCATTACTGTAATACCAAAGCAAAACAAAGACACTACAAGAAAATACAGCTATAAACAAATATCCCAATGAATATAGATGCAAGAATCCTCAGCAAAATATGAGCATAGGAAATTAAGCATTTAGGTGTGTCCTGTATGGAGTTTATTTCTATCTTACCTCACCAAGCACCAAATTACGTGCAGTGTCTGGTGAGTTCACACAGCTAGGAACAAAGGAAAGAGGAGGGTATGCCTTTACAGTAAGAACTGCTCTGTATGACTGGGAATATATGCAGAAATCAGGTTTTTCATGCATCAAGGAAGGAAGGAAGTGGAGAAGGACTTATCTCCAGTAACACAGACCACCCTCCATGGACCTGGTTTCCATCTGGCCTCATTTTGAGTGCTGAGAAACTAGCAGAGCTTGGTCCCCTGTGACAGCAACAAAGAAAAGAATGAGTTTTCTCACACAGCTGGCACTGTTTGGCTTGATTGAGATGGAGCACAGACTTAGGTTTTTTGCTTTTTTTCAAAGAGCAAAGGAAGCAAGGGTGTCATTGGCCACAGTCTTACAGTGCACACCCCAAGAGGTCAGTCTCAAACACCACAGACCAGTGAAATTCTTTCTCAGTCAAAACCAGTCCATAAAGACTGGGAGAGGTAGCTTCATTTTCAGATATGCAGACAACAAAGCAAACATACGAGGAACATGAAGAATCAAGACAACATGACACAGTCAAAGGAAGAAGGCAAATCTCCAGTAACCAACCCGAAAGAATGGAGATCTGTAAATTGTCTGACAAAGAATTGAAAATAATAATATTAAAGGAGTTCAGTGTATTTTAATGGAACACAAAGAGACAATGCAACAAAAACAGGAAAAGAATACACGAATAAAATGGAAGTTCAAAAGTGAGATAGAAACTTTTTTTAAAGAACTGAATAGGAATCCTGTAGCAGAGGAATATAATAACTAAATTGAAAAATTCACTAGAGATTTTCAAAAACAGACATGATTGAGCAGAAGGTACAACCAAAAAAAAACCAAAAAACAAAGATCATTTGAAATTATGCTGTCAGAGGAACAAAAGGAAAAAAAAGAATAAAAAAGAGAGAAGAGAGTCTAATGTACTATGGGAGGCAATCAAGTGAATCTATACATACATTTTGAGACTCCCATAATGAGAAGAGAAAGAAAAAGAGTGCAGAAAGTCTATATAAAGAAATATTTACAAATACAGGGAGAGAAGTAGACATCTAGGTTCATGAAGCCCCAAGAATGTTAACAGGTTTAATGTACACATTATAATTAAATCGTCAAAAGTCAAAGAGAAAATTTGGAAAGCAGCAAGAAAAAAATGATTCATCCAAAAAAAAAAAAACATGGAACCCCCCCAATAAGGCTGTAAGTGGATTTCTCAGCAGAAATCTGGCTGGAGAGTAGGATGATATGTTCAAAATGCTGAAAAAGAAGTTCCAAACAAGAACATTATACCCAGAAAATCTGTACTTCAAAAATAAAGGAGAGATAAACATATTCTCAGACAAACAAAAGAAGGAGTTCTACATCACTGGACGTGCCTTACCAGAAATGCTAAAGAGAGTTTTTCAAGCTGAAATGAAAGGAAACTAATTAGCAGCATGAAAGCATGTGAAAGTATAAAACTCACTGGTAAAAGTAAATAATTAAATACAGTATACTCTAATACTGTGTTGGTGGTGCATAATCACTTTCAACTCTAGTATAAAATTTAAAAGATAGTAGTATTAAAAATAAATATAACTATAATAATTTATTAATGGTTACACAATATAAAAAGATGTAAGCTGTGACATCAATAATATACAGTGTGGGGAAGAGGGAAGTGTAATGTCATCTAAAGCAATCAAAAGTTGCTCTCAGTTTAAAATAGACTGTTATAAGATGTTTAATGCCAGCCTCATATTTATGGAAACACAAAAAAAAACTTGTAGTAAATACAAAAACTATAAAAAAGAAAGGAATGAAAGCATACTACTACAAAGGAAGACAGCAAGAGAAGAAACAAAGAAATAGAAAACACTCAGAAAACAATTAACAAAATGGCAAAAATAAGTTCTTACCTATATGTAATTACTTAAAGTGTAAATAGATTAAATTCTGCCTCAAAAGACTAAATCAAATTAGCTAAGTGGAGTTTTTAAACAGTAAGACTCAATTATCCACTCCTTACAGAAGACTCACTTTAGATTTAAGGACACACACAGGCTGAATGTGAAGGAATGGGAAATTTTCCATGAAAATTGTAAGCAAAACAGAGCAGGGGAGGCTATATATCATACAAAATAGACTTTCAGTCAAAGCTGTCAAAAGACACAAAGACGGTCATTTATTTTGATAAAAGGGGTCAACTTATCAATAAAATATAACACTTTAAAAATATATGTCCCAACGTTACAGCCCCTAAATATAGAAAGCACATATTAACCAATCTAAAGAAAGAAAGAAATGGCAAGACAATAATGGTAGGGATCATCAGCACCCCACTTTCTGCAAAGGATAGATCATCCACATAGAAAATCATAAGGAAACAGCTAATTTGACAACACCATAGAATAAATGAACCTAACAGACAAATACAGATTATTCCATCTAGCAGTAGTAGAATACACGTTATTCTCAAGTCTCAAGGAGAATTCTCCGGGATAGATAATATGTTAGGCTGATATAGAAACCAGAGCTTCTCCTCTCTCATTCATGATTTTATTTATTTGGGTCCATTCTCTTTTTGTTAAATCTGTCTAGGGGTTTATCAATTTTACCAATTCTTTCACAAAACCAGCTCTTAGTTTCGTTTATTGGTTCTACCATTCTTTTTTGTTTCTATATCATTTATTTTTGCTCTAATCATTATTATTTCCCTTCTTCTGCTGGTTTTAGGTTTCATTTGCTATTGCTTTTCCAGATCCTTTTGATGTAAAGTTAGGTTGTGTATTTGAGACTTTTCTTGCTTCTCAAGGTAGGTCTGCATTGCATATACTTCACTCTTAGGATAGCCTTTGCTGTATCCCAAAGTTTTGGACTATCTTTTTTTTGTTGTTATTTTCATTTGTTTCCATATATTTTTAAATTTCTTCTTTGATCTCCTATTGACTGATTCATTGTTTAGTGACGTGTTGTTTAACCTCCATGTATTTGTGGTCATTCCAAGTTTTTTCTTGTGGTTGACTTCAAGTTTCCTAGCATTGTGGTCTGAAAATATGCATGGTATGATCTCAATCTTTTTGTACTTGTTGAGGGCTGATTTGTGACCCATCTGGAGGGTGGGTCTATCTGGAGAATGTTCCATGTGCACTAGAAAAGAATGTGTATTCTGCTGCTTTAGGGTGAAATGTTCCTAATATATCCCTTTAGTCCATCTGGTCCAGTGTGTCATTCAAAGACACTCTTTCCTTGTTGATTTTCTGCTGAGTATTCTATCCATTGTTGTAAGTAGGGTGTTAAAAAGTCTCCTACTATTATTGTATTATTATCATTGTGTTTCTTTATGTTTGTTATTAATCCATTTATATATTTGGGTGCTTCCAATTTGGGGGCATAAAAATTTATAACCGTTACATCTTCTTGATTGATAGACCCCTTCTTCATCTTATGTTATAGTTTTGGTTTAAAATCCAGTCTAGGGGCGCCTGGGTGGCGCAGTCGTTAAGCATCTGCCTTCGGCTCAGGGCGTGATCCCGGCGTTATGGGATCGAGCCCCACATCAGGCTCCTCTGCTATGAGCCTGCTTCTTCCTCTCCCACTCCCCCTGCTTGTGTTCCCTCTCTCGTTGGCTGTCTCTATCTCTGTCGAATAAATAAATAAAATCTTTAAAAAAAATAGTTAAAAAGGGGCGCCTGGGTGGCTCAGTCGTTAAGCGTCTGCCTTCGGCTCAGGGCGTGATCCCGGCGTAATGGGATCGAGCCCCGCATCAAGCTCCTCCACTGGGAGTCTGCTTCTTCCTCTCCCACTCCCCCTGCTTGTGTTCCCTCTCTCGCTGGCTGTCTCTCTCTGTCAAATAAATAAATTTTAAAAAATAGTTAAAAAATAATTTTAAAAAAATCCAGTCTAATATAAGTATGGCTACTCCAATTTTCTTTTAACATCCATTAGCATGATTGATGGTTCTTGGTCCCCTCACTTTCAATCTGCAGGTGTCTTTTGGTCTAAAATGAGTTTCTTGTAGGCAGCATACAGACAGGTCTTGTGTGTGTGTGTGTGTTTATCCATTATGATGTCCTATGCATTTTGATTGGAACATTTGGGCTATTTACATTTGGACTGATTACTGATAGATATTAATTTAATGCCATTTTGTTACCTGTAAAGTTGGAGTTTTTGGTGATGTTCTCTGTTCCTTTCTAGTCTTTTTTGCTTTTGTTCTTTTTTTTCCCACTCGAAGAGTCCCCTTCAATATCTCTTGCAGGGCTGATTAGTGGTCAAGAACTCCTTTAGTTTTTGCTTATCTGGGAAACTCTTTATCTCTCCTTCTATTCTAAATGACAGCCTTGCTGTATAAAAAATTCTTGGTTCCATATTTTTCCTATTCAGCACTTTGAATATATCATGCTATTTTCTTCTGGCCTGTCAAGTTTCTGTGGACAGATCTGCTGCAAATGTGATTTATCTTGCCTTGTAGCTTAAGGGCTATTTTCCCCTTGCTTCTTTCAGATTATTTTCTTGTGTGTCTGTAAATTTGACTATGTGCCTTGGTGTAGGTCAGCATTTGTTGAATTTCATGGGAGTTTTCTGTACCTTTTGGATTTTGATGTATATTTTCTTCCCAGATTAGAGAAGTTTTCATCTATAATCTGCTCAAATTAAAATTCTGTCCCTTCTTCCCACTCTTCTTCTGGGACACCTATGATACGACTATTATTATGTGTTAAGGAGTCACTGAACTTCCTAAGTATACATTCATGATCCAATAAGTTTCTTTCTCTCTTCTTTTCAGCCTCATTATTTTCCATATTTTGATCTTCTACATCTCTGATTCATTCCCCTGTGTCATCCATCCTTGTTGTTGTTGCATCCAGTCAGTTTTGGATCCCAGTTATAGCATTTTTTATTTTGGCCTGACTAGGTTTTAGTTCTTTTATCTCAGCAGTAAGGGATTCTTTAGTTTCTTCTATGCTTTTCAAATCTAGCTAGTATCCTTATGATTGCTGTTTTAAATTCTGGTTCAGGCAGAAGATATGAACAGACACTTTTCCAATGAAGACATACAAATGGCTAACAGATACATGAAAAAATGTTCAAAATCATTAGCCATCAGGGAAATTCAAATCAAAACTACACTAAGATACCACCTTATGCCAGTTAGAATGGCAAAAACTGACAAGGCAGGAAACAACAATTGTTGGAGAGGATGTGGAGAAAGGGGATCCCTCTTACATTGTTGGTGGGAATGCAAGTTGGTACAGCCACTTTGGAAAACACTGTGGAGGTCCCTTAAAAAGTTAAAAATTGAGCTACCCTATGACCCAGCCATTGCACTACTGGGTATTTATCCCAAAGATACAGACGTAGTGAAGAGAAGGGCCATATGCACCCCAATGTTCATAGCAGCAATGTCCACAACAGCTAAATCGTGGAAGAAGCCGAGATGCCCTTCAACAGATGACTGGATTAAGAAGCTGTGGTCCATATATACAATGAAATATTACTCAGCTATCAAAAGAACGATTTCTCAACATTTGCTGCAACATGGACGGCATTGGAGGAGATAATGCTAAGTGAAATAAGTCAAGCAGAGAAAGACAATTATCATACGGTTTCTCTCATCTATGGAACATAAGAACTAGGAAGATCGGTAGGAGAAGAAAGGGATAAAGAAAGGGGGGTAATCAGAAGGGGGAATGAAGCATGAGAGACTATGGACTCTGAGAAACAAACTGAGGGCTTCAGAGGGGAGGGGGGTGGGGGAATGGGATAGGCTGGTGATGGGTAGTAAGGAGGGCACGTATTGCATGGTGCACTGGGTGTTATACGCAACTAATGAATCGAACTTTACATCAAAAATAAATAAATAAAAAAAATTAATAAGATAAATAAATAAATAAATAAATTCTGGTTTGGGCATCTTATTTATATCGATTTTGATTATATCCCTGGCCATGACTTCTTCCTATTTTTTCTTTTGACATGAATTTCTCCATCTTGTCATTTTGTCCAAGTCACAGTTGTGTGTGTGTGTGTGTGTGTGTGTGTGTGTGTGTGTGTGATTGTTAGGAAAGCCTGTTATATTCCTACCCCTGAGAGTAATGGCTATATTAAGAGGTGCTATACTGTCTTGAGCCTCGTGCTTCAGGAGGTGTTTGAAAATGTGCACTCTGTTGTTGTGTTTTGGCTGCTGTTTCCCTCAGGTCAGTCTGTAGCAGAGTTTCTCCTTGCCTGCTGGGGGGTTGTTTGGACCTTCTCCCTGGTGTGGCAAGTTTTAACTAGGTGTTTTTGGTCTGCTTGTTAAAAGAAGCTACATTCTTTTCCGCCTAGAGCTGAAGCACTGCAGCAGTCTATGATCAGTAGACTGCTGCATGTGCAGGGTTTGTGCTGGTCTTCTGTGGGAGCAGCCTGCCTTGCTAATTCTCAGGCAGACTTGCCCTAGTGGAGATGCACCTGAAGGGAGTAGGGGACAGAGCTTGGTGTAAGCAGCTCCAGCCTTCGCTGGGGATGCTGTGTTGTTCACTGAAGTTGTTCAGTGCTGATGGCTGGGAGGAAATGGCATTACCACAGTCTCTGGTCCCCATTGCAGGGACTTCACACCTGCCACTCTTTAGGAAGCCCTCACCAAAGAGCAGACCATCTCCGCTCTTGTGTCACTAGCTTCCTTCAGATCCCTGCCTTCACCCTGTGTCCAAGCTGTCTGCATAAGGGCAGCACAGTACCCCCTCTGCTTTATCTCAGTAGTGCAGCTGGGTTTTAAAACTCCAAATTTTAGGAACTGGTGCAACATGGACCTGCACTGATCCTCTGGGGGAGGGTCTCGCTACACTGTGACAGATTATGGTTTGTCCAAGAAAGGCAGTCTAATGAGTATGCAGTTGTTTAGAGTTTATGGTAAAACATAACAGAAAGCTGACACTACGATTTGCTGCCTACAGCTGGCATCTCTGTTCTTATGCTAGTGACCAGGGCAGCATATTGGTGTCTGCCAATAATTTATCCCTTGAGAGGCTATGCCACCATTCCTAAATGCACTTGAATAATTAGAACCATTTCTTGCCCTGTAACTCAGGGGATCCTCAGACCATGCTGCCTGCTCCTGGGCCTCTGCCTGCCTTCCTCTTGGAAGCATCAGTAAGCCCACCAGGAATGACCCTGGTGATGACCCCTATTTAAAAAACTCCAGACTTGGAGCTCTACTTCTTATAAAAACTTTTGGTAGTAAGCTCCTCTCCTTTTCCCAGTCAATGGTTTTGGGGAAGAATTTTTCTTGTGCAATCCCCTGCACACTTCTTTCACAGTCTCTCTCTCCTCTCTCCAAGATCAGGGATCCCTCCCCTTGCATCACTTACAATTCTTTTCTCCCCTAAATCAACCTCTCTGCAGCTCCTACCTTCTAAAGTGTGGCCATTTTTCTGCTTCTAAATGTGCAGTTTGTTTTTTCTGCCCTCAGATTGATTTCTTGGGTGTTCAGAATGATTTGATATTTATATAACTATGTGCAAGGGATGAGACAAGCTTAGAGTCCTACTCCTATAACATCTCAACTCCTCTTTTTTTTTTTTATTAATAATGATTTTTTATTATATTATGTTAGTCACCATACAGTACATCCCCGGTTTTCGATGTAAGGCTCGATGATTCATTAGTTGTGTATAACACCCAGTGCACCATGCAATATGTGCCCTCCTTACTACCCATCACCGGTCTATCCCATTCCCCCACCCCCCTCCCCTCTGTAGCCCTCAGTTTGTTTCTCATAGTCCATAGTCTCTCATGTTTCATTCCCCCTTCTGATTACCCCCCCTTTCTTTATCCCTTTCTTCCCCTACTGATCATTCTAGTTCTTATGTTCCATAGATGAGAGAAATCATATGATAGTTGTCTTTCTCTGCTTGACTTATTTCACTAAGCATTATCTCCTCCAGTGCCGTCCATGTTGTAGCAAATGTTGAGAACTCATTCTTTCTGATTGCTGAGTAATATTCCATTGTATATATGGACCACAACTTCTTAATCCAGTCATCTGTTGCAGGGCATCTCGGCTCCTTCCACGATTTAGCTATTGTGGACATTGCTGCTATGAACATTGGGGTGCATATGGCCCTTCTCTTCACTACGTCTGTATCTTTGGGGTAAACACCCAGTAGTGCAATGGCTGGATCATAGGGTAGCTCAATTTTTAACTTTTTAAGGGACCTCCACACTGTTTTCCAGAGTGGCTGTACCAACTTGCATTCCCACCAACAATGTAGGAGGGATCCCCTTTCTCCACATCCTCTCCAACAATTGTTGTTTCTTGCCTTGTCTATTTTTGCCATTCTAACTGGCGTAAGGTGGTACCTCAGTGTGGTTTTGATTTGAATTTCCTTGATGGCTAATGATTTTGAACATTTTTTCATGTGTCTGTTAGCCATTTGTATGTCTTCATTGGAAAAGTGTCTGTTCATATCTTCTGCCCATTTTTTGATTTGTTTATTTGTTTCTCGTGTATTGAGTTTGAGAAGTTCTTTGTAGATCTTGGATACCAGTCCTTTATCTGTAGTGTCATTTGCAAATATATTCTCCCATTCCGTGGGCTGCCTCTTAGTTTTTCTGACTGTTTCCTTGGATGTGCAGAAACTTTTAATCTTGATGAAGTCCCATAAATTCATTTTATCTTTTGTTTCTCTTGCCTTTGGGGATGTGTCATGAAAAAGGTTGCTTTGGCTGATGTCGTAGAGGTTGTTGCCTATGTTCTCCTCTAGAATTTTGATGGATTCCTGTCTCACATTGAGGTCTTTCATCCATTTGGAGTTTATTTTTGTGTATGGTGTGAGATAGTGGTCAAGTTTCATTCTTTTGCATGTAGCTGTCCACTTTTCCCAGCACCATTTATTGAAGAGACTGTCTTTTTCCCACCGGATGTTTTTTCCTGCTTTATCAAATATTAGTTGCCCAAAGAGCTGAGGGTCCATTTCTGGGCTCTCTATTCTGTTCCATTGGTCTATGTGTCTGTTTTTGTGCCAGTACCATGCTGTCTTTGTGATCACAGCTTTGTAGTACAGCTCGAAATCCAGCATTGTGATGCCCCCAGCTTTGTTTTTCCTTTTCAACAGTTCCTTGGAGATTCGGGGTCTTTTCTGGTTCCATACAAATTTAAGGACTATTTGTTCCAGTTCTTTGAAAAACGTTCTCGGTATTTTGATCGGGATAGCATTGAAAGTGTAGATTGCTCTGGGTAGCATGGACATTTTAACTATGTTAATTCTTCCGATCCATGAGCATGGAATATCTTTCCATCTTTTTATGTCTTCCTCAATGTCTTTTAAGAGTGATTTATAGTTTCTAGAATAAAGGTCCTTTACGTCTCTGGTTAAGTTAATTCCAAGGTAACGTATGGTTTTTGGTGCTATTGTAAATGGGATGGATTCCCTGATTTCTCTTTCTTCGTTCTCGTTATTCGTGTACAGAAATGCAACTGATTTCTGAGCATTGATTTTGTATCCCGCCACATTACTGAATTGCTCTATAACTTCTAATAGTTTGGGAGTGGCTTCTTTTGGGTTTTCCATATAGAGTATCATGTCATCTGCAAAGAGAGACATTTTGACTTCTTCTTTGCCGATTTGAATACCTTTGATCCCTTTTTGTTGTCTGATTGCTGTTGCAAGGACTTCTAGTACTATGTTGAATAATAGTGGCGAGAGTGGGCATCCTTGTCGTGTTCCTGATCTTAAGGGAAAGGCTTCCAGCTTTTCCCCATTGAGAATAATATTTGCAGTAGGCTTTTCATAGATGGCTTTTATGAGATTGAGAAATGTACCTTCTATTCCTACACTCTGAAGGGTTTTAATCAGGAAAGGATGCTGTATTTTGTCAAATGCTTTTTCGGCATCGATTGAGAGGATCATATGGTTCTTGAGTCTTTTCTTGTTGATATGATGTATCACGCTGATTGATTTGCGAATATTGAACCACGCTTGCATCCCAAGTATGAATCCCACTTGATCGTGGTGGATAATCCTTTTAATGAACTGTTGGATTCTATTAGCAAGTACCTTGTTGAGGATTTTGGCGTCCATATTCATTAGGGAAATCGGTCTGTAATTCTCCTTTTTGAGGGGGTCTTTGCCTGGTTTGGGGATCAAGGTAATATTGGCCTCATAGAATGAGTTTGGTAGCTTTCCTTCTGTTTCTATTTTTTGAAATAGCTTTAGGAGAATAGGTATTATTTCTTCTTTGAATGTTTGGTAGAATTCCCCAGGAAAACCGTCCGGGCCTGGAGTTTTGTTATTTGGAAGGTTGTTTATCACTGACTCAATTTCTTCATAATTAATTGGCCTGTTTAAAAAATCAATTTCTTCCTTTTTCAATCTTGGTAGTTTATAGGTTTCCAGGAAGGATTCCATCTCTTCCAGATTGCTTAGTTTATTGGCATATAGCTGTTGATAAAAATTTCTAATAATCCTTCCAATTTCAATGGTGTTCGTCGTGACCTCTCCTTTTTCATTCATAATTTTAATAATCTGGGTCCTTTCTCTTTTCTTTTGGATAAGTCTTGCCAGTGGTCTGTCAATTTTATTGATTCTCTCCAAGAACTAGCTTCTAGTCCTGTTGATCTGCTATACTGTACTTCTGGTTTCTGCTTGATTGATTTCAGCTTTAATTTTGGTCAACTGCTTCCTTGTGCGTGGATTAGGCCTGTCCCTCTGTTGCTGTTCCAGCTTCTTGAGGTGAGAATATAAAAACTGCATTTTAGATTTTTCTATTCTTTTGAGTGAGGCTTGGATGGCTATGTATTTCCCCCTTAGGACTGCCTTTGCAGTATCCCATAGGTTTTGGACTGTTGTATTTTCATTCTCATTGGTCTCCATAAATTGTTTAATTTGATTTTTGATTTCCTGGTTTATCGAGTCATTCCTGAGCAGGATGGTTCTTAGTCTCCAAGTGTTTGAGTTTCTTCCCAATTTTTCCTTGTGGTTGAGTTCCAATTTCAGAGCGTTGTGGTCTGAGAATATGCAGGGGATAATTTCAATCTTTTGGTATCGGCTGAGACCTGTTTTGTGTCCCAGAACATGGTCTATTCTTGAAAATGTTCCATGGGCATTAGAATAGAACGAGTATTCTTTGGTTCTGGGGTTTAGTGTTCTATATATATCTAAGAGGTCCAACTCGTCGAGTATGGCATTCAAAGCCTTTGATTCTTTGCTTAGTTTTTGCCAGGGTGTTCTGTCTATTTCTGATAGTGGAGTGTTGAGGTCCCCTACTATTAATGTATTTTTATCTATATGTCTCTTTATTCTGGTTAAGAGTTGGCTTGTGTATCTTGCTGCTCCCCTGTTGGGGGCATATATATTTATAATTGTCATATCCACTTGTTGAATACTTCCTTTAAGAATAATATAGTGCCCTTCTGCATCTCTAACTATAGTCTGTAGTTTAAAATCCAATTTATCTGATATGAGAATTGCTACCCCAGCTTTCTTTTGAGGTCCATTTGCGTGAAAGATGGTACTCCATCCCCTTACTCTCAGTCTGAATGCATCTTTGGGTTCGAAATGAGTCTCTTGTAGACAGCAAATGGATGGGTCATTTCTTTTTATCCAATCTGCAACCCTGTGGCGTTTGAAGCCAGAATTTAAACCATTAATGTTCAGGCTGAGTACTGAGAGATATGCTTTTAATTCTGCCATGTTGTCAGTAAAGTCTTTGTTTGTATTGGCTGTGACTTTCTGTTTTGTATCACTCTTGGGGCCTTTTTACTTTTATAGAACCCCCCGTAATACCTCCTGTAGGGCTGGTTTCGTGGTTACGAAATTGGCTAGTGACTGTCGATTCTGAAATGTCTTTATTTCTCCATCAATTTTGAATGACAGCCTTGCTGGATAAAGGATCCTTGGCTGCATGTTTTTCTCTGAAAGAGCTTTAAAAATGCTCCCCCAACCCTTTCTCTCATTCCAGGTCTGTGTAGACAGGTCTGATGTAATTCTGATGCTTTTGCCTTGGTACGTGAGAAATTTCTTTGCCCTGGCCGCTTTCAATACTGTTTCCTTGGATCTCATATTTGCGAATTGCACTATGACGTGACGTGGTGTAGGTCTGTCATGGTTGAGCTTGGGAGGGGTCCTCTCTGCCTCTTGGACACGAATGTTTGTTTCCCTTGCTAGATTAGGGAAGTTTTCAGCTACAATTTGTTCAAATATCTCTTCTAGACCTCTGTTTTTCTCCACCCCCTCGGGGATGCCGATGATTCTAACATTGGATCGTTTCGTTGAGTCAGTAATCTCCCGTAGCCAACATTCGTGGGCGTGGATTTTTTTAAGACCATCTTCTATTTTTATTTTTTCCTCTATTAACCCATCCTCCAATTCACTAACCCTTTCCTCCGCTTCCGTGACCCTGGCCGTCAGAGCCTCTAGTTTTGCCTGCATTTGGCTCATAGAATTTTTAATTTCTGTCACATTCGCTCTCATTTCCGCCCTTAGGGATTGTATATTCTCAGTAATATTTTCCTGAATACTTTTTTCAAGTCTACTCATTATCTTGACCATTGTTACTCTGAATTCCATTTCTGATAATTTGGTTACATCCATATCCGTTACTTCTGTGGCAGAGGCCACTGACTCACTGTCTTTTCTTTGCTGGGGGGGGGCTTCTCCTTCTTGTCATTCTGATGAAGAGAGGTTGTGGGGTTTCCAGAGCCCAAAATTATTGACTGGGTCCCAGGCCGTGCCCCTTGTTTTATAGGGATCTTAGAGATGTGGGCTTCTTCTTTAAAGATTTTATTTATTTACTTATCTGAGAGCGGGAGACAGACAGCAAGAACGAAACAGAAGCAGGGGAGTGAGAGAGGAAGAAGCAGGCTCCCAGCGGAGGAGCCCGATGAGGGACTCCTTTCCGGAACGCCGGGATCACGCCCTAAGCCGAAGACAAGCGCTCAATGACGGCGCCACCCAGGCGCCTCCGGTTGTGGGCTTCTTGATTTTTCAGCCTGCCTTCTGTGTTCTGGGGGAGGGGCCTGCCGCGCCGATACTCAGGCAACCCTGTTTGGGTAGAGTCTCCGTGTCCCCTGCGAGGGAGGATGGGGATGGGCACTCTCTGAGCCGGTATTTCCAGGCTTTTGTTCTCTGGCGGCTTTCCCTGGCGGCCGGCTATGCCTCTTCTGAGGGTCAGAGCAGCAGAGGCTGCATTGTCGCAGAACAGAGGGATTGCGGCCCGTTCTCCACTGATGTTCTGGCCACTTTAACTCTGTTACTGTTGGTGCTGCTCAACCCTGCGGCGTCCCGGGATGTGCGCACCAACTTGGCGACCCTGCCCTCACTTCCAGGGCCGGCGCGTCTCTGTCCTTTGTGTTTCTAATGCCGCCAGCCACCGGCCCGCGCGTCTCTGTCCTTTGTGTTTCTAATGCCGCCAGCCGCCAGCCGCCCCGTGCGCGATCCCGGGTCTCCCGGTCTCAGTCTATGTCCGGTGAGCACACCTCGATTCCGGAGTTTTGTGAGAAGCCTGGTGGCGCACGCACCCGGTTCAGGGTCTCAGTCTGCTGTTTCGCGGGTGCCGACCGCGAGTCCGCCCGCTCCCCTGTGCAGGTGGCTGCCGCTTCCCGGCGCCCGAACGCGGCGGCTCCCTCCCCCTTCCGTTTATCTTCCGATATCCGTGCACGGTTTACAGCTCCCCTCTTGGTACCTCAATACTCAGCGCTGGAGATGTTCATTTGTAGAGATCCAGATGCATCATCCTGCGTCTCAGGCTCAACTCCTCTTTTTTAAATATTTTTTTTTTACTTCTAATTATGGCCTATTCCACTTAAAGATTCCCCTAAACATTTCTTGTAAGACTGGTTAGTCGTTATGTAATCCTTTAACTTTTGTTTGTTAACAAAAACTCTGAGAAATTCTTTATCTTTCCTTCTATTCTGGATGATAACAGTGCTGGGTAGAATATTCTTGTTTTTTCCTTTCCTGGCCTGTTTTGTTTTTTGTTTTTGTTTTTTAATTAGCTTATAGCCTTATAGGGTTTCCCTTGTATGAAACTCTTTTCTTTTCCCTTGCAGATTTTAAAATCCTGTCTTTATTATTTCTTTCTGCCATTCTCATTATCATGTGTCTTTTTGTGAACATGTTTGGATTCTTCTTATTCAGGAGCCTCTGTGCTTCCTGGGCCTGGACATCTGTTTCCTACCCCAGATTAGAGAAGTTTTTAGCTATTAAGCTTTTAGATAACTTCTCTTCCCCCTTCTTTCTCCTTATGAAATCCCTATAATATAAATAATGTGTTTGATGATGTCATAGACTTCCCTGAAACTTTTCTCATATTTTATTCTTCTTTTTTTTTTCCTTTTGTTTTGTTGCTTTCCATTACCTTGTATTCCAGATTGCTGATCTGTTCTTCTGCACCTTCTAATCTGCTGTTGCTTCCATCTAGTGTATTTTTGTTTCAGTTATTGAATTCATCAGCTCTGACTGGTTCTTTTTTATATCTTTGTTGAAGTTCTCACTGAGTTCATCCACTCTTTTCTCAAGTCCAATGAGTTTCTTTATCACCATTACATTGAATTCTTTATCAAGCTTGTTGCTTATCTCAGTTTTCTTTAACTCATTTACTGTGATTTTGTCTTATACTTTGATTTGGGACATATTCTTCTGTCTCCTCGTTTTGCCTAATTTTCTGTGCTTGTGTCTATGTATTAGGAAGGACAGGTATGTCTACAGGTCCTGAGAGTAGTAGCTTTGTGTAGAAAAGTTCCTATGGTGCCCTGAAGAGTAATCCCCCTCAGTCACCAGAATTGGGCATTCCAGGGTTATTCCCTGTGTAGGCTGCATGTACCCTTCTGTTTCAGCTGACAACAATTGCCTTTAGCCCGGCTGGTTGCAACGACCCTCTTTGTGGGTGCACTGGGTAGGATTTGATCTCTGCACTGTTGAGAGTACTCGCTTAGTCTGCTGTGAGATGTTGGTGGGTATGGCTGGAAGTCAGCCTACCTATTTGCACTTAGCCTCTTTGCCATAGCTGCAGGCACACCAAAGGGCAGGTATTGCTCCAAGGTAAGAGGCTTGGCTTCGAAAACCGTGGGTGTGCTCATGCGCAAGTTTATCTTCTCTCCTTTCCAGGGCAAGAGTTACTTTGTAGTGGTGGTGGTCCTCGCTGGGGCTGCTGGCTTGGTGTGGCAGGGCACTAGATGATTTAGAGGGATGCCTGCAAAAGTAGGTGGGTTGGAAGGGGTGTGGCTGCACAGGATCCCAGGGTGAGGCTTGTAGTGCTAGCAAGGTAGAGAGTGTTAACAGGGTCTCCCACAATTGCCTCATTATCTAGGTTGGGGGATGGGGAGAAAAAAATAACACTCACAAGTTCTTTTGTTTCCTAAGAAATCTTCTGCAGATCCCTGCCCCTCCAGAACACATTATAAGTTTAGTCAATAAATCTCCTACAGGTATACCCCAGATCTCCTAATTGATGTGTCTCTTGCTGAGTTATTTAGTATGCTTGCTCCTTGAGGGCAGTAAGTGTCTCCTATTGGCTTCCAACTCTTCCAGGGTTAAGCCTGATGATTTTTAAAGCTCCAGGAGTTAAATTCTGCTGGTTTTCAAAGCCAGATGTTATAGGGACTCATCTTCCCAGTGTGGGTCCCAAGGCCATGGGTACCCAATGTGGGGTCTGATCTCAGTTTTCTGTGCTTCTGATGTTCCTTTAGTTTATGGTTAGTCAGCCTGGGGATTTGGTTCCCAACCAGATCTTGCTACCATTTTTTACTTTTCTGGGTGTGGCCTTGTCTCTACAAATAGCTGTGAAAGATCTGTTCTGCCAGTTCCCAGGGCATTCTCAGAGTTGTATAGATGTAGATGTTACCTGGGTGTGTCATGGGATGAGGTGAGCTGAGGGTCCTCCTACTATGTCATCATCCTTGGCTCTTGGTTTAAATTTTTTTTTAATTTTATTATTATGTTATGTTAGTCACCATACAGTACATAATTAGATTTTTTAATGTTTATTTATTTATTAAATTTCTTATTATGTTAGTCACCATACAGTACATCATTAGTTTTTGATGTAGTGTTCCATGATTCACTGTTGGCCTGTAACACCCGGTGCTCCATACAATACATGCCCTTCCTAAAACCCATCACCAGCCTAGCCCAATTCCCCACTCCCCTTCTTTCTGAAACCCTATTTGTTTCCCAGAGTCCATAGTCTCTTGTGGTTCATTCCCCCTTCTGTTTACCTCCCCTTCATTCTTCCCTTCCTTCCACAAATGAGTGAAACCATGTGATAATTGTCTTTCTCTGCTTGACTTATTTCACTTAGCATAATCTCCTCAAGTCCCGTCCACGTTGCTGCAAATGTTGGGTAATCGTTCTTTTTGATGGCTAAGTAATATTCCATTATATATATGGACCACGTCTTCTTGATCCATTCATCTGTTGAAGGGCATCTCGCCTCCATCCACAGTTTAGTTGTTGTGGACAATGCTGCTATGAACATTGGGGTGCATATGGCCTTTCTCTTCATTACATCTATATCTTTGGGATAAATACCCAGTAGTGCAATTGCTGGGTCATAAGGTAGTTCTGTTTTCAACTTTTTGAGGGCCCTCCATACTGTTTTCCAAAGTGGCTGTACCAACTTGCATCCCCACCAAAGGTGTAAGAGGGTTCCCCTTTCTCCACAACTTCTCCAACAATTGTTGTTTCCTGCCTTGTCAATTTTTGCTATTCTAACTGGTGTAAGGTGGTAACTTAGTGTGGTTTTGATTTGAATTTCCCTGATGGCTAATGATGTTGAACCTTTTTTCATGTGTCTGCTAGCCATTTGTATGTCTTCATTAGGAAAGTGTCTGTTCATATCTTCTGCCCATTTTCTGATTTGATTATTTGTTTCTCATGTATTGAGTTTGAGAAGTTCTTTATAGATCTTAGATAAACCAGCCTTTTATCTGTAGTGTCACTTTCAAATATCTTCTCCCATTGCATGGGTTGTCTCTTTGTTTTGATGACTGTTTCCTTTGCTGTGCAGAAACTTTTTATCTTGATGAAGTCCCACAAGTTCATTTTTGCTTTTGTATCTCTTGCCTTTGGAGACGTGTCATGAAAGAAGTTGCAATGGCTGATGTCAAGGAGGTTATAGCTTATGTTCTCCTCTATGATTTTGATGGATTCCTGTCTCACATCGAGGTCTTTCATCCATTTGGAGTTTATCTTTGTGTATGGTGTGAGAGAGTGGTCAAGTTTCATTCTTCTGTATATAGCTGTCCAATTTTCCAAGCACCATTTATTGAAGAGACTGTCTTTTTTCCACTGGATGGTTTTTTCCTGCTTTGTCAAAAATTAGTTGCCCGTAGAGTCACGAGTCCATTTCTGGAGTCTGTATTCTGTTCCATTGGTCTATGTGTCTGTTTTTGTGCCAGTAGCACACTGTTTTGGGGATCACAGCTTTGTAGTATAGCTTCAAATCAGGCAACATGATGCCCCAGCTTTGTTTTTCTTTTTCAACAATTCTTTGGTGATTTGGGGTCTTTTCTGGTTCCACACAAGTTTTAGGGTTGTTTGTTCCAGCTCTTTGAAAAATGTCATTGGTATTTGGATCGGGATGGCATTGAAAGTGTACATTGCTATGGGTAACATAGACATTTGAACTATGATTATTCTTCTGATCCATGAGCATGGAATGTTTTTCCATCCTTTTGTGTCTTCTTCAATGTCTTTCATCAGTGTTCTGTAGTTTCTAGAGTATAGATCCTTTACCTCTCCGGTTAAGTTAATTCCAAGATATTGTATGATTTTTGGTGCTATTGTAAATGGAATTAATACCCTAATTTCTCTTTCTTCAGTCTCATTGTTCGTGTATAGAAATGCAACTGATTTCTGAGCATTGATTTTGTATCCTGCCACATTACTGAATTGGTGTATGAGTTCTAGTGATTTGGGGGTGGAGTCTTTTGGGTTTTCCATATAGAGTATCATGTCATCTGCAAGAGAGACAGTTTGACTTCTTCTTTGCCAATTTGAATACCTTTTTTTCCCTTTTGTTGTCTGATTGCTGTTGCTAGGACTTCAAGTACTGTGTTGAGTAGTAATGGTGAGAGTGGGCATCCTTGTCGTGTTCCTGATCTTAAGGGAAAGGTTCTCAGCTTTTCCCCATTGAGAATGACATTCGCTGTAGGCTTTTCATAGATAGTTTTTATGAAATTAAAGAATGTGCCCTCTATCCCTACACTCTGAAGTGTTTTAATCAGGAAAGGATGCTGTATTTTGTCAAATGCTTTTTCTGCATCAATTCAGAGGATCATGTGGTTCTCTTCTCTTATTAATGTTTTCTATCACACCACTCTTGCATCCCAGGGATGAATCCCACTTGGTCGTGATGGATAATCCTTTTAATGTGCTGTTGAATCCTATTACTTAGGATCTTGTTGAGAATTTTGGCATCCATATTCATCAGGGGTATCAGTCTGTAATTCTCTTTTAGATGGGGTCCTTGACTGGTTTGGCATCAAGGTAATACTGGCCTCATAAAATGAGTTTGGTAGTTTTACTTCTGTTCCTATTTTTTGAAACAGCCTCAGTAGAATAGGTGTTATTTCTTCTTTGAATGTTTGGTAGAATTCTACAGGGAATCCATCAGGCCATGGACTCTTGTTTTTTGGGAGGTTTTTGATCACTACTTCAATCTTTTCATGGTTAATCGGTCTGTTTAGATAATGTGTCTTCCTGTTTCAGTCTTGGTAGTTTACACGTTTCCAAGAGGGCATCCATTTCCTCCACGTTGTTTAATTTGTTGGCATATAGTTGTTGATAATAGTTTCTAATGATTGTTTCTATTTCCTTGGTTTTGGTCGGTAGCTCTCACCATTCATTCATAATTTGATTAATTTGGGTCCTTTCTCTATTCTTTTGAATAAGTCTGGCCAGTGGCTTATCGATCTTATCATTTCTTTCAAAGAATCAGCTTCTAGCTTTGTTGACCTGCTCTACTGTTCTCCTGGTTTCTAATTCATTGATCTCTGTTCTAATCTTAATCAATTGTCTTTTCATTTGTGGGTTAGGCCTGTTCTTCTGTTCCATCTCCAGCTTCTTAAGATGAGAATGTAAGGACTGCATTTTAGATTTTTCCATTCTTTTCAGTGAGGCTTGGATGGCTATGTATTTTCCCCTTAGGACTGCCTTTGAAATGTCCCATAGGTTTTGGACCGATGTGTTTTCATTCTCATTGGTTTCCATAAATTGCTTGAGTTTCTCAGTTTAAATTTTTTGAGGATCCTCTATACTGTTTTTTTTTTTTTCATATGGCTGAACCAATTTATAATCCCACCAACACAAGATAACAACTGTTGGTGAGAATGTGGAGAAAAAGTTAGTTTTTCATCTATTGATTGTTTGCTTTATCGGTTGTAACATCTTCTTCAATTTTATTCATTTAAATCTTCTCCAATTTTTCTGAGGTAGTGTAAATAAGATCCGTCAATGTTGTTTATCTTTCCAAAAACCAACTTTAAGTTTCATTGATCTTTTCTATTGTTTTCTGGCTTTTATTACGTTTATATCTCGGATGATCTTTATTATTTCTTTCCTTTACTAACTTTGGGTTTAGTTCATTCTTGCATTTCCTTGAGGCATCAAATTAAGTTGTTTGTTTGAGATCTTTCTTCTTCCTTAGTGTAGGATTGATCACTATAAATTTTCCTCTTATAACTGTTTTGCTCTTTCCCTTATGTTTCTGTATGTTGTGATTCCATTTTCATATATCTCAAGATATTTTTTGACCTCCCTTTTGTTTTCTTCTTTGACCAATTGGGTTTTCAGAACATGTTGTTTAATCTCATTGTATTTGTGAATTTGTCACCTTTCCTCCAGTTATTGACCTATAGTTTCATATCATTGTAACCAAAAAAATTTACTTGATATGATTCAAATGTTCACAAGTCTGTCAAGCCTTGTTTTGTGATCTAACATATGCTCTATCCTGGAGAATGTCTCTAGTGCGCTTGAAAAGAATGTGCATTTTGGTACTGTTGAATGGGATGATCTGTATATGTCTATTAGGTCAATTTGATATAAATTGTAGTTCAAATCCAATATTTCCTTATTGATTTTATGTCTGGACGATGTATTCATTGATGAAAGTGGGGTGCTGAAATCACCACCATTATTTATTTCTCCTTGGATTTTTTTTAATCTCCATAATGTGGATGGTTCCTTCAATTAATTTACTCCCTTCTTTTTCTTTCTTCACTCTCATTTCTTTCCTCTCAACTTTCATTCTTATTTTCTCCTTCTCACCATTTTACTTCAATACAATAATAATCATCATCATCATGTGGTGAAAGCAAAGCTTGGAGATACAGGAACAATTGAAGATAAGGAATTGGAAGGAAGGCAGAGAGAGAATAACAAGAGGATGAAGTGAGAGAAGGAAGAACAAAATTATGACAATAATTTACCTTTAAACATTTTTTTCCAATTAAATACTCAAAATTCTTTAGTGATTTTTTTTATCAAATAATTATTTGTGAGGAATTAACTCACAACCCAACTGGATACTCTTGTAACATTTTCTTAAGTACAAAAGTGAATGTGACCAGAGCTGAGAAAAGATTTGTATGCATTCATTGGAATTATTCACTTTCTAACTTTTGTGATGAATTCCACAATCATATGCCAAGAGCTGGCAAATGAATACTACATGTTGCTATGTACCTGTATATATATAACCTATGTATTACATATGTTATGTATAACATATGTTCATATGAATAAGCATGTAATTGGTGAGATTCTGTTTGTATATCTATATCATCTATCTATCTATCTATCTATCTATCTATCTATCATCATCTATATATGTGTTTGTGTGTATATAGAGACAGAACTTCTGTGTGTGTGTGTGCATGCATGATATATAAAGATAGAGGTAGATATAGAAAGAGTTAAAGAACCTATTAGGGAAAGAATGAGAACATTATAAAAAGATATCTATAAAATGTAATCACCAGAAATAACATTCCTCATTTATTCTCTAATTCAGTAAAATCATCACTCTTTCCTTTTTCCTTTTTATTTTCTGGAGAGGATTATGTAAGTCAAAATGAGCTCTCCTGCTACCACTGGGATGTGTGTGTGTGTGTGTGTGTGTGTGTGTGTGTGGATGTGTGCCTGTGTGCAGCATTTTGTTAGTTTTAACTTTACGTTCTTATTTTTTAACAAATTTAATTTTCTTTATGTTTACTTTGATAGTTACATTAATAGCACATTAATCTTTTTGTTTTGTTTCTCAGAAGAACTTCAGAAAAAGAATGGTAAGTACTCTGACAACCCTTTAGTCTGCACTATGATGGCTTTCACCACTGACATTTCCTGCCTCTTCACTTGCATGCCATCCCTTGGCTCTCCCTCCCTTTTGAATGTCTGCTCTCCCTCCCCATTATTTGGTTTCTGCACTTTTCCCATATTAAGTTTCCTTCACTTCTGTTTTCCATCCTTTCCCATACCTCTTTTCTTCATCTTATGCCTGGCCAGTGTGTAAAAATTATGAAGTTGGTGAAATAAAGGAATTTAGCTAATGGTCACATGGTTTCCATTCAATTACATTTATCTACAACTCATTACCTAGGTCCCCTATCATGTATTCCAGGGATGGGTCCTCATTACTATATACATGATACTACCTCAATCTTGAGGACATGGGAGAGCACTCTAAAGTTACTGAGTTAAATCCTTTATCCATTTTCCTTTCAAACACCTGTAACTTCTGATGTTATTCATTGGTCAAGTGTGAGACTGAGGCTCACTCTTCCATTGCCATTAATCATTAGTCAAGCATTCTCTTGTATGTAAGTACTTTTAGATAATTGGGCCTGTTTTTTTTTTCTCCAGCCATTATAGTTACACTTTTTCTTTACATTTTAATTCACCCAATGATTAATTCTGCAAAGTCGTCTTCCGTTTGCATCTTTGTACATAAGTTTTATTTCTGAAGGAAATATCATTGATATTTCTCAATCTGATTTTTTTAATGTGACATGAGAAGCTATTGTCCAAGATGTTCCTATAAAGTTCTCTTATAAGACCCTAAAATAGTCATAAAGTTTAATAACCCATCGTTAGCTAGATGATTTCTTTTTTCAATTTTACTTATGTTTTCATAGGGATTAGAATATTTAAAAAATCACCTTAATTTCTGTAGCAAACATGCCATGAGCGATGCTAAAGATACTATTATTGGTGGTTGAGTGTCAATACTGCATGCTTACTTTTCACTTTCGGAGAACCTATCTCGTGTATATATGTTGTGCTTTACTTTCAAGATGGTAGAAGGCCAATGCAAGATGAATAATTTGGCATTGGCTATCCCAGAGAAAGCCCTATTTCACTTCTCTGGGTCTCATTTTCTTAAAATAAGTGCTAAAGTGTACCTTTTACACAAGCGGGAGTTACAAACCAAAATTACCTATTGTTGATGAAAATGCCTTTGGAGCATAGTGTTCCCAGTTCTCAAAAATGTAAGTCGCTTTGCACCAGAAGAAAATTATAGAAGTGTTTCAAGTTTTTCCCTCCTCCCTTCCTAATATTAGTCTTTTCTTCATGAATTAATTCCCCCTCTGTGTTTAGATAAGTAGGTAAAAAGCAAATTTAATTGACTTATTATTCTCTGTATGTCTTTGCTTTACCTGATTCTCATACATTTGTCTTCAATCTCTCCATCATCATCTTTGTCAACTCCAAGTACATGTATTTTTCTATGATTTTGCCTCGTTATTTTATCTTTCCAACTGAAGTTTGCAGTCTTATTTTATATTTCAACTTCCGTCATTATTACTTCTGCATCTTTGCATGTCCTTTATGTAGGTTAATTACTTCTGTCAGGTAAATTTATTAATAAGGTGTGTGTAAATGGTAGTATTTTTGTCTGGCAGATGTATAAGTGTCACCCTAATGTAGGGTTAGGTCATTACTTTTAAACTTAATTCACATCGTGTAATGCTTTATTCTCCTTCCTTTCAAGTTATTTAGTGTAGAAATAATTAGATTTCCTTTCCAACAATGGATAGAGGTGATAACAACCTCATCTTGCATGTGAGGAAAATTAGACCAGAAGGTATATAATTGAAGAATACCTAAAACTTGGGAGATAGAAATGAGGACTAATAGGTGGAGTGAGGCTCTAAACAATGCAAGAAAGATGGACAAAGAGTCAGGCAGATGGATTAACACCAAAACCAGAGTGGAGGTTGAAGGATTATGCACATGAGAGTGCCTTTCCCAACATTCACTGTTGTATTTTATAAAACCATGCTCAATTAAAAAATACATGAAGGTGCATTTCCATAGCACTCAGGATATTTATAGAATTCCTATACTACCATTAACACATATTTTATTTCCCCCAAGTCAATTTCAGCATCAATTTTAATCCTCTTATTTTCTTCTTTGCTTACAAGAGACACAGGTGCTTAGCAATTGCATCCTCATATTATGTTAGCAAAATGGGAAAAAATGGGTTAGAGCAACGTCACTCAATTCTTTGAATTTCTTCTGAGTTAAACACTAAAAATCTCAGTGTTTACCAAAGCTAGTTTTAAAAGTTCCATATATTGACAATTAAGTTATAGCACATTTCTTACACTCAAAGAATTAGAAACCATCAGACTTACAGAAAGATCTGTGTCCGTACATTATATCCATTCATTTTCTCAACGATTTTAACATCTACAGAAAAGAATTTCCCAAGATTTACAGATTGATTATTACTTATACAAGTTGTGTTTTCACTTAAAGACACCTTGTTTTGTCATATATTTGTAAAAAAAGAATTTGGCAAAATTTAAAAATAATTTTAAAACACCACCAGCAGAAGAATATATTGTAAAATTATTTTATCAAATACATGTTTTGGTCCAAACCTTGAATTCCCTAAATACCTAAAGCCATCTATAAGGAAGCGTGTGTAGGATAATATTCTAGGTGGTTTTTCTGACACTTCTCCAACATTTGCATATCACGTACTCATTTGAGAAAATTCACTCATTTTCCTCCCTTTCTGAAGATAAGCACGTGCTCTTTTGCCAATTTTTGTATTTTCTGCTTACTTTTTTCTCATTATATTCATCCTACCAATTTACATTGTGTTGGCAATTTTCAACTCATCTGACTTTTCCATATTTATTTCCCTTTACATTTACAAACTTTTCTCCATTTTCTTTTTCAGAAGAACTTCAGGAACAAAATGGTAAATTTTTTTAGCCTCACATGCCTTTGGTGGTGCATTGCATAGGAATGATTTTTTTCTTGTCATCTCCTGATTCTTTAACTCATTACCCATCCCCATCTTTGTCCTTTGTTTTTTTGAATTTCTAATTATTCTATCCACTTTATTTTTGCTTCCTGAAATTCTCCTATTATCCCTTCTCATTCTGTTGCCCAAGGTTTTCATTCCTTTTCCTTTATTTGGTATATATTCTTCATCTTCTTCTATCTTCCAGGTGTTTACCATAATTTCATTTTAAGGTTGGTGAGATGCAGAGGATTAGATTAGAAAGAATGTGCTTGTTTCCATGCAAGATATGTTCTAGAAAATATGTTGTAATCTGTAAATGTTGTATTTTCCCCACAGGATCACCTTTGCAGTGTCCCATAGGTTTTTGGACCGATGTGTTTTCATTCTCATTGTTTTCCATAAATTGCTCAAGTTTCTCAGTTTAAATTTTTTGAGGATCCTCTATACTGTTTTTTTTTTTCATATGGCTGAACCAATTTATAATCCCACCAACACAAGATAACAACTGTTGATGAGAACGTGGAGAAAAAGTTAGTTTTTCATCTATTGATTGTTTGCTTTATCGGTTGTAACATCTTCTTCAATTTTATTCATTTAAATCTCCTCCAATTTTTCTGAGGTAGTGTAAATAAGATCCGTCAATGTTGTTTATCTTTCCAAAAACCAACTTTAAGTTTCATTGATCTTTTCTATTGTTTTCTGGCTTTTATTACGTTTATATCTGGTATGATCTTTATTATTTCTTTCCTTTACTAACTTTGGGTTTAGTTCATTCTTGCATTTCCTTGAGGCATCAAGTTAAGTTGTTTGTTTGAGATCTTTCTTCTTCCTTAGTGTAGGATTGATCACTATAAATTTTCCTCTTATAACTGTTTTGCTCTTTCCCTTATGTTTCTGTATGTTGTGATTCCCTTTTCATATATCTCAAGATATTTTTTGACCTCCCTTTTGTTTTCTTCTTTGACCAATTGGGTTTTCAGAACATGTTGTTTAATCTCATTGTATTTGTGAATTTGTCACCTTTCCTCCAGTTATTGACCTATAGTTTCATATCATTGTAACCAAAAAAATTTACTTGATATGATTCAAATGTTCACAAATCTGTCAAGCCTTGTTTTGTGATCTAACATATGCTCTATCCTGGAGAATGTCTCTGGTGCGCTTGAAAAGAATGTGCATTTTGGTACTGTTGAATGGGATGATCTGTATATGTCTATTAGGTCAATTTGATATAAATTGTAGTTCAAATCCAATATTTCCTTATTGATTTTATGTCTGGACGATGTATTCATTGATGAAAGTGGGGTGCTGAAATCACCACCATTATTTATTTCTCCTTGGATTTTTTTTAATCTCCATAATGTGGATGGTTCCTTCAATTAATTTACTCCCTTCTTTTTCTTTCTTCACTCTCATTTCTTTCCTCTCAACTTTCATTCTTATTTTCTCCTTCTCACCATTTTACTTCAATACAATAATAATCATCATCATCATGTGGTGAAAGCAAAGCTTGGAGATACAGGAACAATTGAAGATAAGGAATTGGAAGGAAGGCAGAGAGAGAATAACAAGAGGATGAAGTGAGAGAAGGAAGAACAAAATTATGACAATAATTTACCTTTAAACATTTTTTTCCAATTAAATACTCGAAATTCTTTAGTGATTTTTTTTATCAAATAATTATTTGTGAGGAATTAACTCACAACCCAACTGGATACTCTTGCAATATTTTCTTTTTTTTTTTTTAAAGATTTTATTTATTTATTCGACAGAGATAGAGACAGCCAGCGAGAGAGGGAACACAAGCAGGGGGAGTGGGAGAGGAAGAAGCAGGCTCACAGCGGAGGAGCCTGATGTGGGGCTCGATCCCAGAACGCCAGGATCACGCCCCGAGCCGAAGGCAGACGCTCAACTGCTGTGCCACCCAGGCACCCCTCTTGCAATATTTTCTTAAGTACAAAAGTGAATGTGACCAGAGCTGAGAAAAGATTTGTATGCATTCATTGGAATTATTCACTTTCTAACTTCTTGTGATGAATTCCACAATCATATGCCAAGAGCTGACAAATGAATACTACATGTTGCTATGTACCTGTATATATATAACCTATGTATTACATATGTTATGTATAACATATGTTCATATGAATAAGCATGTAATTGGTGAAATTCTGTTTGTATATCTATATCTCTATCTATCTACATGTGTGTGTGTATAGAGACAGAACTTCTGTGTGTGTGTGTGTGTGTGTGTGTGCATGCGTGATATATAAAGATAGAGGTAGATATAGAAAGAGTTAAAGAACCTATTAGGGAAAGAATGAGAACATTATAAAAAGATATCTATAAAACGTAATCACCAGAAATAACATTCCTCATTTATTCTCTAATTCAGTAAACTCATCACTCTTTGCTTTTTCCTTTTTATTTTCTGGAGAGGATTATGTAAGTCAGAATGAGCTCTCCTGCTACCACTGGGATGTGCGTGTGTGTGTGTGTGTGTGTGTTTGCGTGCTACCACTGGGATGTGCATGTGTGTGTGTGTGAGTGCCTGTGTGCGTGCTACCACTGGGATGTGCATGTGTGTGTGTGTGAGTGCATGTGTGCGTGCTACCACTGGGATGTGCGTGTGTGTGTGTGGATGTGTGCCTGTGTGCAGCATTTTGTTAGTTTTAACTTTACGTTCTTATTTTTTAACAAATTTAATTTTCTTTATGTTTACTTTGATAGTTACATTAATAGCACATTAATCTTTTTGTTTTGTTTCTCAGAAGAACTTCAGAAAAAGAATGGTAAGTACTCTGACAACCCTTTAGTCTGCACTATGATGGCTTTCACCACTGACATTTCCTGCCTCTTCACTTGCATGCCATCCCTTGGCTCTCCCTCCCTTTTGAATGTCTGCTCTCCCTCCCCATTATTTGGTTTCTGCACTTTTCCCATATTAAGTTTCCTTCACTTCTGTTTTCCATCCTTTCCCATACCTCTTTTCTTCATCTTATGCCTGGCCAGTGTGTAAAAATTATGAAGTTGGTGAAATAAAGGAATTTAGCTAATGGTCACATGGTTTCCATTCAATTACATTTATCTACAACTCATTACCTAGGTCCCCTATCATGTATTCCAGGGATGGGTCCTCATTACTATATACATGATACTACCTCAATCTTGAGGACATGGGAGAGCACTCTAAAGTTACTGAGTTAAATCCTTTATCCATTTTCCTTTCAAACACCTGTAACTTCTGATGTTATTCATTGGTCAAGTGTGAGACTGAGGCTCACTCTTCCATTGCCATTAATCATTAGTCAAGCATTCTCTTGTATGTAAGTACTTTTAGATAATTGGGCCTGTTTTTTTTTTCTCCAGCCATTATAGTTACACTTTTTCTTTACATTTTAATTCACCCAATGATTAATTCTGCAAAGTCGTCTTCCTTTTGCATCTTTGTACATAAGTTTTATTTCTGAAGGAAATATCATTGATATTTCTCAATCTGATTTTTTTAATGTGACATGAGAAGCTATTGTCCAAGATGTTCCTATAAAGTTCTCTTATAAGACCCTAAAATAGTCATAAAGTTTAATAACCCATCGTTAGCTAGATGATTTCTTTTTTCAATTTTACTTATGTTTTCATAGGGATTAGAATATTTAAAAAATCACCTTAATTTCTGTAGCAAACATGCCATGAGCGATGCTAAAGATACTATTATTGGTGGTTGAGTGTCAATACTGCATGCTTACTTTTCACTTTCGGAGAACCTATCTCGTGTATATATGTTGTGCTTTACTTTCAAGATGGTAGAAGGCCAATGCAAGATGAATAATTTGGCATTGGCTATCCCAGAGAAAGCCCTATTTCACTTCTCTGGGTCTCATTTTCTTAAAATAAGTGCTAAAGTGTACCTTTTACACAAGCGGGAGTTACAAACCAAAATTACCTATTGTTGATGAAAATGCCTTTGGAGCTTAGTGTTCCCAGTTCTCAAAAATGTAAGTCGCTTTGCACCAGAAGAAAATTATAGAAGTGTTTCAAGTTTTTCCCTCCTCCCTTCCTAATATTAGTCTTTTCTTCATGAATTAATTCCCCCTCTGTGTTTAGATAAGTAGGTAAAAAGCAAATTTAATTGACTTATTATTCTCTGTATGTCTTTGCTTTACCTGATTCTCATACATTTGTCTTCAATCTCTCCATCATCATCTTTGTCAACTCCAAGTACATGTATTTTTCTATGATTTTGCCTCGTTATTTTATCTTTCCAACTGAAGTTTGCAGTCTTATTTTATATTTCAACTTCCGTCATTATTACTTCTGCATCTTTGCATGTCCTTTATGTAGGTTAATTACTTCTGTCAGGTAAATTTATTAATAAGGTGTGTGTAAATGGTAGTATTTTTGTCTGGCAGATGTATAAGTGTCACCCTAATGTAGGGTTAGGTCATTACTTTTAAACTTAATTCACATCGTGTAATGCTTTATTCTCCTTCCTTTCAAGTTATTTAGTGTAGAAATAATTAGATTTCCTTTCCAACAATGGATAGAGGTGATAACAACCTCATCTTGCATGTGAGGAAAATTAGACCAGAAGGTATATAATTGAAGAATACCTAAAACTTGGGAGATAGAAATGAGGACTAATAGGTGGAGTGAGGCTCTAAACAATGCAAGAAAGATGGACAAAGAGTCAGGCAGATGGATTAACACCAAAACCAGAGTGGAGGTTGAAGGATTATGCACATGAGAGTGCCTTTCCCAACATTCACTGTTGTATTTTATAAAACCATGCTCAATTAAAAAATACATGAAGGTGCATTTCCATAGCACTCAGGATATTTATAGAATTCCTATACTACCATTAACACATATTTTATTTCCCCCAAGTCAATTTCAGCATCAATTTTAATCCTCTTATTTTCTTCTTTGCTTACAAGAGACACAGGTGCTTAGCAATTGCATCCTCATATTATGTTAGCAAAATGGGGAAAAAAAGGGTTAGAGCAACATCACTCAATTCTTTGAATTTCTTCTGAGTTAAACACTAAAAATCTCAGTGTTTACCAAAGCTAGTTTTAAAAGTTCCATATATTGACAATTAAGTTATAGCACATTTCTTACACTCGAAGAATTAGAAACCATCAGACTTACAGAAAGATCTGTGTCCGTACATTATATCCATTCATTTTCTCAACGATTTTAACATCTACAGAAAAGAATTTCCCGAGATTTACAGATTGATTATTACTTATACAAGTTGTGTTTTCACTTAAAGACACTTTGTTTTGTCATATACTTGTAAAAAAAGAATTTGGCAAAATTTAAAAATAATTTTAAAACACCACTAGCAGAAGAATATATTGTAAAATTATTTTATCAAATACATGTTTTGGTCCAAACCTTGAATTCCCTAAATACCTAAAGCCATCTATAAGGAAGTGTGTGTAGGATAATATTCTAGGTGGTTTATCTGACACTTCTCCAACATTTGCATATCACATACTCATTTGAGAAAATTCACTCATTTTCCTCCCTTTCTGAAGATAAGCACATGCTCTTTTGCCAATTTTTCAGTTTCTGTGTATTTTCTGCTTACTTTTTTCTCATTATATTCATCCTACCAATTTACATTGTGTTGGCAATTTTCAACTCATCTGACTTTTCCATATTTATTTCCCTTTACATTTACAAACTTTTCTCCATTTTCTTTTTCAGAAGAACTTCAGGAACAAAATGGTAAATTTTTTTAGCCTCACATGCCTTTGGTGGTGCATTGCATAGGAATGATTTTTTTCTTGTCATCTCCTGATTCTTTAACTCATTACCCATCCCCATCTTTGTCCTTTGTTTTTTTGAATTTCTAATTATTCTATCCACTTTATTTTTGCTTCCTGAAATTCTCCTATTATCCCTTCTCATTCTGTTGCCCAAGGTTTTCATTCCTTTTCCTTTATTTGGTATATATTCTTCATCTTCTTCTGTCTTCCAGATGTTTACCATAATTTCATTTTAAGGTTGGTGAGATGCAGAGGATTAGGTTAGAAAGAATGTGTTTGTTTCCATGCAAGATATGTTCTAGAAAATATCCTTTCACTTGGGTTTTCCCACATGTTGTTTGAATTGGAGTGCCTTTTACTGTGAACAGGAAAATATCCTAAATCTGAAGGGAAGGGATCAGATTCCAAAGTTTCTGAAATAAGTTTTTTCTTCTATTGGCCTCCTAAACAGTCTAAATATACTATAGTCAAGTATAATCTTGATACTTGCTATTCAACTTCCCTGGATCATATTCTTATGTGATCAAACATATACAAATATTTTTTACATGGCCATGACTTGTTATTTTCTCATTCCAAGCATATTTATTACTCTTCTTTCATTTGAAGTTTTATCTATTTAATTAGTAATTCAACAAAATGTTTTTGGGGGGATCTTTATACATTTTTTTTAAAGATTTATTTATTTATCATAGAGAGGAAAAGATTGAGGGACAGAGGGAGAGGGAGAGAAAGAATCCTTGCAGATCCCCCACTGAGCATGAAGCCTGATGTGGGCTTCGATCCTAGGACCCAGACATCGTGACCTCCAAAATCAAGAATTGGACACTTAACTGACTGAGCCACCCATGTGCCCCATAATACATTTTTCATTCAATTAATCTCATTGATACTGTATCTCTGAAGTCTAAGGCTATGTTCTAAGATATTTCTACACCAACTTTAGTATCTCAGCACAAGAATTATTTAAATCTTTATTTCCCTACGTATCACATGGTATTCACTGAGATGATGTCAATGGGATGGATTTCAGAGATGTAATTCCTTAATTATGGAATGGACATAACTTGGTCAGTTATCAAAAATAATCATTAGCAGATGTAGGACCTTAGTCATATCTTCTTTCTAACATTTAGAAAACCTGTCTCATGATGTACTGTATGGTGTCTAACATAATAAAAGAAAAAAAAAAGAAAACCTGTCTCATATATGTGTCTCTATATATTTTCTCTCAGATAGGAAAAAGGCATAGTATAACTCTGGTAAGAAACAGAATCTTTCTCAGAGAACCCTATTCATTTCTCTGTCCTGGATTTTGCACCCATGTCATTTATTTAAGAAAATTTTCATTCAGGCATGAGTTAACATAGAGCTCAAATAAAATAAGGTTGTGAATTAATCAGTGGACAAAAATGTGAACAGAGGCACCCAGAAACCTGACCTTGCATTATTTAAGTGAGCAATATTTCAGTATCCCCTTGTATAGTATTTGTGGCAACTTTATACAATGTAGCTACTGCAATACTGCAATTTGACAAATATATTTAAAGTAGCCAATGACCACTTTAAAGCTAATATACTGAATAAGTAGGAACCTAAATATTGTGAAATGGAGGAAGAATATTTTTATAAATCAAACAATTTGAACTATATTCCTAATTTTTTGTCAATTTATTAAATTAATTCCATTCTCCCAGCCTTTACTTATTGGTGAAAATCTTTAGAAAACAGTGTTCTCTGCACCAGTGTTGTGTGCCTAGGTGAGTGTTCACCTGAAATCTGATTGGGTTATTTTAAATATGAATTTTTCAGCCAATTTGAATTTTCTCTGTGGTTATCTCCCATGATTTTTACATTGATCTTTCCATTTTTTGCTTTTGTTTTTTCAGTAGGACTTCAGGGAAAAATATTAATTTCTGATATCCCATTACTTTTGATCTCCTTCAAAATGACTGGTTTCTTGGTGTCTGAAACATTTCCCTCATTGTAATCTATATGTCCTCCATCACCACCCTTCTCCTTGATGTATACTATTACCATGCCAACATACAGATGGCACATGGCCAACAGACACATGAAAAGATGCTCAACGTTAATTATCATCAGGGAAATATAAATCAAAACTACAGTGAGATACAACCCCATACTTGTCAGAATGGCTGTAATTAACACAGGAAATATCAGATTTTCACAAGGATTCAGGGAAAAGAGAATCCTCTTACACTGTTTGTGGGAATAAAAACTAGTGCAGACAGTCTGAAAAACAATATGGAGGTTCCTCAAAAAGTTAAAAATAGAACTACCCTGTGATTCAGCCATTGCACTAGTAGTTATTTACCCAAAGGATACAAAAATACTGTTTCAAAGGAGCACATGTACCTGATGTTTGTAGCATATTATCATCAAGAGCCAGATTATGGAAAGAGCCCAAATGTTCATTAATTGATGAATGGATAAAAAGTTGTGGCATATATTTACAATGGAATATTGGTCAGCCATAAAAAGGAATGAAACCTTGCCATTTGCAATGATGAGGTTGTAGCTAGAGAGTATTATGCTAAGCAAAGTAAGTCAATCAGAGAAAGACAAATATGATTTCACATATATGGAATTTAAGAAACAGAACAGATTAACATGGGGGGGATAAAAAAGACAGAGAGGTAATCAAGAAACAGACTGTTAAGTATAAGATAACAAACCGATGATAACCAGACAGGAGGTGGGTCTGGGGATGGGCTAAATATGTGATAGGGATTAAGGAATGCACTTGTTGTGATGAACACCTGGTGTGGTATGGAAGTGTTGAATCACTAAAGTATACATCTAAAACTAACATTACACCATATGTTAACTAATTGGAAGTTAAATAAACACTTTAAAAAAAGAACGTAGGACAACTAAAGGCATTGTACATAAAAGCTTGAATCGTATAAATTGTAAGGATTTTCAAATACTGTTTTAAAAAAAAGATTTTATTTATTTATGTGTCAGAGAGAGAGAAACCAGGCAGGGGAAGCAACAGGCAGAGGAAGAAGCAGGCTCCCCGCTGAGTAAGGACCCTGATGTAGGACTTGATCCCAGGACCCTGGGATCATGACCTGAGCCAAAGGCAGGTACTTAACTGACTGAGCCTCCCAGGTGTCCCTCAAATACTGCTTTCTACAAAATATCAACTTAATAAATGAGCTAATCTTTTGAACTTTCCATGAAAGTTTTTTTTAAGAGATTTCAATAAAGTATAGAGCCACATTTTAGGGAAAAGATAGTGTTTCAATCACACCCTTCTAACGTTTTGCTTATAATTCATAGTATTCATTTTCCTCTAGAATTCATTTCAAAAATTACATTTTCCCCAAACACATGACTCAGTAATCAACACCAATTTTCTTTTCTGTTTGCTTTTAAGAGATTTATGTTCTGAGAAATTCTCTACTTATATGTAAGTTATTGGAATAGAAAGATTTTAGTTAGAGCCTTGTCACTTCCATGACTTTCTAAAGTAAATGATAAAATCCAAGAGGACAGATTTTGAAGATAATTTGGAAAGTACAATCAATTGACAACTAAATTAAATTTTATTAAAAGCAAAGAACTAGCTATCAACAGAATTGCAAATGATTATACCCAGGCCCACAGTCATTCACTTTGTAAATGATTGTGAAATCCTCTAGAAAGATCATTTCAGGATTTATACATATGTTCTTTTTTCTTTTTAATTTTTTGTTATGTTATGTTAGTCACCATACAGTACATCCTTAGTTTTTGATGTAGTGTTCCATGATTCATTGTTTGCATATAACACCCAGTGCTCCATGCAATATGTGCCCTCCTTAATACCCACCACCGGCCTATCCCAATCCCCCACCCCATCCCCTCTGAAGCCCTCAGTTTGTTTCCCAGAGTCCATAGTCTCTTGTGGTTCATTCCCCCTTCTGTTTAACCCCCCTTCATTCTTCCCGTCTCCTACTGATCTCCCTGCTATTCTTTATGTTCCATGAATGAGATCATATGATAATTGTCTTTCTCTGCTTGACTTATTTCACTTAGCATTATCTCCTCCAGTGCTGTCCATGTTGCAGCAAATGTTGAGAACTCGTTCTTTCTGATGGCTGAGTAATATTCCATTGTATATATGGACAACATCTTCTTTATCCATTCATCTGTTGAAGGGCATCTTGACTCCTTCCACAATTTAGCTATTGTGGGTAATGCTGCTATGAATATTAGGGTGCATAAGGCCCTTCTCTTCACTACGTCTGTATCTTTGGGATAAATACCCAAAGTGCAATTGCTGGGTCATAGGGTAGCTCTATTTATAACTCTTTAAGGGACCTCCACACTGTTTTCCAAAGTGGCTGTACCAACTTGCATTCCCACCAACAGTGTAAGAGGAATCCCCTTTCTCCACAACCACTCCAACATTTGTTGTTTCTTGCCTTGTCAATTTTTGCCATTCTAACTGGTGTAAGGTGGTATCTCAATGTGGTTTTGATTTGAATTTCCCTGATGGCAAATGATGTTGAACCTTTTTTCATGTGTCTGTTAGCCATTTGTATGTCTTCATTGGAAAAGTGTCTGTTCATATCTTCTGCCCATTTTTTGATTTGATTATTTGTTTCTCATGTATTGAGTTTGAGAAGTTCTTTATAGATCTTAGATACCAGTCTTTTATCTGTACTGTCATTTGCAAATATCTTCTCCCATTCCGTGGGCTGCCTCTTACTTTTTTGACTGTTTCCTTTGCTGTGCAGAAACTTTTTATCTTGATGAAGTCCCATAAGTTCATTTTTTCTTTTGCTTCTCTTGCGTTTGGAGATGTGTAATGAAAGAAGTTGCTATGGCCGATATCAAAGAGGTTACAGCCTATGTTCTCCTCTATGATTTTGATGGATTCCTGTCTCACATTGAGGTCTTTCATCCATTTGGAGTTTATCTTTGTGTATGGTGTGAGAGAGTGGTCAAGATTCATTCTTTTATAAATAGCTGTCCAATTTTCCCAGCACCACTTATTGAAGAGACTGTATTTTTTCCACTGAATGTTTTTTCCTTCTTTGTCAAAGATTAGTTGACCATAGAGCCGAGGGTCCATTTCTGGAGTCTCTATTCTGTTCCATTGTTCTATGTGTCTGTTTTTGTGCCAGTACCATGCAGTCTTTGTGATCACAGCTTTGTAGTGTAGCCTGAAAGCCAGCAACGTGATGCCCCCAGCTTTGTTTGCCCATTTCAACATTTCCTTGGTGATTCAGGGTCTTTTCTGGTTCCACGCAAATATAAGGGCTGTTTGTTCCAGTTCATTGAAAAATGTCATTGGTATTTTGATCCGGATGGCATTGAAAGTGTAGATTGCTCTGGGTAGCACAGACATTTTAACGATGTTTATTCTTCAGATCCATGAGCATGGAATAGTTTTCCATCTTTTTGTGTCTTCTTCAATGTCTTTCAAGAGTTATCTGTACTTTCTAGAATATAGATCCTTTACCTCTCTGGTTAAGTTAATTCGGAGATATAGTATGATTTTTGGTGCTATTGTAAATGGAATGGATTCCCTAATTTCTCTTTCTTCAGTCTCATTGTTCGTGCATAGAAATGCAACTGATTTCTGAGCATTGATTTTGTATCCTGCCACATTACTGAATTGTTGTATGAGTTCTAGTAATTTGGGGGTGGAGTCTTTTGGGTTTTCCATATAGAGTATCATGTCATCTGCGAAGAGAGAGTTTGACTTCTTTGCCAATTTGAATACCTTTTATTCTCTTGTGTTGTCTGATTGCTGCTGCTAGGACTTTTAGTACTATGTTGAATAATAATGGTGAGAGTGTGCATCCTTGTCGTGTTCCTGATCTTAAGGGAAAGGCTTTCAGCTTTTCCCCATTGAGAATGATATTCGCTGTAGACTTTTCATAGATGGTTTTTATGAAATTGAGGAATGTACTCTCTATCCCTAAACTCTGAAGGGTTTTAATCAGAAAAGGATGCTGTATTTTGTCAAATGCTTTTTCTGCATCAATTGAAAAGATCATATCGTTCTTGATTCTTTTCTTGTTGATGTGATCTACCACACTGTTTGATTGACAAATGTTGAACCACCCTTGCATCCCAGGGATGAATCCCACTTGGCTGTGATAGATAATCCTTTTAATGTACTGTTGGATCCTATTAGCTAGGATCTTGTTGAGAATTTTGGCATCCATATTCATCAGGGATATCGGTGTGTAATTCTTTTTGATGGGGTCTTTGCCTGGTTTGGGGACCAAGGTAATACTGGCCTCATAGAATGAGTTTGGCAGTTCTCCTTCTGTTTCTATTTTTTGAAACAGCTTCAGGAGAATAGGTATTATTTCCTCTTTGAATGTTTGATAGAATTCTCTGGGGAATCCATCAGGCCCTGGACTCTTGTTTTGGGGGAGGTTTTTGATCACTGCTTCAATCTCTTCATAATTAACCAGTCTGGTTAGATAATCAATTTCTTCCTGTTTCAGACTTGGTAGTTTATAGGTTTCCAGGAAGGTATCCATTTCTTCCAGATTGTTTAATTTATTGGCATATAGTTGTTGATAATAGTTTCTAATGATTGTTTCTATTTCCTTGATGTTAGTTGTGATCTCTCCCCTCTCATTCATAATTTGATTAATTTGGGTCCTTTTTCTACTCTTTTGAAAAAGTCTGGCCAGTGGCTTATTGATCTTATTAATTTTTTCAAAGAACCAGCTTCTAGTGTTCTTGATCTGCTCTACTGTGCTCCTGCTTTCTAATTCATTGATCTCTCCTCTAATCTTGATCAACTGCCTTCCTGTGCATGGGTTAGGCCTGTTCTTTTTTTCCAGCTTCAGCTTCTTGAGGTGAGAATATATAAACTGCATTTTAGATTTTTCTATTCTTTTGAGTGAGGCTTGGATGGCTATGTATTTTCCCGTTAGGACTGCCTTTGCAGTGTCCCATGGGTTTTGGACTGATGTGTTTTCTTTCTCATTGGTTTCCATACATTGCTTAAGCTCATCTTTAATTCCCTGGTTTACCCAATCATTCATAAGCAGGATGGTTCTTAGTTTCCAAGTGCTTGAGTTTCTTCCAAATTTTTCCTTGTGATTGAGTTCCAGTTTCAAAGCATTGTGGTCTAAGAATATGCAGGGAATAATCTGTCTTTTGGTATCAGTTGAGACCTGTTTTGTGACCCAGTATGTGGTCTATTCTGGAGAAAGTTCCATGTGCATTTGAAAAGAATGAGTATTCAGTTGTTCTGGGTGTAGTGTTCTGTATATATCTATGAGGTCCTTCTGGTCCAGTATGTCATTCATAGCCCTTGTTTCTTTGTTGATTTTCTGCTTAGGTGATCTGTCTATTGCTGAGAGCAGAGTGTGGAGGTCCCCTACTATTAACGTATTATTATCTATATGTCTCTTTATTCTGGTTAAGTGTTGGCTTGTGTATCTAGCTTCTCCCTTGTTGGGGGCATAGATGTTTATAATTGTCATATCCACTTGTTGGATACATCCTTTAAGAATAATATAGTGTAATTCTGTATCTCTAACTACCATCTTTAGTCTAAAATCCAATCTGTCTGATATGAGAATTGCTACCCCAGCTTTCTTTTGAGATTCGTTGGCATGAAAAATGGTTTTCCATCCCTTCACTTTCAGTCTGGATGTATCTTTAGGTTCAAAATGAGTCTCTTGTAGACAGCATATGGATGGGACATGTCTTTTTATCTAATCTGCAACCCTGTGGCATTATATGGGAGCATTTAGGCCATTCATGTTGAGAATGGTTATTGAGAGGTATGATTTTAATGTCATCTTGTTGCCTGTGAAGTCTTTGTTTCTATAGATTGTGTCTGTAAATTTCTGTTCTGTATCACTCTTGGGGTCTTTTTACTTTTATGGAACCCCCCCCTTAATATTTCTTGTAGGGCTGGCTTGGTGGTCACATATTCTTTCAGTTTCTGCTGATCTTGGAATCTCCTTGTCTCTCTATCCATTCTGAATGACAGCCTTGCTGGATAAAGGATCCTTGGCTGCATGTTCTTCTCACTTAGAGCTCTATGTCTTGCCAGCTTTTTCTGGCTTGCCAGGTCTCAGTAGACAGGTCTGATGTTATTCTGATGTTCCTCCCTCTGTACGTGAGGATTCTCTTCCCCTGGCCGCTTTCAATATTGTATCCTTGGATCTAATATTTGTGAATTGCCCTATGATGTGATGTGGTGTTGGTCTGTTCTCATTGATCTTGGGAGGGGTCCTCGCTGCCTCTTGGACATGAATGCTTGTTTCCTTTGCCAGATTAGGGAAGTTCTCAGGTACAATTTGCTCAAATATCTCTTCTAGACTTCTCTCTTTCTCCACCCCCTTGGGCATACTGATGATTCTGACATAGGAACGTTTCATTGAGTCAGTAATCTCCCGTAATCTACATTCTTGTGATTGAATTTTTTTGAGCCAATTCCCATTTTTTCCTTCTTTTCTAATATACCCTCTTACAATTCACTAATTTGTTCTTCTGCCTCATTTACCCTGGCCATCAGGCATCCAGTTTAGACTGTATTTGATTCGTAGCATTTTTAATTTCTACCAGATTTGCTCTCATTTCTGCCCTTAGAGATTCTATATTCTCGTTAATATTTTTGTTAATATTTTTTTCATGCTTACACAGCATCTTGATCATTGTTACTCTGAACTCCATTTCTGACAATTTGGTTATATCCATATACATTATTTCTGTGGCAAAGGCCAAAGTCTGTTTCTTTCCTTTTCTGTGGGGGATTCCTCCTCCTTGTCATTCTGATGAGGAGAGGTTGTGGGGATGCCCAGGGCCCAAATTATTGACCAGGACCCAAGCAATGTGCACTTGTTTTATAGGGACCTTAGGGATGTGGGCTTCTTGATTTTTCAGCCTGCCTTCTGTGGGATGGACCTGCCATGCTGATACTCAGGCAACCCTGTTTGGGTACAGTTGCCCTGACCCCTGTGAGAGGGGGTGGGGATGGGCACAATGCGAACCAGTATTTCCAAGCCTTTGTTCTCTGGAGGCTTTCCATCACAGTTTTCTGTGATTCTTCTGAGAGTCTGAGCCACAGTGGCCGTATCCTAGCCTCTGTCTCAGAACAGAGAGATCACAGTCCGCTCTCCACTGAGCTCTCCTGGCCACATTAACTCTGTTTTTGTCGGTGCTGCTAAAAACCCTGCAGCGTCCAGGGTTGTGCGCCCCACAGCCGCTCTCCTAGCCCTCACTCCCAGGGCCTGCATGTCTCTGTCCTTTGTGCTTCTAACACCCCCAGCTACCCCCGGCTCCCGCACACACTCCCGAGCTCCCTGTTTCAGTGTGGTTCGAGTGCGCTCTGGAGCTCCAGTCTTCTGCCTGGTTGCGTGCATGCTCCCGAACTCCCAGTTTCAGTCTAGTTTGAGTGCGTGCTCCAGAGCTCCAGGTCTCAGTCTGCTTTCTCGCAGGTGCCAGTCCGCGAGTCTGGCTCGCTCCCCAGTGTAGGTGGCTACTGCTTCCCTGCGCCCGATAGCAGCAGCTCCCTCCCCCTTCCGTTTATCTTCTGATATGTGTGCGCAGATTCATGGCTCCCCGCTTCGTACCTCCATACTCAGCGCTGAAGATGTTCATTTGTAGAGATCCAGATGTATCTACTTATGTCTTCGGCTGATTTTGTGGGTGTTCAGGATGATCTGATAGATATCCAGCTCGATTCAGGGGACCAGCTGAAAAAAGGTCCCCTACTCCTCTGTCATCTTTTTTCTTCCTATACATATGTTTATCACTAATTATACAAATAATGTCTTCACCAAGGGTATCTTATTTTGTCTGACATAGTCAGAAATTTTTTCAAAATTAATAATCTATTTCATTAAGCTACTAATAAGATAACATCTCTTAGAAAATTATGTTAAATATATATTTTGTTCTAAATCTTGAATTTCTTATATCCTTTAAACTGTCTATAAGACAAATATATAGGATGAAATTCTAGTTACCTCTTTCCACATCTTCACCATTCTTCTTTTATTCAGTCAATTGTTAAAAATCCATACCCTGGTCTCACTTTTCTAAGATAAAAATGTACTTAATTGCTGTTTTTTTACTTTCTATTTCTTGGGTTTTGTTTATTTTTTCTGATTCCATTTATCTTACCAATATTCTGTGCACTGAAAATTTTCAACTCATTTTCATTTTCTGTGTTGGTTTTCCTTGACCTTTGCTTACATTTACATGAGTTTTTTCCTTTTTACTTTTCAGAAGGACTTCAGCAGGAAATTTGTAACTTTTTTCTGGCATTCTTTTTACCAATGTATTTCCTAGGAATATTTTTTATTTGTTCCTTTTCATTCCTTTGATTTATTCTTAGGCTTCTATCTTCCAGATGATTGCCATAATTTCATTATAAGCTGGGTGAGGTGAGGGGATTAGGTAAAGAAGTGGTTTCCTCTATTTAATTGAAAGCTGCCATTTAAATTGAGTTCTCCAACATGTCTTCTGAGACAAAGTGCCCATTGTTTTGTACATAATATTGCTTCAGTTCTTAATGGATGTGCTCAGATTCCAAAGTGGCCAAGTGAGAGAAGTTCCTATATTTGGTGGCCTTTTACACACTTTGCATATTAGTGATGTCAAGTGTAACCTTGATGCATGAAAGTTTCCTTCTCTTGACCATATTTCCAGTGATCCAAGGTATGTAAGTATTTTTGCATTCTTTGCTTGATTACTGTCTCTTTCCAACCACAGTTATTACTCTTTTATTTTTACTTGAATACATTTACTTATTAATTCAATAGTTTGCTCTTACTTCATGGTCTTTTACACGTTCATTTTTTTTCACTCAAACTTCATTGATAATATATCTCTAAAGTTGAAGGCTGTCTTCTAAGATATTCCTATGCTATTTGTAGTATCACATAAGAAGAATTATTTAAATCTTCATGTTCTACATTGTATTGTAGAGAGATTGTATTCTGCAAATTGTAGTAAAGTTTTTACATGGAACGGACTTTGGAGATTCCTTTTATTACTTTTGAAATGAGCTTTACTTGGCCAACATGCAGATACAAACATTGGCAAATGTGTTTTTAATTATATCTTCCTTATGAGGTTAAGAAAATCTGTCTCATACATGGGTGTTTGTGTATTTTCTCTCAGCTAGGAGGAAGGCTCAATACAAGTCTGGTGAGTAATGCTTACCACTTTTCTCTCACAAAGCTCCATTCTTCCATCTCTTGGATCCTGCCTGCCCTAAGGTTGTAAGACAGTATGCAGAAATACCAAAAAAAAAAAAAAAAAAAAAAGTCTTTGGTTGGCAAAGAAGCATTTGTAGCATCAGCTTTCTAAATTTAAAGAGTTTTAGTAAATTCTCTCAGAAGTGCAAACCTCAAATGATTTCAGCATTTCTTCTTCCTCTCTTCCATCCTTGTCTTGATTTTATGTTTTCTTTCCTGCTCCTCTTTGTCTTGCTTCTATATTTGTACCTATGCTACTCGTGATCTTTTTTATTATGATATTTGAAGAAAAGGGAATATGAAAACAATACAGAATTAAGAGAGGAAATCCAAGAGTTTCAGAAGAAATGGGACAAAGATGGAGAAATGGAAAAGACATTGAGAGAAAACAGGTAAAATGTTTCCTTTTCCTTTTTTTTTTTTTTTCTCTTTTTTTCCAGACTGGAGGAAGGCACTATTATATGCTGGTGAGTGATATGAACTCTGATGAAGAAAATCCTATTATCAAAGATATTTTAAATCAATACCTACTTTGTGCAAAACAATGTACTAAAAAGCAAAGCAACTCTAAAGCATTCGTTCCATGAACTCAGGAGATTACTCAATATTTTAATAAATAATAGTGTGTTGGAGATATTAAATGTTAGTAGTTTCATTGTTTTTGAGCATAGGTTGAGCATAGATAGAGTGGTTGTCTGCTAAAAATCTGAGAAAACTAAAGCAAAAAGTAAGTTATTTGATCAGATTCACCATATTCCCTATTTCCTCTCAACATCTTAGATACTTAAATGATATTTATCCCGAGGGAACATTATATAAAGAGAACATAGGGATGTGTCAGATCTTCAAGTCAAACACAATTTAGCAAAAGGCAAATAGATATTTAAGGATATGAAAGAGTATTTCTTTTGGTTGCTGTTATTCCTGAATTAATCCTAGGGAATTTATATTCATAGTATTCTGGTAAGAAAGGCAGCTATGTTTTAGAGGGTGTGTTCTCATGTACACTTGTTTCTTGTAGATTGGAGGAAAGAAGAGTTCCAGGCTGGTAAGTCTATGATGATGCAGGAGCTATCCTGCTCCTTATGGGGTAGTCTCAGGAAAAGATGGGTGGAGGTGAGTTAGATATACCTAGGGCAAGAGAAACCCTCACAGAATGGGGGACCCTCTGGCCCAGGCCTACTTGATCCTTCCCAGAAAAATAATAGTCCGTTTGTCTGCAGAAAATGTGACCCTGGATGCAGCCACTGCCCATCCTTCCCTCCTCCTGTCTGAAAACAGGAGGCGAGTGACCTGGCAAGAAAGGCATCAAGATCTACCCAGCTCCACCCAGAGATTTGACTCCCTCCCCTGTGTGTTGGGTCAGCTGCACATCAGCTCTGGGAGATCCTTCTGGGAGGTTAAGGTTGAGGATGCATCTTCTTGGGACCTGGGAGTTTGTCAGAATAATGTAACAAGGAAGGGGAGGGTCACAGTGTCCCCACAGAATGGTTTCTGGGCCATCAGGCTCTATAATAGGGAGTACTGGGCCCTCACCTCCCCAGAAGCTTGTCTTACTGTAAGAGAAATACCCCATAGTGTGGGGATATTTCTGGATTATGAGGCTGGAGATGTATCTTTCTATAATATGACAGATGGATCCCACATTTTCTCCTTTCCTCAGAACACATTTAGTGGTGCCCTAAGACCACTTTTCAGGCTTTGGTCCTCTGCCTCAGGCTCCCTAGCCATCTGTCCAGGTGGAGAAGAGAGAGATCTTGTAATTAATATGCCTGTATATGAGCAATGATTATTTTGGGCCCCAGTGAGTATTATAATTCTCCCCTAAGGAGATGCAAATTGATCTTTTCCTGTTTCTTATAAGTTATTCTTAAGATGGTGCTCTGAGACAAAAACTGATGATTGCTCCTCATATCAATTCTCTCTTCTTCCTTACTTATAATGTTTTCATACTATTACCCTGTCCTATGACAACCTCATATAAACATTAGATTTCTTAGCTTCCTCCGCTGCATGTGACTAATTGATGGACAGTGTGTTATAAATTGAATTATTCTGTAAGATTCCTGGAATGTGTCCTTAAAGAGAAATTGTATCCTTCTTTTTCTCTTTACCTTTTCTGCTGGACAAAGTTGTCACAGTGAATAGAACTGAAAGAACATCTATGACTATGAAATACTACATGCATGGCAGAGAAATTAGAATAGACTTGTTTTTTTGGCAACTTTATGGAACTACTCTATTATGTAACTTCAGAATTCTTTTCTGTGAGAAATAAATTTTTATATCATTAAGCCATTTGTTTATTGGATATTTGTCATTTGTGATTGAATCTATCCCTGAATGATGCGCTCTCCCTTTAAACATGGCGGCAGATGACATCCACAACTGAATATTTAGATGGAACAGAAAGTATAAAGTCCAGTAGTTGATTACTTAGATACTAATACTACTCCAGTGTGTCAGTCTCATTTAGATCCCTCAATTTTTCTGATGCATCAGTTCCACCTGAGTTCACTTCCTACCCTTTCCTACTTTAGTCCCATGGTTAATAATTTCTAGCGTTCTCTTGCTGATAAATGAAAATCCCTGGCATCATTATCTTTCTGTTATGTTGTCTTGGCAAAACTCAAAATATGGACCAATCTAAGTATCCATTCTCATACCGGCAGCTTAATATGCTATAAAATTCCACACATAAGAGGAGATTGGTTTCTCTATACATGCATAGCCACCTATGAGAACTTGAACACCAGCACTATCCAATAATCCTCCCATGTGTCTCCAGCCATTTGAATTTTCTTACTTTTGCAGTCAGATTCATTAATAATTTCACCTTCTTTGAGGCACCTGTGTGGTTCAGTTAAGCATCCAACTCTTGATCTCAGCCCAGGTGTTGATCTCAGGGTCATGAGTTCAAGCCCTCTGTGGGGCTGCATGCAGTGCATGGAGTCAACTTAAAAAAAAAATCCACCTTCTTTAAATTTCCAAGTCTACTGCCCCCTTAATCTCAGTGTATGATTATACCCTCACTTCGTTTTTTTTTTTATTTTTAAATTTACATTCAATTAATTAAAATATAATGTATTATTTGTTTCAGGGATATAGGCTTGTTATTCATCAGTCTTATATAATATCCAGTGCTCATTACAACACATACCCTCCCCAATTTCCATCACCCAGTTACTCCATCCCTCTCCCCCCCTCCCCCCCAGCAACCATCAGTTTGTTTCCTATGATTAAGAGTCTCCTAAGGTTTGTCCCCTTCCCTGGTTTCATCTTTTTTCATTTTTTCCTCTCTTCCTCTATGATCCTCTGCCTTGTTTCCTAAATTCCACATATCAGTCAGATCATAATGATAATTGTCTTTCTCTGAGTGACTTATTCTGCTTAGCATAATACTCACTAGTTCTGTCCATGTCATTGTAAATGGCAAGATTTAATTACTTTGATGGCTGCATAATATTCCATTGTATATATGTATACCAAATCTTTATCCATTCATCTGTAGATGGCCATCTGGGCTCTTTCCACAGTTTGGCTATTGTGGACATTGCTGCTATAAACATTGGGGTGCAGGTGCCCCTTCAGATCACTACATTTGTATCTTTGGGGTAAATACCCAGTAGTACAAATGCTGGGTCATAGGGTAACTCTATTATCAACTTTTTGAGGACCCTCCATACTGTTTTCCAGAGGGGCTGCTCCAGCTTGCACTCCCACCAACAGTGTAAGAGGGTTCCCCTTTCCCCACATCTTTGCCAACATCTGTTGTTTCCTGACTTGTTAATTTTAACCATTCTGACTAGTGTGAGGTGGTATCTCATTGTAGTTTTGATTTGTATTTCCCTGATGCCGAGTGATGTTGAGCAGTTTTTCATGTGTCTGATGGCCATTTGGATGTCTTCTTTGGAGAAATGTCTGTTTATGTTTTCTGCCCATTTCTTGATTGGATTATTTGTTCTTTGAGTGTTGAGTTTGAGAACTTCTTTATAGATTTTGGATACTAGCCCTTTATCTGATATGTCATTTGCAAATATCTTCTCCCATTCTGTTGGTTGTCTTTTGGTTTTGTCAACTGTTTCCTTTGCTGTGCAAAAGCTTTTAATCTTGATGAAGTCCCAATAGCTCATTTTTGCCTTTGTTTACCCTGCCTTTGGAGACATGTCTAACAAGAAGTTGCTACAGACAAGGTTGAAGAGCTTACTACCTGTGTTCTCCTCTAGGATTTTGATGGATTCCTGTCTCACATTAGGTCTTTCATCCACTTTTGTGTATGTTGTAAGGAAATGGTCCAGTCTCATTCTTCCACATCTGGCTTTCCAATTTTCCCAACACCATTTGTTGAAGAGACTGTCTTTTTTCCAATGGATAGTCTTTCCTGCTTTGTTGAAGATTAGTTGACCATAAAGTTGAGGGTCCATTTCTGGGTTCTCTATTCTATTCCAGTGATTTATGTGCCTGTTTTTTGCCAGTACCATACTGTCTTCATGATGCCAACTTTGTAATATAGCTTGAAGTCTAGAATTGTGATGCCAGCAGTTTCGGTTTTCTTTTTCAACATTCCTTTGGTTATTTGGGATCTTTTCTGGTTCCACACAAATTTTAGGATTATTTGTTTCAGTTCCATGAAAAAAGTTGATGGTATTTTGGTAGCGATTGCAATAAATGTGTAGATTGAACTAGGCAGCATAGACATTTTAACAATATTTTTTGTTCCAGTCCTATGAGCATGGAACATTTTTCCATTTCCTTGTGTCTGCTTCAATTTCTTTCATTAGTATTCTACAGTTTTCTGAGTATAGGTCCTTTGCCTCTTTGGTTAGATTTATTCCAAGGTATCTTATGGTTTTGGGTACAATTGTAAATTGGATCGACTCCTTAATTTCTCTTTCTTCTGTCTCATTGGTGTATAGAAATGCACCTGATTTCTGTGCATTGATTTTATATCCTGCCACTTTACTGAATTCCTGTATGAGTTCTGACAATTTTGGGGTGGAGTCTTTTAGATTTTCCACATAGAGTATCATGTCATCTGCAAAGAGTGAGAGTTTGATATCTTCTTTGCCAGTTCGGATGATTTTTATTTCTTTTTGATGTCTGATTTCTGAGGCTAGGGCTTCTAGTACTATGTTGAACAGCAGTGGTGATAGTGGACATCCCTGCAGTGTTCCTGACCTTAGGAGAAAAGCTCTCAGTTTTTCCCCATTGAGAATGATATTTGCTGTGGTCTTTTCATAGATGCTTTTATGATATTGAGGTATGTACCCTCTATCCTTACACTGTGAAAGGTTTTAATCAAGAAAGGCTGCTGTACTTCATCAAATGCTTTTTCTGCAACTATTGAAAGGACCATATGGTTCTATATCCTTTCTTTTATTTATGTAATGTATCACTTTGATTGATTTGTGGAAGTTGAACCGCCCTTGCAGTCCAGGAACAAATCCCACTTGGTCGTGGTGAATAATCCTTTTTATGTACTGTTGGATCCTATTGGCTAGTATTTTGGTGAGATTTTTTGCATCCATGTTCATCAGGGATATTGGTCTTTAATTCTCCTTTTTTTTTTTTTTAGATTTTATTTATTTATTTGACAGAGAGAGCGAGAGAGGGAACACAGCAGGGGGAGTGGGAGAGGGAGAAGCTGGTTTCCCGCTGAGCAGGGAGCCCAATGCGGGGCTCGATCCCAGGGCCCTGGGATCATGACCTGAGCCGAAGGCAGACACTTAATGACTGAGCCACCCAGGCTCCCCTCAATTCTCCTTTTTGGTGGGGTCTTTGTTTGGTTTTGGGATCAAGGTAATCCTGGCCTCATAGAAGGAGTTTGGAAGTTTTCCTTCCATTTTGATTTTTTGAAGCCGCTTCAGAAGAATAGGTGTTAATTCTTTAAATGCTTGGTAGAATTCCTCTGGGAAGCCATCCAGCCCTGGGCTCTTGATTGTTGAGAGAGTTTTGATTACTGCTTCAATTTCCTTGTGGGTTATGGGTCTGTTCAGGTTTTCTATTTCTTCCAGGTTTTGTTTTGGTAGTTTATACCTCTCAAGGAATGCATCCATTTCTTATAGATTGCCTAATTTGTTGGCATATAGTTGCTCATAATATGTTTTTATAATAGTTTGTATTTCTTTGGTGTTGGTTGTGATCTCCCCTCTTTCATTCATGATTTTATTAATTTGGGTCCTTTCTCTTCCTTTTTGAGAAGTCTGGCCAGGGGTTTATGAGTCTTATTAATTTTTCTTTCAACAAACCAGCTCCTAGTTTCATAGATGTGTTCTACTGTTCTTTGGTTTCTATTTCATTGATTTCTGCTCTAATCTTTATTGTTTCTCTTCTCCTGCTGGGTTTAAGCTTTCTTTGCTGTTCTTTCTTCAACTCCTTTGATTGTAGGGTTAGGTTGTGTATTTGAGACTTTTCTTATGTCTTGTGAAAGGCTTGTAGTGCTATATACTTCCCTGTTAGGACCACATTTGCTGCATCCCAAAGATTTTGAACAGCTGTGTTTTCATTCTCATTAGTTTCCATGAATTTTTAAAATTCCTCTTTCATTTCTTGGTTGACCAATTCATTCTTTAGTAGGATGCTCTTTTGCCTCCATGTATTTGAGTTCTTTCCAAATTTCCTCTTGTGATTGAGTTCCAGTTTCAAAGCCTTGTGGTCCAAAAATATGCAGGAAATGATCCAAATCTTTTTGTGCCAGTTGAGACCTGATTTATGACCCAGGATGTGATCTATTCTGGAGAATGTTCCACGTGCACTCAAGAAGAATGTGAATCTGTTGCTTTGGGATGGAATGTTCTGAATATATCTGTGAAGTCCATCTTGTCCAGTGTGTCATTCAAAGCCCTTATTTCCTTGTTAATCTGCTTAGATGATCTGTCCATTGCAGTGAGGGGGGCATTAAATCCCCTGCTATTATTGTACTATTATCCATGTGTTTCTTTGATTTTGTTATTAATTGGTTTCTCTAATTGGCCCCAACTTTCTTTTGATGTCCATTAGCAAGATAAATGATTTTTCACACACCCCCCCCTTTAAATCTGAAGGTGTGTTTGGATCTAAAATGAGTCTTTTGCTAACAGCATATTGATGGCTCTTGCTTTTTGATCCAATCTGATACTCTGTATCTTTTGATTGGGGCATTTAGCCTATTTACATTCAGAGTAACTATTGAAAGATATGAACTTAGTGCCATTGCGTTGCCTGTACAGTGACTGCTATTGTATATTGTCTCTGTTCTTTTCTGGTCTATGTTACTTTTGGACTCTCTTTTTGCTTAGAGGACCCCTTTTACTATTTCTTGTAGGCCTGGTTTGGTGATCACAAATTCTTTTAGTTTCTCTTTGTCCTGGAAGCTCTTTATCACTCCTTCTATTTTGAATGACATCCTAGCTGGATAAAGTATTCTTGGCTGCATATTTTTCTCAGTTAGTACCCTGAATATATCATGCCAGTCCTTTCTGGCCTGCCAGGTCTCTGTGGACAGGTATTCTGCCAATCTAATGTTTCTACCATTATAGGTTACAGACCTCTTGTCCTGAGCTGCTTTCAGGATTGTCTCTTTGTCTCTGAGATTTGTAAGTTTCTCTATTATATGTTGGGGTGTTGACATATTTTTATTGATTTTGAGGGGGGTTCTCTGTGTCTCCTGGATTTTGATACCTGTTTCCTTCCCCTTATTAGGGATGTTTCCCTTTATAATTCTGCTCCTGTCTCTTTCCTCTTCTTCTAGGATCCCAATTATTCTAATATTGTTCTGCTTTACTGTATCATTTGTCTCTCGAATTCTCCCCTCGTGATCCACTAGTTATTTATCTCTCTTTTTGCTCTCTTTTTCTCAGCTTCTTTATTCTCCACTGTTTGGTCTTTTATATCACTAATTTTTTCTTCTGCCTCATTTATCATAGCAGTTAGAGCCTCCATTTTTTATTGCATCTCCTCAATAGACTTTTCGATTTCAACTTGGTTAGATTTAGTTCTTCCATATCTCTCGAAAGGGATTCTCTAGTGTCGTCTACACTTTTTTCAAGCCCAGCTAAGATATTTATAATTGTTATTTTGAACGCCAGTTCTGACATCTTATTAATGTTTATATTGATTAGGTCCTTGGCAGTCAGTACTGCCTCTTGTTCTCTTCTTTGTGGCTAGTTGTTTGGTCTTGTCATTCTACCTAGAGAAGAATAGATGAATGAGAGAACAAAATACTAAAATGGCAACAACAACCTCAGAGAAAAATACAATAAACAAATCAGAAGAGACGCAAAACTGGAGCGGGGGGGGGGGGTCGTTGAGGGGAAAAAAAAGAAAAAAAGGGGGGAAAAAGAGGATATAATCAGACAGGTGAGCAGAATAGAACAGTACACTGGATTCTGTGTGTATTTTGGTCTGTTTTTTAGAAAATTAGATCCCAAAATTGTAAAGAAAGAAAAACATATATGTACAAAAATTAAATTAAATACAATGAAAGGATATAATGTAACTACAGAAATGGAAATTAAAACACAAGTAAAATCAAAAAAGAAAGAAAAAACCCAACAACAACAAGAAAGGAAGGGATAGTAACAGACAGGCAAACAGAACAGAACAATACTCTATTGCCTGAATGTATTTTGGTCAGTTTGTTAGAGGTAACTACATCTCAAAGTTGTGAAGAAAGAAAAATTTATATATAGAAAAGTAAAAGTAAACACAGTGAAAGGATAGAATGTAACTGTAAAGACAAAAATTTTTTTTAAAAGTCTTTACAAAACAAAACAAAAAAGGGAAGAAGAATAAAAAAAGAGAGAGAGAGAAAATATGAGCAGAAGGGTGAGTATAACAGAGCCATACACTAGATTTTGGGTGTATTTTGGTCTGTTAGAAGAAACTGCATCCCAAAATTTTAAAGAAAGAAAAACTTATCTATATATACACCAAAATAAGATTAAATACAATGAAGGGATAGAATGTAACTGTAAAAAATGAAAAATAAAAGAGATTTTAAAAAGGAGTTAATGAAACAAGAAATTGGTTGAATGAGTAAAGAAAAAAATTTTTTAATTAAAATATTAAAGTTGAAAGACTAAAGAATCATGGGGGAAAAGCCATGAGTTCTATGTGCTGTGTTCCACTAGCGCCAGAGTTTTACAGTTCTCATTGATCAGTAAATTTGGTTTTCGCTGGATATGCTTGCTGATTTTCTGGGGGAGGAGGCTGTTACATTGATTCTCAAGTGTCTTTGCCCCAGGCGGAATTGTACCACCCTTGACAGGGGGCCAGGCTAAGAAACCTGCTTCCCAGTTTGCTCCATGTGGCTTTTGTTCCCTGGTTTTCTCAGCAGCTTTAGAGGATGAGAATGAAAATGGTGGCCTCCCATTCACCACCCTGGACCTGAAAGCTCAGGGTCCAACTTCCCAGTGAGCTCTGAGAAAAGTAGTCAATCACTCCTGTCTCTCTGGCCTCCAGCCACATTCCATGCTCACTCAGCCTGTGACCAACCATTTCTAGCTCAGGCATGCGACCCCATTTCGAGTCTCCAAACCCTGCAGACTCCTGTGGTGTGCTCCCATGGCACTCTTCTTGAGGGACGAAGGATCTCACGGGTTCTGCTGCTTGTTGGGCCCCTACTCAGAAAGCAGTCACCGGACTGTGCCAAAGTTCAAGGTTTATGACAACCAAACTGAAAGCCTACTCCTGGGCTCAGTGATTGCAGCCAGTTTCCCCGCTCCAATACCTGGGAGCTTTGCCACACTCAGGCACCCCGGTCTTCCTGTGACCCTGAGGATCCTGATGAGTAAGGGACAGGTGGGGCTAGGTATGGAGAGAGAGATAGGGGGCTATGTGATTGGGCTCACAAATCCCAAAAATCTGGAGGTGTGGGATAACCAGAGATAAGGGAACAAACCCAACCACTCTGCCCTAGAACCACCCTGCCTTAGGACCACCCTTGCCCCAGGACCACCCTGCCCTAGGCGTGGGGGAGTGGGTGTCTTTTTTTATGATAATCACCTGTGACCAACAAGGAATAACCAGACCCTATAAAGGGAGTAAGCTATTGAAGGTGTTATCACTAGTCCTTGCTCAATGGTGATATCAATAGAGATATTAAAAGGATTTAAGTTCCCTGCTTAGCTTTCTATAAAAGACCAGCCCTAAAGGCCCTCATTGGCAACCCTGTCAGGACCCCTCTCACTCTGAGAGCTTTTTTTTGTATCTTCAATTAATAAACTTCTATCACTTTACTCACTCTCTGTTGTCAATGAGATTCATTCTTCAACTCTGTGAGACAAGAACCTAGCTCTCCTGAATCACTGAGACCACACTGCCCCAACTAGGGTTTCATCCCCACTTAGCAGTCTGAGTGACATCCCTCACTGGAGCAGACTGATTTTGGGGACGCCTGGGTGGCTCAGTCGTTTGAGTGTCTGCCTTTGGCTTAGGTCATGATCCCAGTGTCCTGAGATCGAGCCACATATCTCCCTGGTGAACGGGTGCCTGCTTCTCCCTCTCTCTCTGCCTCTCCCCCTGCTTATGCTCTCTCTGTGTCAAATAAATAAAATCTTTTTTTAAAAAGTAAAAATAACAAAAAGTTCTGATTTTGTTCTCTGCTGCTATATCACTTGCCAGTAGCCAGTTGAGATATTCAGGAAGTGGAAACAGCATCTAATGGTGTTAATTTGTAATAAAAATAATAATATTAAAGCTGAACAATCACAAAATTGATGGAAGCACTAAAACTTAGTAGATGCTTGTGAATCCAGAGTATACATATACTCTCTACTTTGGCCTAGAGGTCCAAGAATCTTTTTTTCAATTCTCAGATTTTGATAATGCAGATTGATTTAAAAATGTATTTCCTAGATAAGGAAAGATAATAAATAGTTGAATATATGGATAGAGGATAGATAGATGATAGATATAGATGATAAGTATAGACAGATGATAGATTATATAGATGATAGATATAGATAGATGATAGATGATAGATTTGATTGATAGATGATAGATAGATAGATAGATAGATAGATAGATAGATAGATAGAGACAGGATGGCCATCCCTCAAAGATTTCATGTTCTAAATCCCAGAATCTATGAGTGTGTTATGTTACATGATAAAGGGAAATTAAAATAACAGGTATAATTAAGGTTGCTGATCATTTGACCCTAAAAGAGGAGACCTGGGTTATCCACATGGGCTCAAGATAATCACAAATTTCCTTAAACATGGAGGAGGGAAAAAAAACATGATTCAAGACCCTGATCAAAATGGTGGATTTTTTTAGCCTCACAGAAACATCAAAATAAATAAATTAATAAGCAGACATCTGCAGAACTTCCTCAAGACTCTGAAAAATAGTCAAAGAGTTAGTGACAAGTGAAAATCCAAAAAAGAAAAGCCACTTTTTAAAAGATTTTATTGATTTATTTGTCAGAAAGAGAGAGACAGTGAGCACAAGCGGGGGAGCAGCAGGCAGAAGGAGAAGCAGGCTCCCAGCTGAGCAGGGAGCCTGACTCAGGACTCCATCCCGGGACCCTGGGATCATGACCTGGGCTGAAGGCAGACACTGAGCCACCCAGGTGTCCCTGAAAAAGCCATTTTTAAAATACCAAGAAAGTGGTGTATTTTTAGTTGCCCATATCCTAACCTCTCCCTACTGCAACGACAATCTTGATACTGAAGTGGCAATGGTTTGTGTTCTCAGTTGGGGAGCCTGGTCCTTAGCCCCAGAGAAAGCAGAGCAGACTTTAAGGAAGCCTTAATAAGGTTATCAGCAATTTCTCATCAGAAACTTTGAAGCCCAGAGGGAGTGGAATAATATACTTAAAGTGCTGGGAAAAAAAATTTCATTTGAGAATTCTATATCAGGCAAAATTGTATTTTTGAAAATGAAGGAAAGTTAAGGCATTGCTAAATAAACAAAATGTTAGGAGTTTATTACCTCTAGACCTGCCTTTTAAGAAATGCTAAAGTCCTTCAGATAAAGTAAAAGGATTCTAGACAGTACCTCAGGGTCTATGAAGAAATAAATATCTCTAGTAAAGGTAAATACATGAACAAGTATAAAATCCAGAATAATTTTAATATTTTATTGTGATTCTATATTTTATTTTATACATGATTTAAGAAACAAATACATAAAAATAATAATAAATCTATGTTATGAGCCATACAAAGTATAAAGATAAAATCTGTGACATCGATAACAAAGGCAGGGGAATGGAGCTGTATAAAAGTAGTTTTTGTATACTATTGAAGTTAGAGTGATATCAGTTCAAATTAGATTGTTATAATGTCCGGAAGTTAAATGTAATCTCTGGAGAAATTACAGAGAAAATATGTACAGAGCATACAGAAAGAAAATGAGAAGGGAGTCAAAACTTTTCTCTATTCAAACAAACTAAACACAAAAGAGCTAGCAATAGAGAAAATGAAGGATAAAAAATCTGTAAGACATACATAAAATCAAGGGTAAAATAACAGAGGTAAGGTTTGTTAAGCATCTGACTCTTGATTCTGGCTCAGGGCTTGATCTCAGGGTCATGGGATGGAGCCCCACGTCAGGCTCCCAGCTCAGTGGGGAATCTGTTTCTCTCTCTCTTATAAGTAAATAATAAAATCTTTAAAAAATTAATAAAAAGGGGTGCCTGGGTGGCTCAGTCAGTTAAGCATCTGTCTTCAGCTCAGGTCATGATCCCAAGGTCCTGGGGTCAAGCCCCACATCAGGCTCCCTGCGGGGAGTCTGCTTCTCCTTCTCCCTCTGCTTGCTGCTCCCCCTGCTTATGCTCATTCTCTCTATCAAATAAATAAATAAAATCCTTTTTAAAAAGATTAAAAGATAAATAATAAATAAATAATCATAGAAGTAAGTACTTCCTCATCAGTAATTATTTTTTAAAGATATATTTATATATTATTTGAGAGAGAGAGTAGGGGGAGGGTCAGAGGGAAAAGCTCTCCAGCAGACTCCCCATGGAGCACAGAACCCCATATGGGGCTCGATCTCACAATCCTGAGATCAAGACCTGAGTCAAAATCAAGAGTTGGATGCTCAACCAACTAAGCCACCCAGTCTCCCCTCATCAGTAATTACTTTAAAGGTAAATAGATTAAACTCCTCAATAAAAAGGCAGACAGGCAGAATTGACATAATAGAAACAGCTTGATCCTAATTTTAATTTATGTTTCCTAGAAGAGACTCACTTTAGACAGAAAGATACAAATAGATTGAAAGTAGAATGATGGAAATTCCATGCAAATATTCCATGCAAATATCAACCAACCAAAAAACTATATATAGTATATATATAGTATTATCAGACAAAATAGACTTTAAGTCAAAATTTATGTCAAAAATCATTGCAAGACATAACAAGTGCATTATATATTAACAAAAGTGACAATTCACCAAGAATATATAACAATTAGATATATAAATGCAGCAAACACCAGACCCCCAAAATAAATGCTGCAAACATTGATAGAACAGAAGAAAGAAAGAGACAGTTCTACAATAAGAGTTAGAGACTTCAATCTTCCACATTTAGTAATAGACACAACAATTAACATGATTAATAAGGAAAAAGAGAACTTAGACAACACTATAAACTGATTAAACATAACAGACATATATACAACACTTCATCCACAAAAACAGAATATTCTTCTTAAGTGCACATGAAACACTGTCCATGATGGAACATAAACTACAAATCAAATATTAATGAATTTTTTAAAGTGAAATAATGTAAAGTGTTTTTACTTTTTACAAGATTTTATTTATTTATTTATTTATTTGAGAAAGAGAGAGAGAGAGTGAGCATGAGTGGGGGGAGGGGTAGAGGGAGAGGGAGAAGCAGGCTCTCCACTGAGCAGGGAGCCCAACTCAGGGACAGTCCCAGTACCCCAGGATCACAACCTGAGCCAAAGGTAGATGGTTAACTGACTGAGCCACCCAGGCACCCCATGTCTTTAAGTTTTTTTTCAATGGACTAAAACTAGAGATCAATAACAGAAGAAAAAATGGAAATTAAAAACATAAAATTAATCAACACACTCAAATTACCAGTGGGTCAAAGAAGAAATCACAAGGAAAATTAGAAAATACCTATGACAAATGACAGTGAAAACACACATAGCAAAACTTACTGGATATAGTTAAAGCAGTGATGAAAAGAGACATTATGGCTGTAAATATATGCATTAAAAAAGAAGAAATATCTCAAATCAATAATCTAATTGTATACCTTAAGGGACTTGAAGAAGATCAAACTAAATCTAAAGCTAACATGAAGAAGGAAATAGGAAAGATGAGAGTAGAGATAAGATAGTGAATAGAAAAAAGAGAGAGAGAAAATCAATGAGACCAAAAGTCAGTTTTCTGAAAAGATCAACAAACTTGACACACATCTAGCTAGACTGTCTAAGAAAAAAAGAGAGATTTATATAACTAAATGCAGAAATAAAGTAAGGACATCACTATCAGTTTTAATCAAGTAACAATAACTGTAAAGAGAATGTTGTAAACAATTGTACATCCACAAAATAACACAGATGAAGTGAACAGATCTGTAGAAACATACAATCTAACCAAACTGACTCACGAAGAAAGAAAATGTGAATATACTGGGGCACCAAGAAAAAAAAAAGAAGAAAGAAAAAAAAAAGGAAAAGATAATGTGAATACACCTATTACCGGTATGAACATTGAAACAGTAGACAAAAACCTCCCAACAAAGTAAATCCATGACCAAATGATTTCACTGGTGAGTTCTGCCAATTGTTTAAAGGAATATTAACATTTTTTTTCCTCAAACTCTTCTAAAATGTTGAAGAAGTAAAGAACACATGGCATTACATGTGATTTTGTATCAAAGAGCTTAGTACAGAGAAGGCACTCAGTGAATGTCAATGTTGACACTGGTAATTGTGGTGGTGGTGTTGCTGCTACTAGTGACAATGATATATCTAAAGAACACGTTAAGAAGTTATTTTGGGGGGATTTTCAGTTCAGTCACAATAAATTTAAAATTCTTTTTCTACTTTACTTTTTGGCATAAAACAAGGTTGAACCCTATAGATTTTTCAGGGAAAAAAAAAACCTCTCTCTCTCTATATGTATATATGTATTTCTTTTCTCTTCAAGGTGGATACCCTATTACATATATTATACATATGTTTATATATGTAAGAAGATGTGTTATTGAAACATCCTTTCTTCCTATAAATACCCTCATCTTTTACCAAAAATAGCCCAATCAACATTAACTTATTTGCAAAATAGGTTTAGTTTCAAAAAGAATTTAGCCTCATGATCTTCTTTTTTTTTTTTAAATGGATTTCTCTTAATGCCATGGTCATAAAACAGAATATTATACAACAATGAACAATCTACAACCACATACAGCAATATGGATAAACTTCACATATATAATGTTACCTAAAAGAAAAAGACACAAAAGTACAAACTATGTGCTTTCATTTATATAAAGTACAAATATGGGTAAAACTAAATTATGCTATTAGGAGTGGTTAGTCTTGCAGGAACAGTGATTGCAAGAGGACATGAGGAGTGCAAACTGCTAACAATGTGGTTTTTGGGTTTTTTTTTATTATTATGTTATGTTAGTCACCATACAGTACATCATTAGTTTTTGATGTAGTGTTCCATGATTCATTGTTTGAGTATAACACCCAGTGCTCCATGCAATACATGCCCTCCTTAATACCCATCACCAGGCTAAACCATCCCCCCACCCCCCTCCCCTCTGAAACCCTGTTTGTTTCCCAGAGTCCATAGTCTCTCATGGATCGTCTCCTCCTCTGTATTCTCCCCCTTCATTTTTTCCCTTCCTTCTCCTAATGTCCTCCCTGCTATTCCATATATTCCACAAATAAGTGAAACCATGTGCTAATTATCTTTCTCTGCTTGACTTATTTCACTTAGCATAATCTCCTCCAGTCCCATCCATGTTCATGCAAACGTTGGGTAATCACCATTTCTGATAGCTGAATAATATTCCATTGTATATGGACCACATCTTCTTTATCCAGTCGTCTGCTGAAGGGCATTTCAGCTCCTTCCACAGTTTGGCTATTGTGGACATTGTTGCTTTGAACATTGGGGTGCATGTGCCCCTTGTTTTCAATACATCTCAGGCTGATTTCGTGGGTGTTCAGGATGGTCTGGTAGATATCCAGCTCGATTCAGGGGACCAGCTAAAATAGGGTCCCCTACTCCTCTGCCACCTTTTCCTCTACCAGACCATTTGAACACCCACGAAATCAGCCTGAGATGTAAGAAGATATATCTGGATCTCTACAAACAGAACATCTCTGGCGGTTGGTCCCAAGGTATGAAGCGCAGAGCTGTGATTCTGTGGGCAGATATCAGAAGATAAATGTAATGGGGAGGGAGCCTCCATGCTCTTGTGCCAGGAAGGCAAAAGCCTCCTGGGGGGGGGGGGGAGAGATTTCTCACGTACAGAGGGGAAGAGATTTCTCACGTACAGAGGGAAGAACATCAGAATAACATCAGACCTGTCTACAGAGACCTGGCAAGCCAGAAAAAGCTGGCAAGACATAGAGCTCTAAGTGAGAAGAACATGCAGCCAAGGATCCTTTATCCAGCAAGGCTGTCATTCAGAATGGATAGAGAGACAAGGAGATTCCAAGATCAGCAGAAACTGAAAGAATATGTGACCACCAAGCCAGCCCTACAAGAAATATTAGGGGGGGTTCTATAAAAGTAAAAAGACCCCAAGAGTGATACAGAACAGAAATTTACAGACACAATCTATAGAAACAAAGACTTCACAAGCAACAAGACAACATTAAAATCATACCTCTCAATAATCATTCTCAACATGAATGGCCTAAATGCTCCCATATAATGCCACAGGGTTGCAGATTAGATAAAAAGACATGTCCCATCCATATGCTGTCTACAAGAGACTCATTTTGAACCTAAAGATACATCCAGACTGAAAGTGAAGGGACGGAGAACCATTTTTCATGCCAATGGACCTCAAAAGAAAGCTGGATTAGCAATTCTTGTATCAGACAAATTAGATTTTAAGCTGAAGACTGTAGTTAGAGAAACAGAAGGACACCATATTATTTTTAAAGGGTGTATCCAACAAGAGGATTTAACAATTATAAATATCTATGCCCCCAACAGGGGAGCAGCCAGCTACATAAGCCAACTCTTACTCAGAATAAAGAGACATATAGATAATAATATGTTAATAGTAGGGGACCTCAGCACTCCACTCTCAGCAATAGACAGATCATCTAAGCAGAAAATCAACAAAGAAACAAGAGCTTTGAATGACACACTGGACGAGATGGACCTCATAGATATATACAGAACATTCCACCCTAAAACAACAGAATACTCTTTCTTCTCGAATGCACATGGAACTTTCTCCAGAATAGACCACATACTGGGTCACAAAACAGGTCTCAACCAATACCAAAAGACTGAGATTATTCCCTGCATATTCTTAGACCACAATGCTTTGAAACTGGAACTCAATCACAAGAAAAACTTTGGAAGAAACTCAAACACTTGTAAACTAACAATCATCCTGCTTAAGAATGTTTGGGTAAACCAGGAAATTAAAAAAGAACTTAAGCAATTTATGGAAACCAATGAGAACAAAAACACATTGGTCCAAAACCTATCTGATATTACAAAGGTGGTCCTAAGGGGAAAATATATAGCCACCCAAGTCTCACTGAAAAGGAAGAAAAATCTAAAATACAGACCCTATACTCACACCTTAAAGTACTGGAGATGGAACAACAAAACATGCCTAGGCCACGCACGAAATGAGAATTGATTAAGATTAGAGCAGAGATCAATGAATTAGAAACCAGAAATACAGTAAAGCAGATCAACAAAACTAGAAGCTGGTTCTTTGAAAGAATTAATAAGATCAATAAGCCACTGGCCAGACTTATTCAAAAGAATAGAGAAAGGACCCAAATTAATCAAATTATGAATGAAAGGGGAGAGATCACAACTAACACCAAGGAAACAGAAACAATCATTAGAAACTATTATCAATAATTATATGCCAATAAATGAAGCAACCTGTAAGAAATGGATGCCTTCCTGGAAACCTATAAACTACCAAGTCTGAAACAGGAAGAAATTGATTATCTAAATAGACACATAAACTGTGAAGAGATTGAAGTAATGATCAAAACTTCCCAAAAAACAAGAGTCCAGGGCCTGATGAATTCCCTGGGGGAATTCTACCAAACAGTCAAAGAAGAAATAATACCTATTCTCCTGAAGCTGTTTCAAAAAATAGAAACAGAAGGAAAACTACCAAACTCATTCTATGAGGCCAGTATTACCTTGATTCCCAAACCAGGCAAAGACCCCATCAAAAAGGAGAATTACAGACCGATATCCCTGATGAATATGGAAGCCAAAATTCTCAACAAGATCCTAGCTAATAGGATCCAACAGTACATTAAAAGGATTATCCATCATGACCAAGTGGGATTCATCCCTGGGATGCAAGGGTGGTTCAACAATCCCAAATTGATCAGTGTGACAGAACACATTAATAAGAGACAAGAACCATATGATCCTCTCAATTGATGCAGAAAAAGCATCTGACTAAATACAGCATCCTTTCCTGATTAAAACCCTTCAGAGTGTAGGGATAGAGGGTACATTCCTCAATTTCATAAAAACCATCTATGAAAAGCCTACAGCGAATATCATTCTCAATGAGGAAAAGCTGATAGCCTTTCCCTTAGGATCAGGAACACAACAAGAATGCCCAGTCTTGCCATTATTGTTTGACATAGTACTAGAAGTCCTAGCAACAACCAGACAAAAAAAAAGAATAAAAGGTATTCAAATTGGCAAAGAAGAAGTCATACTCTCTCTCTTTGCAGATGACATGATACTCTATGTGGAAAACCCAAAAGAATCCACCCCCAAATTACTAGAACTCATACAACAATTCAGTAATGTGGCAGGATACAAAATCAATGCACAGGAATCAGTTGTATTTCCATACACGAACAATGAGACTGAAGAAAGGGAAATTAGGGACTCGATTCCATTTACAATAGCACCAAAAATCATATGATATCTTGGAATTAACTTAACCAGAGAAGTAAAGGATCTATATTCTAGAAACTACAGACATTGAAGAAGTCACAAAAAGATGGAAAAATATTCCATGCTCACGGATCAGAAGAATAAACATAGTTAAAATGTCTGCGCTACCCAGAGCAATTTACATGTTCAACACCATCCCGATCAAAATACCAATGACATTTTTCAAAGAACTGGAACAAACAGCCCTTAAATTTGTGTGGAACCAGAAAAGACCCCGAATCACCAAGGAAATGTTGAAATGGACAAACAAAGCTGGGGGCATCTCGTTGCTGATTTCAAGCTGTACTACAAAGCTGTGATCACCAAGACAGCGTGGTACTGCCACAAAAACAGACACAGGGACTAATGGAACAGAATAGAGACTCCAGAAATGGACCCTCGGCTCTATGGTCAACTAATCTTTGACAAAGCAGGAAAAAACATCCAGTGGAAAAAAGACAGTCTCTTCAATAAGTGGTGCTGGGAAAATTGGACAGCTATTTATAAAAGAATGAATCTTGACCACTCTCTCACACCATACACAAAGATAAACTCCAAATGGATGAAAGACCTCAACGTGAGACAGGAATCTATCAAAATCATAGAGGAGAACATAGGCTGTAACCTCTTTGGCATCGGCCACAGCAACTTCTTTCATGACACGTCTCCAAAGGCAAGGGAAACAAAAGAAAAAATAAACTTGTGGGACTTCATCAAGATAAAAAGTTTCTGCATAGCAAAGAAACAGTCATCAAAACAAAGAGGCAACCCATGCAATGGGAGAAGATATTTGCAAATGAAACTACAGATAAAAGGCTGGTATCCAAGATCTATAAAGAACTTCTCAAACTCAATACATGAGAAACAAATAATCAAATCAGAAAATGGGCAGAAGATATGAGCAGACACTTTTCCAATGGTGACATACGAATGGCTAACAGACACATGAAAAACTGTTCAAAATCTTTAGCCATCAGGGAAATTCAAATCAAAACCACATTGAGAAGGGCACCTGGGTAGCTCAGTCATTAAGCATCTGCCTTCGGCTCAGGTCATGATCCCAGCATTTTGCGAACAAACCCCGCATCGGGTCCCTGCTCAGCAGGAAACCTGCCTCTCCCTCTCCCACTCTTGTTTCTTGTGTTCCCTCTCTCGCTGCCTCTCTCTGTCAAATAAATAAATAAAATCTTTTAAAAAAATAAAAACGTCACTGATACCACCTTATGCCAGTTAGAATGGCAAAAATTGACAAGGCAAGAAACAATAAATGTTGGAGAGGTGTGGAGGATGAACCCTCTTACACTGTTGGTGGGAATGCAAGTTGGTACAGCCACTTTGGAAAACAGTGTGGAGGTCCCTCAAAAAGTTAAAAATAGAGCTACCCTATGACCCAGCAATTGCACTACTGGGTATTTACCCCAAAGATACAGACGTAGTGAAGAGAAGGGCCATATGCACCCCAATGTTCAAAGCAGCATTGTCCACAATAGCTGAATTGTGGAAGGAGCCGAGATGCCTTTCAACAGATGACTGGATTAAGATGTGGTCCATATATACAGTGGAATATTACTCAGCCATTAGAAAGAACGATTACCCAACATTTGCAACAATATGGATGGAACCGGAGGAGATTATGCTAAGTGAAATAAGTCAAGCAGAGAAAGACAATTATCATATGGTTTCACTCATTTGTGGAATATAAGGAATAGCAGGGAGATCGGTAAGAGAAGGATGGGTAAAATGAAGGGGGGATAAACAGAAGGGGAAATGAACCACGAGAGCATGGACTCTGGAAAATAAACTGAAGGTTTTAAAGGGAAGGGGGATGGAAGGATGGGCTAGCCCGGTGATGGGTATTAAGTAGGGCATGTATTTCATGCAACACTCAGTGTTATATGAAAACAATGAATCATGGAACACTACATCAAAAACTAATGGTGTACTATATGATGACTAACATATGATAATTAAAAAAAAAGAAAAAAGGAATGGTCTGGTAGATATCCAGCTCGACTTAGGGGACTGGTCGAAAGAGGGTCCCCTACTCCTCCACCATCGTTCCCTCTCCCTGATTATCTTTTTAAGTGCAGCAAATATAGTGGTTGACAACATAGACTCTTTAAAATCTCTTTTGCTGGAACTTTTTATAAATAATCTATAGATTGAACTTTTAATAGGCTTTCAACACCAGAAGCCAAGCCAAATACTTGCCATCAGATTTCACTGGCACCCCCCATAGATTTGGGTGAATTCCTCTCTTCTTGGGGTTCCCAAAACATCCTGAGCTTCTTGCAACTGCCAGGAAGTAACCTTCTTTACTCACCTGGTAAGGCTACTAGGAACTCTGTAAGCAAGGTAACAGGCTGAAATTTCCATGGGGGCTCTATTAGATCCATAAAGTCAACCGAGTTCCTTGAAGCTGTCTGGTCATATCTGAGTCTCTGCAGGTCTTTCCCAGATATGACATTCTAGTCAGAGCCTTGACAATATTATCAATGTTTCCAATTGTGCCTTGTCATAGGAGAACAAATTCTCATTGGACTTGGGCAAATCAATATATTGTAATAAAAATATAAGACTGCTCTCTGAAAGTTTCTGAATTCTGGAGCGTTCAGATAGAGAGAAAAGATAAATTTTTCAATTTGTTCACAAAGATATATTTATCAAACTAATATAAATCAGCTTAAGACAAAAAGTTTTCTTAAATCCAAAAAAACAAAAAGTTCCAGCCTGGTAAGTCTCTAATGCAGGAAGGACCCTGGTCCTTATGGGGTAGTCTCAGGAAAAGATGGGTGGAGGTGTTAGATCTACCCAGGGCAAGAGAAACCCTCACAGAATGGGGACCCTCTGGCCCAGGCCTACTGACATCCTTCCCAAAATAATAATAGTCCACTTGTCTGTAGTAAATATGTCCCTGGATGCAGCCACTACCCATCCTTCCCTCCTCCTGTCTGAAAACAGGAGACAAGTAACCTGGCAAGAAAGGCGTCAAAACCTACCCAGCTCCACCCAGAGATTCGACTCCCTCCCCCGTGTCCTAGGACAGTGGGACATTAGCTGGGGGAGATGAATGTACTGGGAGGTGAATGTTGAGGATGCACATTCCTGGGACCTGGGAATTTGTAGGGACAAATGTAATAAGGAAGGGGAGGGTCACAGTGTCCCCACAGAATGGCTTCTGGGCCATCAGTTTCTATGAGGGGGAACACTGGGCCCTCGCCTCCTTAGAAACCTGTCTTACTATAAGAGAAAAAAAACCCTTAGAGTCTGGATATTCCTGGATTATGAAGATGGAGATGTATCTTTCTATAATATGATATGATAGATGGGTCCCACATTTTCTCCTTTCCCCAGAACACATTCAGTCGTGCCTTAAGACCACTTTTCAGGCTTTGGTCCCCTGACTCAGGCCCCCTGACCAGGTGGAGGAGAACAGATATAATTCATATGCCTGTGTAATGATGACCTTGAGCTTCCATGATAATTATAACTCTCCTACCAGCCACAGATTGATATTTGTTTTCCTTCTTTTTGGTTCACTCTCAAGATGATATTCTGGGACAAAGACTCATAGTTGCCCCTCATATCAATTCTCCCTTCTTCCTTAGTTATAGGCTTCTATTCTTATTGTTTATAACAGCCTAGTATGATTAGATTTCCTCGCCTCCCCTCCTGAATGTGATTAAATGATGCATTACATCATTTTACAGTGCATTACAAATTGAATTATTGTGTATGATTTCTGAGATGGGCCTTTAAAGAAAAAATGTGTTCTTTTCTCGTTTTCTTTACTTTTCCTGATGACTGGAATGGGTCATAATGGATGGAACTCTTAAGAACAGCTCTCACTATGTAATATGACATGGATGGCAGAGAACATAGAATGAACTTGGGTTTTTGGCAACTTCATAGAACTACTCTATTGCCCAATTCCTGAATTCTTTTCAATGAGAAATAAACTTTTATATCTTAAAGCCATTGTCACTTGAAATTGAATCCAATCCTAAATGGTTCATCCTCCCTTTAGGATGGCAGCTGATGATATCCATAGTTGAATATTCAGGTGAAACAGGAGGTAGAATGTCCTGTTCTTGATCATTTAGCTACTCATACTCCCGCAGTGTGTCAGTCTCATCAGGGCTTCTCAATTTCTCTTCTCTGACTTCACCTCCTACCCTTTCCTATTCATTTTCATGGTTAATAATTTTAAGTATTCTCTCACTACTAAATGAAAATCCCTGGCCTTGTTGTTCTTCTTTTTCACCTATTTGGTAAAACCCCAAATATGGATAAATCTATTCATACATATCTCATACTAGCAGCTTAACATGCTAAATACCTCCACATATGAGGAGATTGGCTCCTCTATACATGCATAGTCATGTGTAATAACTTGAACACCAGCCCTATATGGTAACCCTCCCATGCATCTCCAGCCACTTGCATTTCCTTACTTTTGCAGTCAGTTTCATTAAAAATTCCACTTTCTTTAAACTTCCAACTCTATTCCCACCTTATTCTCAATACATGATTGTGCTCCCACTTTGAAATCTAATAATAATAAAAGGAATTAGAATTAATCAGAAAGGAATTGTCTCACCTTTGTAATAATAGATATAATGAATCTATCTAAATCTCTGCTTCTCTATCATTTATTCCTCATCATAATATTAAGGAAAATATTCTATTTCTTTTATAGGACATATCAACCCATCTGTTCTCTCCATCCATCCTATACTATCCTGTCTGGTACCGGGATCCATCAATTATTCTTTCCAGACTTTCTATTAGCTTTTTCCCAGGAACCTTAAGATTTTCAAAATCTTGACCATCTTAAAATCAAAACGATACAATCTTCCATCAACTCTATATCCTCCCATATACTCTTCTTTCTTTCAAAATTAAACTTCTCAAAATAATTATCTAAAAACTCTATTTCCTGATTCCCATTTCCTTCTCTGTATATTCTATGTACATGTTGAATTGTGTCTCCCCTACCACCTCTCCAAAATTCATGTTGAAATTCCTAACCTCTAGTACCACTTGGAAATAGGGTCTATCAGAGGTCATTTGTTAAGATGGAGTAGAGTGAGTCCCTAATCCAATATGACTGGTGTCCTCATAAAAAGGGGAAATTTGGACACAGACATGCACACAGGGAGAACACCATGTGAAGATTTTAATTTTGCTGCCAACAGCCAAAGTATGTTCAAGAATGCTGGCAAACCAAGAGAAAATTAGAAGAAAGACTTGGAATGGATGTTTCTCTTCAGAGGAAGCATGGCCTGCCAACAGCTTTATTTCAGACTTCTAGTTTCCACAACTATGATAGGATGAACTCCAACTTCAGTTGTTTAAGCTACTTAGTTTGTGATACTTTGTTATAGTATAGTAGCAGGCCTAGCAACCTATACACTTCTACACACACACACACACACACACACACACACACACACACTCTGATTTAAAAGTAAAAGGACTTGTTACAGAAACTCCAGAGAATTTCTACATTAGAAACTTCATGTCACAGTTGAAAACAAAGATAAAAAATGTACTTCAACCATAGCAGGAATTCAGAAACTCTGATGAATCTATCTATGCAAAGTACTTAATTCTGCAATAGTTATGTCTTACATTTTAGTTTTACAATTGCACATGTTTTAATACACATTATCTCATGTCAAACTTCACAATATCCCTTATAAACATTTTACTCCTATTTTGTAGATAAGTAAAGTAAGACTTTCCTTGTTTAAAGTAAGTTATGTGACTTACTTGTCCAAAGTCAAAAGATGCAAGACTGGAGCACAAGTCTTCTAACTCCCCAAATTCAAGATAATTTTCACTAATCAGTTAAACTCACTCTTTTCTTATTATATAGACCAGAGTATCCTGATACTTGCACTTAATACTGAGAAGAGGTTACAGGTTTATGATTAAAGAAACTATTTTCAAAGCAGTGCAGGCAAAGTCAGTTATAGAAAATGGTAGGCATTAAGCTCTTAAAATTTAAGTGACCCTAAATCAGTGTTAAAAAGATACAACATACTCAAAATGTAGTCACTTTTGCTAAATCTCACTGAGACTTAATAATACCTAAACTAATTGCAATTTTAGCCTTTTCCAGCAAGTAGAATTTTAAAAGATTTTATTTATGTATTTATTTTAAAGAAAGAGCACGTGCACAAGCAGGGGGAGGGGCAGAGAAAAGGGGAGGAGGAGAGAGAGAGAAGCAGACTCCCTGCTGCGCCCTGACAGGTTGATGGGGCTGGATCTCACAAGCATAAGATCCTGACCTGAGCTGAAATCAAGAGGCCAGCATTTAACTGACTGAGCGACCCAGGTGCCCCCCAGGGAGTGGAATTCTAAACATGCCTGGTGATCAACACTAGTGAGGTAATCATGATAAGACCTCTGCCTTGGCCTAAGGGAAGGTAACCTTTCCTGAAATAATCCACTCTTCTAACTTCCTTGTCCCACCCTCATTCCCCTGTAAAAACCTTCCGTTTTGTACAGCTCAGGTCTTTCCTTATTTGCTAAATGAGCTGCTGGCTGATTTATGAATCATTGAATAAAGCCAATTACATCTTCAAATTTACTCAGGTGAATTTTGTTTTTTAACATCAGTAATTCTCAAAGTGTGGTTCCATGGAACATTATTCCTATAACCTCCTTTTTTAAATAATAATATTATTTTATTATATTATGTTAGTCACCATACAGTACATCCCTGGTTTTTTATGTAACCTCCTTGGTCAAATACTTGCAAACTCTTTTCTAACGTAATGATTATAAAATCCTGCAGTCTGCAGTGTATGTTGGAAAACACTATTCTAAACTATTCCAGCCTAAAAGTACTGAAAAGAAATAGAAAAAGGATGAATCCTAATATGTGATGACTCATAAATGTTAATATTTCCGAAAATTATTCTAAATCCTTTTATCTGCTACTGAAGTCTACTTCTTTAAGAAGAAAAAATCTGCAGCATAAGCCATGTTTCCTTTCCTTGCAGGATTTTTTCTCCATCAGTGCCCATGGTTCTTGGTCAAGCCACTTCAAAGAATGAAGAGATAGACCAGACAGAGTGGTGGGCAGCAAAGCAAGGTTTATTGAGTGATAACAAAGTGATAGTACAAAACTCCCAAGGAGGAAGGGGACCCAAGAGGGTTGCCCCCAAAGTTTCGAAGTCTAGGGGTTTTTATGGGCTTGTTGGCAGGTAGTTTTAATCTGATTAACCCTCCCTGCAGCTGTCATCCAATCAGATTTTTGTCACTTATCTATCATACGGGAGAAGGTGGAGCACTCCTTCCAGGGCAGTGTAAAATCCTTTTAAGGGTGGTTTCCTCTTAGGGTAGGGGCCCCTTGTCCCTGCCTGACTGCCTTCCCACTATCCTTCATCACTTTTATGGCTTTGAGTGTTTATACTATTTTTTCCCATCATTTCTCAGCCACTTTGGAGGGACTCCTACTGAGTGAAGTGGGTTGGGTGGGGCAGATCTGAAGATTTCAGGGGTAGGGCGCATGGTATTAGCAAGGTAGGCAGAAAGTGTTCACTTTGGTTCCCACAAGTGTCCAGCTATGTAGGCTGTGTGGGGAGGGAGACATGGCACCTGCCAGCTCCTTTGTTCTTGGAGAAGTCTCCTAAAGATCCCTGCCCCTCTAGCACAAGTTCTGAGACAGTAAATAACTCTCCCTCATGTCTATCCCAGGCACTTTTGAAACTGCAGCTTCTATGCTCTATCTTGGCAGGGTTGTTTGTTACGCTGTCTCCTTGTGGACAGGGATTCAGTTTCTTATCACTCTCTGACTCTCCCAGAACTGAGTCCACTGATTTTTAACGTACCCCTATTTAAGTCTCTCTGGTTGTAAAAACAAAACAAAACAAAAAACTCGTGAAGTTAAGCCCCACTGGTTTTCAAAGCCAAATGTTATGGGGACTTGTTTTCCGAGTGCAAATGCCCTGTGCCTGGTGTTCCGTCTTCTTCTCTCCCTTCTCCATGCTTGTAGTGCCCCCCAGCTTGTGGTTAATCTAGCCAGGAATTCGGTTCCTAATTATGTCTCTGTCCCTTGTAAACCCTTTTTGATGTGGCCTTCTCTGTGCTTAACTGTGGAAAGTGTGTTCTGCCGGTCTTCAGATTTTCTGGATTGGTTGCCCTGATGTGGCTGTCCTCAAGGTGTTTCTGTGGTGAATTTAGGATCCTTATACTCCACCATCTTTCCCAAAGTCTGTATATTGTTTTTTTTAGACATACTGCTCCCGCACATATACTAGCCCACAGCATAGTATAAACATAACTTTTATATGCACTGCGAAACCAAATATTTCTTTGATTCACTTCATTGCAATATTTGCTTTTCGAGGTGGTCTGAAGCCAAACCCACAATATCTCCTAAGTATGCCAGTATCTTGATTTAGGGAGGGTCAGACAAATGTACACTTACATAAAGATCCACCGAGCTGTACGTCTGAGGTTTATGTACTTTTCGGCGTGTATGTTACAGTTGACAAGAACAAGAAACTGGCTAAGACACAGTTGAACAACAAACTCTGGTTAAGACAAACATGGTTAAGACATAGTTCCAGAAGAATTAACAGGAGGGAAACTTTTATTTCATGCTGATAGTTGTATTTTTTTAGATTTTTATAATAGCTATGCATCTTTTTAAATTTAAAAATGTCAGTTCAAATAAACAGTACATTGCAATTTACCATGAAACTTTATTAAATTATGAGATGTATATATACATAGTCAAAGACTAGAAGTACACTGAAATGTTAAACAATTTTTCTCTAGAAAGAGAAATGTTTTCTTATTTTTATGTTGCTCTATTTTCAATTTTTTCAGCGTTGTGCATGTATTCCTTTTATAAGAGGGAAAAAATGTCTAAAGATTGATGGACAGAGCTGTTTCTTTCCTTAGCTATTACCAGGAGCAAAAGGAAAGGAAAATGAACCAAAAGTTAAGATTTCTGAGGAACTTGTGGAAGAGTTCACGGACATAGGGTTACATATTTATTTATTTATTTATTTATTTATTTATTTATTTATTTATTATTTATTTTTAAGATTTTATTTGTTTATTTGAGAGAGAGAGAAAAAGAGAGAGAGATGGATCGAGCAGGGGGAGGGGCAGAGGAAGAAGGAGAAGCAGACTACCTGCTGCGTAGAAAGTCCAACCCAGGGCTTGATCCCAGAACTCTGAGATCATGACCCAAGCCAAAGGCAGATGCTTAACCAACTGAGCCACCTAGGCACCCTCAGGGTTACATTTTTAAATCTATTAGATTTTAAAATATGTTATGTCATCTTAAATATGTGTTACTTGACCTATAGAACATTGCATGTAGTAGGTACTAAATAAATATTTGTTTAATGAACAATATGACCATTAAAGACATCTGTGGGTTCATGTGCCTTACACATATTATATAGTAGCATAACTTACCAAAATGTTCAGGTCAATTGTACTGAAGTGAATGGAAATTCTCCAAGGGCAGCTCTTAGGGCATCCTCATCATGCAATGAGACTTCCCCTGAAACTCTCTAAGCAACTCTGGTCTGTCCAAGCAGATACAAAATACAAAGACAAGCAGGAAAGAATACTATGTATATGATCCCCCCGAGTATTCACATATTTATATCTTCACTTATCTTAAAAAGGCAAAGTAAAATTACTGTGTAAACATGGAATGTATTAGAGGAAAATAAATTGTCCGAAATACCACAATGAGAGATAACCATTATTACTAATGTATTTTATGGTTTTCAGATTGATTTATATTGTAACTAATTTGAACTTTTTTTTTTGCTGTTTTAAACTTTTTATTGATATATAGTTGACACACAATGTTAATTAGTTTGTGTACAACATAGTGATTTAACAGCTCTGCTACACTCACCACAAGTATAGCTACCATCTGTTTCTATATAACACTTTGCAATACCATTGACTATATTCCCTTTGCTCTACTTTTTATTCCTGTGACTTATTCATTCCATAACTGAAAGCCTGTATCTCCCACTTCCCTTCACCCATTCTGCCCATCCCCCATCCTCCCCTCTGGCAGCCATCAGTTGGTTCTATGTATTTATAGGTCTGATTCTAATTTTTGTTTATTTATATTTTAGATTCCACATATAAGTAAAATAATACTGTATTTGTCTTTCTCTGACTTATTTTGCTTTTAGCATAATACCTTCTGGGTCCATTCCTGTTGCTGCAAATGCTTAAGAGCTCATCCTTTTTTAAAGCTGCATAATACTCCTGTGTGTGTGTGTGTGTGTGTGTGTGTGTGTGTGTGTACACCACATCTTCCAATCTATCTATCGATGGACACTTGGGATGCTATATCTTAGCTATCATAAACAATGCTGTAATAAACACAGGGGTACATATATCTTTTTGAATTAGTGTTTTCATTTCCATGGGTAAATACCCATTGGTGGAATTACTGGATCATATGGTGATTCTACTTTTATTTTTTCGAGAAACCTCAATACTGTTTTCCACAGTGGGTATACCAATTTACATCTACCAACAGTGCACAAGGATTGCTTTTTCTCCACATCCTCACCACTTGTCACTTCTTGTCACTTGTCTTTTTTTTTCCATCCATTCTGAGATGATCATATGATATTTATCTTTTGTTTTGTTAATATATTGTATAACACTGATTGATTTGCAAGTATTAAACTATCCTTGAAACCCTGGAATAAATCCCACTTGGTTATGGGGAATGATCTTTTTAATTTATTGTTGGATTCAGTTTGCTAATATTTTGTTGAGGATTTTTGCATCTATGTGTATCAGGAACATTGGACTGTAGTGTACTTTCTTATGATGTCTTATTCTGGTTTTGGTATCAGAGAAATCCTGGCTTCATAGAATGTTTTTTGGAAGCTTTCTTTTCTATTTTATTTTTTGGAATAGTTTGAGGAGAATAGGTGTTAATACTTCTTTAAATGTTTGGTAGAATTCAACTGTAAATACATCCGATGGTGGATTTTTGTTGGTAGTTTTTTTATTAAGGATTCAATTTCTTTACCAGTAATTGGTCTGTTCAGATTTTTTATCTCTTTCTGATTTAGTTTTGGAAGATTCTATGTTTCTAGAAATTTGTCCATTTCTTCTAGGTTGTCAATTTTCTTGGAATATAATTTTTTTATAGTAGTCTCATAATATTTTGTATTTCTATGGTGTTGGTTATTGCTTCTATGTCATTTCTGATTTTATTTATTTGGGTCCTTTCTCTTTTATTCTTGATAAACTTGGCTAATGGTTTATCAATTTTGTTATCTTTTGAAAGAACCAGCTCTAGGTTTCATTGATCTTTTCTATATTTTCTTTTCTTCTTTTTCTTTTTTCAGTCTGCATGTCATTTATTTTTGCTCTGATTTTGTTATTTCCTTCCTTCTACTCACCTTGGCTTTTGTTTGTTCTTTTTCTAAGTTCTTTTAGGTATTAGGTTAGATTGTTTATTTGAGTTTTTTCTTCTTTCCTGAAGTAGGTCTATAGTGCTATAAACTTTTTCTTAGAACTGCTTTTGCTACATCCCAAATATTTTGGACCATTGTATTTGCATTTTCATTTGTCTCCATGTATTTTTTTAAATTTCTTCCTTGATTTTTCATTGACCCATTGGTTGTTTAGCAGCATGTTGTTTGGCCTCCGTATGTATTTTTTCTAGGTTTTTTCTTGTGATTTATTTCATGTTTAATGACATTGTAGTCAGAAATGTATGATATGATTTAAACCTTCTTAAATTTATTGAGACTTCTTTTGTCATCTAACATGTGATCTATCCTGGAGAATGTTCCATGTTTGCCTACAAAGAATGTATTCTGTTGATTTTGGATTTCTTCAACTAAGGTTTCTACACCTTTCTTTCTCTTTTCTTCTGAGACCGCTATAATGCAAATGTTTGTTCACTTGATGTCGTCTAAGACATCCCTTAACCTATCCTTATTTTTTAAAATTCTTTTTTTCTTTTGCTGTTCAGCTGGGTGCTGTATATTGCTCCGTCTTCCAGATCACTGACCTGTTCTTCTGCATCCACTGATCCACTTTTGATTCCCTGTAGTGTGTTTTTCATTTCAGCTATTGTATTCTTCAACTCTGATTGGTTCTTTTTCATATTTTCTCTCTTTGTTGAAGTTCTGAGTTCTTTTGTTCTTCTCTCCAGTCTGGTGAGCATGATCTTGACTTTAAACTCTTTTGTCAGGCATATTGCTGATGTCCATTTCATTTAGTTCTGAGGTTTTGTCTTGTTCTTTCATTTGGAGTATATTCTTCTGTCTGCCCATTTTGTTTAACTGTCTGTGTTTGTTTCTATGAATTAAATGGAATAGTTATTTCTCCTAAATTTGAGGGGATGATCTTGTATATAATTATCGTCTGTGTGAACTATGTGCGCCTAAGTGATTTTTGCTGACTGGCTGGAGTTGTGGCTGGCATGGGCTGGGGGTCACTGGGAAGTCCATAATGGGGCTGCCTTGGTGGGATGGCTGAAACTGAAGTGGATGTGGTCGGGCAGTCCTGAGGCTCTCTGCACAGAGGGTGCTCTGGCAGGACAGCTGAAGTGTGCAAGCCAGGAGGTCCCAGAGCTCTCCACACAGTGATTGTCCTGGCAGAATAGCTGAAGCTGAAGTGGATGCAAGGTAGGGGGATGCAGGTCTTTTCATTCAGAAGGTACCCTAGCAGTGTAGCTGAAGCTGAAGTGGGTGCAAGCTAAGGGATCCCATGGCTCTATGCATTGAGGGCACTTGGCAGGATGGACAAAATGAAGTTGGTATAAGCCAGGATGACCCAGGGCTCTCCCCACAGAGGGTGCCCTGGTGGGGCAGCTGGAACTGAGGCAGGTACGAGCTGGGAGGTACTGGGGCTCTCCATGCAAGGAGCATCTTGTCAGGACTGCTGAAGTTTAAGTGGGTGCAAGCCAAGGCAGTTCTTGGGCTCTCTGTGCAAAAGATGCCCTGGAAGAATAGCTTAAGGTAAAGTGGGTGAAGATGAGGGTCCAATGGTCCTATGCACAGAGAGCACCTTGGTAGGATAGCTGGAGTTGAAGTGAGTATAAACCAAGGTGTTCCAGGACTCTTCACAGAGATGATGTTCTAGTGGGGTGGCTGGAGCCAAGGTGGCACACAGGCTGGGGAGTTCCAGGGCACTCTACGCAGGGCATGACAGCTGTAGCTGAAGTGGGTGAAAGCTGGGGGGTCCTGGGGTGCTCAGCTCAGGGGTGTGGTGGAGCAGCTGGACAAGGCAGGGTGCAAGCCGGGGGACCCAAGGTGCTCCATGCAGGGCGCACTTGGTGGGGCAGCCAGAGCCAAAGTAGCATTAGCTGGGAGGTCCCAGGGCACTCTACACTAGGAGTACCCTAGCAAGCCATCTGAAGCCAAAGTGGTGCAGGCCTGGAGTATCCCAGGGTGATTTATACTTGTATCACCTTGGTGCAATGGTTGGAGCTATACTGAGTGCTAACCAGGGGTGTCCCAGTGTGCACTGCCCTGGGAACACCTTGGTGGGATGGCTAGGGCTGGTATGGACTAGGGGCCCAGGGCTCACTGACATGGTAGGCTGGCTATGGTACCCAGATCCTGCTCCTATCTACACTATCAAGAGTGGGGGGAGGCACCTAAACTTGCTGCTCACCAACCCCTCTGACCGAGGAAGTTTCATTAACTCCCTCACCATTTGGCAGGGTGTTAGGGTTAGTTCCTTTACATTATAGTTGCTCTTTTAAACTGCGGCTTTTTTTCTGTGACCCTGCACACACAGGCCTGGTGTGGGCTCGGGGCCCAGTGTTCACTGAAGTGGCGTGTCATCTGTAACACTCAGAACCCTGTTCTCATCTGAACTATCAAGGTGGAGAAGGAATGTAAAATGTGGCGCTCACCAGCCCCCAGACCCAAAGAGAGTTCCAGCAGCTCCCCTGCTATTTTGCAGGGCTCTGGGACTGGATCTTTTACATACTAATGCTTATTTAAACTGCAGCTTTTTTTTTTTCCTGTGCCCCAGAGTTAGATGAATCTGTTTGTTGGTTTTGTTTGAGTTTGGGTTCAGGTTTTTTGGTGATGGTAGTGGTTATGATGGTAATATCATAGAATTATTGTGTTTCCTCCATTAGAATTTTGTTGCCAGTTTACATTTTGTGTACAGAGGGAGAGCTGTAATTCAGAAACCAAGCTGAGGTACTAATCTATTTTTCAAAATGGCATGAAATCAAATACTAATAATTCTATTATGGTATGCTATTAACATATCAAAATTATATAAAATTAATTATTATAATATTGGATTGCAATGGTCTAATAATCTTATAATGTAACAAGAATAAATCTGTGTCAGTAGATGAGTCCTAACTGAATTAAAATATGGAATGCTTATTAAAATGTTGGTAATTTAAATTTATACATGTAAAATTTTAAATGATAGCTCCTTCACCAGCCTAGACCATAAAAATAGGCTAAATAAATCTCAACCATCAAAGCTGATTTTAAAAATCAAACACAATGGTCCAAAGTCTTTGGGGTCCAAAATTCTTGGCAGCAAAAGAGGTTCTAAAAGGGAAGTTTATAGCAATACAGGCCTACCTTAAGTAGAAAGACAAATCTCAAATATATAGCCTAAACTTACTCCTAAAGGAGCTAGAAAAAGAACAGATAAAATCCAAACACAGCAAAAGGAAGGAAATAATAAAGATTAGGGCAGAAATAAATTAAATGAAAACTAAAAAACAAACAAACAAAACAAAACAAAAAAACCCCAATAGAACAGATCAATGAAATTAGGAGCTGGCTCTTTGAAGAAAAAAATCAACAAAATTGATAAACCTCTAACCAGACTCATAAAAAAGAGAGAGAGAGAGAGAAGACACAAACAAAAAAACTCATGAAAGAGGAGAAATAATACCACCACCACAGAAATACTAACAATGTAACAGAATATTATGAAAACCTGTATGTCAACAAATTTGACAACTCAGAAGTGGATAAATTCTTAGAAGCATATAACCTACCAAAATTAAAGCATGAAAAAAAATAGAAAATTTGAATAGGACAATTACTAGAAATGAAATGGAATCAGTAATCAAAAAACTCCCCAAAAACGGCAGACTGCTTCACAGGCAAATTCTACCAAAAATTTGAAGAAAAGTTAATATCTATTCTTCCCAAACTATTTCAAAAAATAGAAGGGGAAGAAAAACTTCATTCTATGAGGTCAATATCACCTTGATACCAAAAACAGATAAAGACACAACAAAAAAAGAATTACAGGCCAATATCTCTGATAACTCTAAGTGCAAAAATTATCAAAACATTCATTCAACAACATATTAAAAAATTCATACACCACAGTCCATTGGGATTTATTCCCAGTATGTAAGCGTGGTTCAGTATTTACAAAACCATCAGTGGTATGCCACAACAATAAGAGAACGGATAAGAGCCATATGATCATTTCAATAGATGCAGAAAAAGCATTTCACAAAGTACAACGTCTATTTATGATAAAAACCCTCTGCAAAGTGAGTTTAAAGGGAATACACCTCAACATAATAAAGGTCATTTATGAAAAATCTACAGCCAACATCATACTCAATGGTGAAAAACTGAGAGCTTTTCCTCTAAGGTCTGGAACAAGAGAAGGATGTCCACTCTGATCACTTTTTTTCAACATAGTACTGGAAGTTCTAGCAACAGCAAATGGACAACAAAAAGAAATAAAAGGCATCCACATATGCACCCCAATGTTCATAGCAGCAATGTCCACAATAGCTAAATCATGGAAGGAGCCGAGATGCCCTGCAACAGATGATTGGATTAAGAAGTTGTGGTCCATATATACAATGGAATATTACTCAGCAATCAGAAAGAATGAGTTCTCAACATTTGCTACAACATGGACAGCACTGGAGGAGATAATGCTTAGTGAAATAAGTCAAACAGAGAAAAACAACTATCATATGATTTCTCTCATCTATGGAACATAAGAACTAGAATGATCAGTAGGGGAAGAAAGGGATAAAGAAAGGGGGGGGTAATCAGAAGGGGGAATGAAACATGAGAGACTATGGACTATGAGAAACAAACTGAGGGCTACAGAGGGGAGGGGGGTGGGGGAATGGGATAGACCGGTGATGGGTAGTAAGGAGGGCACATATTGCATGGTGCACTGGGTGTTATACACAACTAATGAATCATCGAGCCTTACATCGAAAACCGGGGATGTACTGTATGGTGACTAACATAATATAATAAAAAATCATTATGGAAAAAAAAAAAAAAGAAATAAAAGGCATCCAAATTGGGAAAAAGAAAAAAAAAGAAGTAAAAAATTCACTATTTGTGAATGACATGATACTATACATAGAAAATCCTAAAGACCACCAAAAAAACTACTAGAACTGGTAAGTGAATTTAGTAAAGTAGCAGAATGCAAAATCAATGTGCAGAAATATGCTGCATTTCTATACACTAATAATTAAGCAACTAAAAGTGAAATTAAGAAAACCATCCCATTTGCAATTGTACCAAACACAATAAAATATCTAGGAATAAACAACCAAAGAGGTGAAAGACCTGTACTCTGAAAACTATAAAACACTGACGAAAGAAATTCAAGACAATGCAAAAAAATGGAAAGATATTCCATGCTCATGAATTGGAAGAACAAATATTGTTTAAATGTCTACACTATCCAAAGCAATCTACAGATAAAATGCAATCTGTATCAAAATACCAACAGTATTCTTCACAGAACTAGAACACACAATCCTAAAATCTGTATGGAACCTCAAAAGACCCCGATTAGACAAAACAATCTTGAAAAAGAAAAACAAAAGTGGAGGTATCACATTTCCAGACATCAAGTTATATTGCAAAGTGGTAGCAGTTAAGACAATATGGTACTGGCATAAAAACTGACACATAGATCAATGGAATAGAACAGAAAACCCACAAATAAATCCACAATTATATGGTCAATTAATCTTCAACAAAGGAGGAATGAAGATACATTGGTCAAAAGATAGTCTTTTCAACAACTGGTGCTGGGAAAATTGGACAGTTAAATGCAAAAGAATGAAACTGGACCATTCTCTTTCACCATACACAAAAATAAACTCAAAATGGGTTAAACCTAAATGTGAGACCTGAAACCAAAAAAATCCTTGAAGAAGGCACAGGCAGTAATTTCTCTGACATTGGCCATAGTGACATCTTTCTAGCTATATCTCCTGAGGCAACGGAAACAAAAGCAAAAATAAACTATTGGGACTACATCAAAATAAAAAGTTTCTGCACAGCAAAGGAAATAATCAACAAAACTAAAAGGCAATCCATGGAATTGGAGAAGATATTTGCAAATGGCATAGCCAATGAAGCCTGTATTTTGGTAGTATCCAAAATATATAAAGAACTGATACAAGTCAACTCAAAACTTAATCCCATTAAAAAGTGGGCAGTAGACATGAACAGACATTTCTCCAAAGAAGACTTACAGATGGGCAACAGACACACAAAAAGATGCTCAACTTCACTCAGCATCAGGAAAACGCAAATCAAAACTACAATGAATTATCACCTCACACTTGTCAGAATGGCTAAAATAAAAAACACAAGAGATGATGAGTGTTCATGAGGATGTGGAGAAAAACAACACTTGTGTACTGCTGGTGGGAATGCAAACTGGTGCAGCCACTGTGGAAAACAGTAAGGAAGTTCTTCAAAAAATTAAAAATAGAACTACCCTATGATCTAGCAATTTTACTACTGGTTATTACTCCCTAAAAATACAAAAACACTAATTCAAAGGGATTCATGCACCCCTATGTTTATTGAAGCCAAACTATGGAAGCAGCTCAGATGTTCATCCATGGATGGATGGATAAAGAAGATGTGAGATTATATATATTTATTTATATTACATATATTATTTATATATTATATTTATAAATTTATATATTTATAAATTTGGAACTTTTATATTATATATAATTTATTGATAAATAATTTATATATCATATTATATATAATTTATTATATATGTAATTTATTATATATGATGTTATATACAATTTATTGATATATATAACATATATAATGCAATATTATTCAGCCATAAAAGAGAATGAAATCTTGTCATTTGCAACAACATAGATGGACCTAGAGACTATGATGTTAAGTGAAATAAATCAGAGAGACAAGTACCATATGATTTCACTCATATGTGGAATTTCCAAGAAACAGCCTCTTAATTATAGAGAACAAACTGATGATTGCCAGAGGGGAGGTGGGTGGAGAGATGGGTGAAAAATAAATCAAAGTAGTCCAGTCCAAACCTGGAACAGGGAGCATCTTAAAACTGGCCATCACTCAGCTCCTCCAGTGGCTGACAGCTTAGCCTATAACATACAACCATGAAGAGTAGGCCCCCAAGATTGAACAAACTGAAATGTGACTTTGTGATTAGAGTGTGGGCTCTGGAGTCAGAAACTCTGCCGGTTGTTGGCTGGGTGACTTGAGATGTCTGAGGTGAAGGGTTTCATAACAAACATTATTAAGGATTAAATAAGTTTGTACAAGTAAAGTATGTATCTATTACAAAGCCTTATAGTTCATATGGTTTTATTACTCCCCTGGTTCTCCACAGTGGCTTGAAATCCCATTTACTGGCTCGCTCTTCCTAGCACCACAAACCTCTTGACTTTCCCTTACTATCTAATCCCAATATCTGCACTTCACTGGTTCACCCGCCATTTGTTTCAAGGTCCTCCTTTTAAAAAGATTTGGGAATTTTCCTCATTTTTAATTATTAAACATTTATTAAATGCCTATTCCATAAGGTGTTCTCTGCCTCAAGAGTTAGAAGGATGAAGGAAATACAGTCTCTGGCCTCAAAATCTCTGGAAAAATTAGAACTTATTCCAGAGTCCAGATAGAGTAAATTCCCTTCCAAAATCATAAGTTTAAAGTCCTCCAAAATATTCTGAAATCTTCCCAGTCTCTTGGTCCTCTTCTTCCTTTCTTCTAGCCTCTCTAAAGTTCCAGTTCTTTGTTATGACACAGATTCTGGAACCTTCGTAGGCCACACTCTTGTAGTCTGCTTAGGTCTGATCAACCTAACCCACACATTCCTCTGCAACCCTCTGCATGTTTGTCTACGAGGGCCTCCCCCACATTCAAGTTCATACTGCTCAGGAACAGTGAGCTTGGAGTGTTCCTTTTATCTTGATCTCCCTCTGACAAAGAAATCCAGATGACACAGAAACCACTGAAGACAATACCTGGAAAATGGCAGTCTTGGGTATGGACTGACTCCCTCCCTAAGACCTCCCTGACCCTACTGACTCAGAAAGAGACTTTAACACACTGCTTTACCTTCCTTGCCTGCTTTCTTTCAAATTCAATATCCTTTCTTTCACTTTTCATCGATTGCTCTGGGAGCCTAGGGAAAACAACCCACAGTCAACTAAACTCCAGAGTAAGAACACTGATTTCTCCTTTGGTTTCAGGAGTTTGAACCACTAAAAGAAAATAACCATCCTCTGGAATAATAAGAAAATTCCTTAGCCTGTTATCTCACTTCTGGTAATACTACTCACTTCACAATCTGCCTCAACCCTTCCTCTTATTTTCCTCATAAATGGAGCGGATCATCTTCTGTCCAATAGTCAGGGCATTTCAGACACTACTCAAAGGGAGTACCAGAGGCTTGATCCAAGTATACCACCTGGTTATCCTTCCTCCCCTAAGACTTACTTCACATCAATTATGAAATTCTGACTTGCATGGAAGAGTCCAAACTTTTACTATTCATTTTGTGGTCCATTAGGAGCAAATCTCTGAAGGCTGTTTTTTTGGGAAAATTTTCTCACATGTTCTAACACCTGAAAGATTTGGTGGACATTTGCCCAATTTTCCCCAATTGGAGATGTGTCATTACATCTTGAGGTGAATTCACCTACTGCTTTCTTGCAGCAGCCTTAATCTCAGTGTAATTAATTTTCTTAGCTCTTCATAGTCGATTATCTTCAGCATTTTTCACTGTCACAGGCAGATTTATGATTCCTTTGTTCATTCATTCATTCATTCCTCCCTTCCTCCTTCCCTACCTCTTTCTCTTTCCCCTTTCCTTCCTTCTTTTGCCCACTCCTTCCTTCCTCCCTCCCTCATTCTCTCCCTCCTTCTCTACTTCCTTCCTTCCTTCCTTCCTTCTGATTGCCTGCCTGCCTTTCTTCTGCCAAAGGCACCTTAGTCTCAGTTCTTCATAACCATAGCAAGGTATCTAATTAAGATTTGTCTCTCGAATTATACATAAACAGATATAGGTTAGGCAGTTCCAGCATGCTTTCTCCTATTAAAGTAACAGTCATCACAAATAACTGTTTTATCATGAGGGGCTATGTGGATGATGACTGAAAGGTCTATCCCAATGATAAGAAATTTCTGCCCTCTGCTGTGGTTTTCATTAATATGACCATCTTCAGTCAGGGGCCTCTAAAATTTTTGATTGCTCACCCATGTAAAAATTTTTGCACACACATTATATATGTGTGTGTATACATATACACACACACATTCACACACGCATTCCAAATATATATATATATATCCACATATATATATTTAATATCAGAAACATACTACTGTACTAATATATGTTTCAAAACAGAAAATCTAGAATTTTGAATTGTAATATAAAATTACATAAAAATAGAACTAATATTTTTTCTCACACCCCAGTGGATTGCTTTGCGTATCACTGAATCCCTCTAGCCTTCTGCTTGCAGAGAGTAAGGGATTCAATTGAGGAGGAAATCTGTCACATTTTCCACTCTAAATCAAGGGTACACAGCAGTTGAGGTTCTTAGTATCTGACCAAAAGGACCAACATAAAAAATGGGCAGGGGAAGGAATGTGGGGACAATAAGATGAAGAACGTAAAGGAAGAAAGGAGTGTAGGTAGCAGGAAGGGGAGCAGAGGAGAAATGTCTCTTTGGTGAAAACAGTAAAGAAGTGACGAGAAGTTGTCTCTGATAATGACCGGGTCTAAATAAACAAGCCTACAGGTGAGGTTTTGTTGCAGAAATAACTTTGGCTGTCATCCTGACTCTACTGGGACTTGCCATTCTGGCTATTTTATTAACAAGATGGACACGGCGCAAGCAAAACGGTGAGTAACAAGTCAAAATGGAAATTCCCTGTGAAAGTCACAGTGGAAGGGATGCCAAGATTCAGTTTCAGTTTGTTTCTACTTATTAGATAGCTAGAGACTTTGCCAATATGCTGGGAATCCATTTCAACACATGAATCGAAGAATCTTTGATCTACTAGTGATTTCCCTACATTTTTAAGCTCCCAAAGCTCACATTACCAATAATATCAACCCCCCCCAAAAAAAGCAGATTGAGTGTAAAAATAGTAATAACAAGAATACTCTAAAATTATCTGAGTTCCAGGGGAAATTATCTAAGGAATAAAAATGGAAAAGAAAAGATACTGTGCTGGTAGACACCACTAGCTAGTATTATATCAAAAGAATTCAAGAATTTTAGTGACGATGCTACAGAGATGATAAGAAGAAACAAATATAGAGTAGTATTTGTCAGTGAAACAGAGATGGGGCTCATGTAGGCAATGACCTAATTCCATGCCATAGGATCTCTCTTTCCAGGATTTTCCTCAGTATCTTCCCCACTCCCTTCCAGTCTGCTGCATCCCCCCACCCCCTCTGCCCCTCTTTCTCATCTCAGCACCTATGAGCCCTCAGAGAATAAGTGGGGACAGACAGAACTGGGCTGGCTGCAGGTGCTGGAAAGAGGTAAGCACCAGTAATACATCATGTCAAGAGGGCCACCTTGGGAACACAGAAGCACAGCTTAGAGTAAGGAGAGATGGGTCAGGAGGAAGAACACCTCTCATAAGTAGCTAATAGTGATATTTTTGCTTGGTTCTTCCACAGAAATTGATGTCTCAAGATACAGTTCAGAACAAAGTAAGTACTTAGACCCAGGAGAAAAGGAAAAATAGAAAGCGTAATGGAATTTCCATAAGGGACCAAGTCTGTCTTGTTTACCATTGTATTCCCAGCACCTTGCATAATGCATCATTCCATGAACTGAACTTCTAAATTACTGGGAGAAATCCACCAGAGATTTCCATGCAACACTGAGTTTGGGCAGAATAAATGAATAGGGGGTAGGTCTGCATGATTCTGAGGCTTTCTTCAGATGCCTCCTGTGGAGCAGCAATAGGAATATCAAGTCATGAACACAGCAATGGAATGGAAGGTCTGATTCTAGTAGTGAAGAGGGCCTCAGCAAAGTGGCTGGGTAGAACAATCGAATGTAGCTAGGAATAATAAAAGAGTAAGCACAACTAAGATAATTACGATTGGGAAGAGCACCAAGTGCAAGATGTGACAAGATGAAGCAGATATTCCATGGCAATGTTTAGTGAGAGGCCAAAGTTGCTGAAAGCTGGCCCAGGATTAGTAAGAAGGAAAACAGGAGCTAAGAGCTGGAGTACCAAGAAGGAAAAGCAATATGAGACCCCTTCTGATTACTATTTAGTCTAGTGAAACTGGTTACTGGCACAGTCACTCATCTGCTCCAGCTATGCAGTCCCTATTTCCTGCAAAGAAATTAATTAATTAATTCCCATCATCATTCATTACTGGGAGTTCATCTCTACATTAGTTCTCAGAGTCTCTCTTTTTTTTTTAAGATTTTATTTATTTATTTGAGAGAGAGAGAGAGAGAGTGCACGAGAGTGGGGTGAAGGGCAGAAGGAGAAGCAGACGACCTGCTAAGCAGGGAGTCTGATGTGGAATCCCGGAACTCCAGGATCATGACTTGAGCCAAAGGCAGACATCCAACCAACAGTGCCACCCAGGCGCCCAAGCTCTCAGAGTCTTAAAACCCCATTCCTTTTCAAGAAACAAAACCATGAAACACTCTCTCCTTTTTACTCCAGGTGCTGGTCTTCTGGACTACGAGGATGGTAGAGGTAAATAGATTAGGAACTACTACAGAATTAATGAAGGGATGTGTTCTTTAAAGAACAAAATAAACTCATCTCCCTTTGAGCACAATTTGTTAGGTCAGCACACCTTTTACTGTTATAATATCCAACTGCCAATCCACCTTTCTATGCATATATATATATATATGCAATTTATTCATTTTTCTCAGAAAAGGCAAATACGTCCCCTTCTTAGACATTAAAAAATTTTTTCCAACTCCTGTTTATACCAAGATCTTGGAAAGGCTAAGAACCCTCTCTGAAACAATTTCCTAGATGTGTAAAATAGGGATAAAGTACATAATTCATAGGTCGTCATGAAGACTGCATAGTATACATGAAAAGACACAGTAAGCTATAAAGCACAGTAGGTGAGCACAACTTGTATTATTATCTTCATTTCAGAAGATGAAATTGATATTCAAAAGGTTAAGAGACTTACCCAAACTCACCTAGCAAAAAAAGGAGTTGGATAGCAAATCCTGGCTTTGGCCCTGAGCTCAGTACTCATATTCTCACATGACACTATCACCACTTAGTTAAGACAAAAAAGGCTCCTTTTAAACTGAATTTCAGCATGTATTATTAATATTAATCTAATTAATTAGTTAATTAATATTAACCAAATCAGGACTTGTAGTCTGACATGATGCAAAAATAATGATAAAGCTTATTTGAAATAAAACATCCAGAAATCTAATGGTTCTAAGTAGATTCCAAGGCACCCTACTTTTTTGTAGGGACACACACATACACACATATACATGCACACACATACACACTCTACAAGCATAAAGACTCATATTTCCAAAAGGAGAGAGGAGATAGCTGGGTCATTCTGCTTGCTGTCATGCCCCACACTTGGCCTCTTGGTCCATGCCTCCTCCTCTTCTATGATTCATCTGTCATGAACAACAGTGAGGAACCATGGCATCCTCTCTTTCTTTCCTGAAATGGAAACCAAAGGAAATAGGAACATCTAGGAAAGGAGAAAAATCCTACGAGTTGGATTTAGACATATAATGAAACATTTCTTGATGAGCTGTTAGTAAACTTAATCTGTTTTTTTTCCCCCAAAAGACGTTCCCTCTCAGAGATCTAAAAGAGGAAGAGGTAAACAGATTTTCACCTAATAAGGAAATAATGTAGACATAGCTGTCAAGGTAGATTCTCATTATGTTTTCATCTTGTCTTTTAGGATTCCGGCATTTGTATTCAACAGAAAGTGGTAAATAAATTAGATATTGAATTGTTAAGAAATTAATACAGACATCTATTTATGATAAATTAAGAATCTTATGTTTTTCCTTCAATCCTCTAGACACTTCATATGATGATCGAGGTAAGTATATTTAGAGATTATGGTAAAATTAAAGGAAAATTGATGTTTTTTTCCTATTATAACATGAGGGGCTGTAAAACCTAGGTAAAAAGGCAGGAAACCAAAGTAACGTATAGAGGATTCTAAGAACTGTTCACCTTTACACCACGTGGTATCTTTTTCTCCAGTACTATCCAATTCCTCTTCTATCCACCTCCTAATCGACTAGAAGTAATCTGAGTACTCAAGAAAAATTCAATATCCCAGAGCTCAGGAATGTTAGCCACTCAGTGTGCCTTTTCTAATATAAATATTAAGAAATGGAGGAATAAATCCCTGAAAATTCATCACATTAAGGTTTGACCTGTGCACTGAAATTCTAAGAGTACAAAGAAGGGCTGCTTTTGTCTACTGTTGTCATTTACATATCATTGTCTACTGTTGTTTCTTGGGAAACAAACCTCCTCAGAATAGTTACATATCATTTGTCTACTGTTGTCATTTACATATCATTGTCTACTGTTGTTTCTTGGGAAACAAACCTCCTCAGAATAGTTAATCATCACAACACTACATTAAACCCGTGCAAGAAGCTACCGGAATGTAAGGGTACACAGATAAGTAATATGCAACTAAACACAAAGAAAGGGAGAGAATTAACATGCACTCAGTATCTCCTATGCGCTAGTCACTCTTGTGGACGTTTTTCATTTTATTTTAATATCTACAGGTTTAACCTGTACAGGTTAATATTTAACCTCTACAGGCTAGCTTCCAGGTTGCTTTGGTGCAAATTGGAAAGAGTGTTCCTTTCTATAGGCAGAGGCAACCCCACTCAAGGACACTGCTGGGATTTCAGTCCCCAAATCCCTCTGTGCAGTGAACAACCTATGCAACCATAATGCAGTGGTCCTGAAGATATAGGAGGGGTATCTCTCTCTTCACATGTCCAAAACCCAACTGACCCTGTTACATAGAGGTACCGGCACCAGCATCAGTTGAGTAAATATTTTGCCATTTTTTCTCTTACTTGGCTTCAACTTATTTTATAACTAATATGTTCTTCTTTTTCAGTGTTTCTATGCATAGTTTATTATCTCTTCTCACTACATATTTACCTTTGTTAACCTTTGCCTCCTTTTTCATCTCATTTGACTCATAAATTAAGTCATGAGAAGATTTTGCCTCCAGTTTCTTGCCTAGTTGTATATTTGAGGGTGTTGGTTGGGAAATCCTCTGTAATGATATCAAAACCGCAAAAACAGAACATCCAAACTGACTTTTCTTGGTTTTATTTGTGTTTTTAGAGGGATCCAAAGGAGATTACAGTGAGTATTTCTCTCGTTTTTCAACAAAAATTTGCTTCCATGGGTAACATTTCCCTCGATTGTAAATGCTTTGAGAAAAAAGAAATGCCATCAGTTCCATGAATACTAAGTGATAAATTTTCCTGGCGCTGGTTTAGGATAGTCTGTCATTAACAGACTGTCAGTTTCCAAACGTGGTCTGCTGGTTTCCAAACTGACTGAGAGGAAAGCAAAAAAGAAAAAAAAAAAAAGATGAAATGATGAGTGACAGAAAAGGGAAGTGATAGAAATAAAGAAGAAGAAGAGGAAAGGAGAGGAAAGGAAAGGAGTGGGGGAGGGGTGAGGACAGAGAAATGTAAGCCACAGAGTTTCATAGGAATAACATCTGTCTACTAAAAGCTGAAACCCTTTATAGAGATGGAAGGGATGGAGTTAGTGGGAGTGGCCTCCAGTAGTAGGTCAGTAGGTCTCCCTGGGCTTGGGCTGCAACTCCTGAGAGGAGGTCACAGTGATTGATATGCAAGGTCAGTGAGCCAAATTCTGAGGATTCACCTCATTTTTCTGTGTCTGTGTTTTAGCTCCATCAGCCAACTCCCTAGGTAAGTTCCTTATGGCTTTTCTACTATCATCTGGTCAGTATGCTCTGTAGTTTCTGCATTTGTTTTTTTCTTTTCTATCTTTTAAAGAAGTTTGTAAACTAAAGTACAAAAATAATTGACACTTGTAAAATCCATGCGCTAGATTTGACAACTGATATTTTGTCATATTTCTCAAGTGACAGATAATATAGAAATCCCTTCGTTCCCATCCCCACACACATTCCACTCTCCCCACTTCCCAAACTCTTATAAATGTACCATAAATCTTGTAAGTTTATTCTCATCTATTCATATAATCTTCATGTATCACTGAACAATACATAGTATTGTTTGTATATATGTTTAAAAATTTTACTAAAATGACATCACTCTGAAAGTATCATTACAAGTTGCTTTTTTCCCCAAAAATAGTGTAATATTGAAAACATATAGAAATCCATGTTATGCATTTTAATTGTTAAATAAATATCCCAACTTACGAACATTATTTTTTCTATTCTTTCTCCTACTAATGTGTGTGATTTAGATTCTTTGAAATGTGTTGAGACCTTTGATGCTTTGTAAGTAAACTTACAAAGAATATTTTTTATTGGTTGGGTCAAGACTTTGCCCACAGAGGTACTCTCAGTCCAAGCTTATTAATTTTATTATTCAAGTATTCTCTCTTGTTATTCTGTTGCATGATATGCTAGCTTCACACAGATATGCTCAAGTCTCCAAATATAATTGCCTCCTTTTGATGTCATTTTTCTTTTTAATACTTCTGACTTTTCCTTTGCATATTTTGATTTTTGTTGGATATATACAAGTTGTAACTGTTCTTTTTTAAATTTTGCTTTTTTACAATGATACCATGTCCATCCATAGACTCATGAACACTTCTGGCTAAATTTTACATTATCTGATACTAGTATTGCTCTGAAACCTTTATCGTAATATGTATTTCCCTATTATTTATTTTTCTGTCCTTTTACTTTCAAACTTACAGCTTGTTTTCTCTCATTTGTATCTTTTTAAAATAGCATATTCCTTGACTCTGTTCACATTCACATTAACAATTATAAAATTTTGTCTTAGATAAATTTAGTCCATTTTACATTTATTATATAATGTTGATATATTTTACCTAAGTTCTGCCAATTTTATTGTGTTTTCTATTTGCCATGTTTTATTTTTTAAATCTTCTTTCCTACTTTCTATCAGATTGTTAAATTTTCTTGTTCCTTTTGTTTTGCTTTACCTGTTTTGGTAGCTTTTATTTTATTCATTCTTAGATTTATAACATCGGTACTGATTTTTCTGAAAAAACTAATCAGTATTTTTTTCTTACTCTAAGACTACACAATAACCTCTTTTGATTACCCTTTCAACATCTTCCATGTTGTTTTATAGTATGATTTTTAAAACCAAAATAACTATTTACTTTTTTATAGCCAATAGATTTATAAAAATATGTCACCATTTTCTTTGTTTATAACTTTGCCATATCCTGTGTCATCTTCTCTTTTAATTCTTACCTAAGTACAATCCTTTAGTTGTTTTTAAGGCCCCATATGTGTGTGAACATTTCCCTAAACCTTTATATGACCGAAAATAGCTTTACTTCACCCTCAGCCTTAAATGAGAGTTTAGCTGAGTATATAATTAACATTTCTTTTCTCTCAAGACTTTGCAGATTTATTTCATTTTTTTCTGGCATTTCTTACTGTTGATAATAATTTACTACTAGTTTGATGGTTCCTAAGCGAATATGGTCTTAAGATTTTCTCTTTATCCTTGTATTCTTCATATTAATTATGATGTCTCTGGGTATGAGATTAACTTCATATATCCTGCTCAAGACTCAGAATTTTCCATTCTGTGGACTCCTGTCTCTCTTTAATTATAGAAAATTCTTAACATTAACTGCTATGAATATATACCAAGTTTATACTCATGTCTATATCTATCTATCTAACAAATTGTAGTCTCCCTTCTAAGATTACTATCAAATATATGTAAAGATTCCCCTCTCATCTTTCAGGTATGGTAATTTCTCCTTTGTCTATCTCATCTTTATGAATTATGTTAGTCTGTGATCCTGTAATAGATAATTCTTAAAATCTCAGTGGTTCTATTCATAGAATTCTATTATGTAAAATGAGGGATGCCTGATTGGTAGTTGGCTCTCCTCTCAGCAATGCAAGCAAGTTCATCTTATCCTATGTCTCCACCATCTTCAACTAATGGCTTCTGAGTTCATCATATCTGCCTTAAGTGAGTGCAGGAGAAGAAGCTTGAAGATCATGAGTGGGAGGCTTTTCTGGGAAAACCTGGGTATTATTTCACATATCTCTTTCAAAAACATTAGACTGGCTAGAGAACACAATCATATAGCCCCACCTAACTGAAAGGGAATCTGGGGGAAATAATCAAACCATATTGTATTAGTTTTCTATTGCTACTGTAACTTAATGGTTTAAAACAATACAAATTTAATATCTTAGTTCTGTAACTTAGAAATGGTTTAAAACAATACAAATTTAATATCTTAGTTCTGTAACTTAGAAATCTGACACATGCCTCGCTGGGCTAAAATCAGGGTGGCAGCAGGGCTGCATTCCTTCTGGAAATTCTGGGAGCAAACCTGTTTCCTTGCTTTTTCAGTTTCTAAATATTCCTTGGCTCATGGTCTCCCATCCTCCATCTTCAAAACTAGCAAAAATTGACTAAGCCCCCCCACGAACATCACTCTGGCCTTCTTCCATTGTCACACCTTTTTCTGTGCCTCTTTTCAATCTCCTGCTTCCATTTTTAAAGACCCTTATGATTCCATTGGGCCCACACACATAATCCAGGATAATATCTCTATTTGAGGTCAGCTGGTTAACAACCTTAATTCCATCCACAACCTTAAATCCTTTCTGCCATGTAGCCTAACATATTCAGGCTCCAGGACCTAATGGACATGGACATGGACATCTCAGGGGGAGATTCTTCTATCTGACCCATATGTGCCTTGGAAGAAAAGGAAATTACTTTGGTGAATAGCAAGTCAATCTCTGTCACACTCTGTCCTTATTTCTTGATACTGGGTCCTGGATAATTTCCCTCAGATTTACCATTCATTAATTCTTTCTTCAGTTACATCTATTCTCTTTGTCTACACCCCCCCCCAATGATTTTTATAAGTTAATGACACTATTTTCTACACCAATTTTCATTTTGTTCTTTGTCAAATATAGTTGCTCTTGATTAATTCTGTTTTTGCTTTATAGATTCTATTCCTTCTTCCACATCTTTGAATATATGAAACACACATGTTTGAAAACTTCTTTTGAATTCCTTTTCTCATATGTGTAGTCCCATTTGTTGTGGCGTCTGTCACAGCAATTTCCTCAAATGTATTTTAACGTTAGTCGGTGAGCTTATTAGTTATCATTTGTTTGAGTTCCTCATAAACTCCCTATTGTGCAATAATCTATCAGTATATAGATTTCATAGGACAGTTTTTATAACCATTTCTGCACTCAGAGTTTCTTCCCCATATGAGTGGCTCAAATGAGGGCACTGTACCTGAGTTTGGCTTACACTGAGAGTTCTACCATTGCTGGAGGAGACTCAATCTCCTCAGCCATAGCCTGGAGCAAATAGATCACTTCCTGGCAAACCCTGACAAACGGATATGAATTAATGGTGCCCTTTCCACAGAGAGCGCTTTCGTGAGCCTTGGATATGCAGAATGACTAGTCCCAGGTTCTTCCACAGCATGAGGTCTGTGGCCTTAATTTTTGCTCCCGATCATGTGTTGAAAAGCCAACCTCCCATTAAGATATACGGGTGATGAACCTTCTCACCTGCTGTCAAAATTATGGGTTCCCTCTTGATATATGGCCCTTGGAGACGTCGCTTTCTAGTTTTCAAGTTCAGCTTTATGTTTTAAAACTTTATCATGCCCAGCTTTTCCAAGTGATTAATGGAGAGCGTGAAATATCCATCTTGACAAGTCCCTTTTCACTGCCTTGACTCTTTACCTTTTAATCTCTAGGGACGTCCTGACTTTCGCTTTCTTGTTATTGAGCAACCCCATAAGGACACAAATGATTTTTGAGTAGAAACCCCCTGTTGAAACTGTTATATAGTAATAGTTTGGTACAAAAGATCTTTCAAACAAAGGGGGAAAAAGAGAAAGAAAATTGAGAGAGAAGAGGAGGAGGAGGAAGACAGGTAGAGAAGGAAAACAGAAAGAACAAAAGCAGCAGGATCGGGAAAGAAGAAAGTCACAGAGGCAGAAAAGTTTCCGCGGACTAAGAAACTAGCAATCCTCACAGACGTCGTTATTCTCTTACTAAGAGAATTCAAAAGATAGGTTGCATAGGTGTTGCAATCCTACCCTACCAGAGGAGTATTACTAAGGAAATATATGAAAGCCCAAAAAATAATCCATAAATGGATATTCATCTGTCCACCACACTGCGTTGCACCTGATAAGAGAAAATGGGACGTGACCCATTGCTGTCCTCTTTCCCACAACCTTTTCCTCATATGTAATCTATGCAATCTTAGGTTCTCCCTGAAACACACAGATCTCATTCTTGTTTGTTTTCTTTTAGCACTGTCTCGATCAAGTATTGGTAAGTTCCTTTACTTTTCTCCAATTCAATTCAATGTGTTCCCAGGTTTGAATGGCAACAATGGAGGAGATGTCTAATCCCCTACCTCCATGAGCCATGACTGACACTTAGGGGTTGGTGCTTGCAGGGGTTCCCTGTTCTGATACTCCCCAAAATGCAAAATAGCAACAAAAAAATGCCACATAAACTTTTTTGTGTTTCTTTTTAGGAGAACAAAGGGGTAAGTTATTTTTCTCTTTCCCAATTCTAATTCCCTTTGGTGTATCACAGACCTAGGGGTCATGCCCTAACTCTGCCTAGCCTTGTCCCTCATCTTTTCTTCCTTCTCTATAATTGAGCATTTTATCTGAAGCTAATGAGAGCTTTGGAAAATGAAGTCTACTGATTATGAATAAAGAGAAGATTCAAGTGGTTTTAGCTGGCTATAATGGTTTCAGCAAAACAAAATATCTTCTTTCACTCGGAAGTAGGAGGAAGGAAGGAAGAAGGTTGTGAAAAGGGCAGGGAATGAAAGTAAAGGGGAGAATTGTAATTAAATATGCCATGTTTGTTGAGTCCATATTTACAGGTTTTGTAGATAAGAAAAGTGAACTCAAGGGTATTATCTAATTTACCCAAAGACACACAGTTCACAGAAGGTAAAAGTGAGGTTCTACACACTGAGCTTTTGACTAAATCCTGTGCTTCTCCAACTATCCTCAGGACACCATTAAAAATATTTAATTTTTCAATTTAAAATATCTTCCTGAAATAAAAAGTTTCAGGAAATTTAGGACATTATGCATATATAAAAAAATATTACTTCAATTTTTAATATGTAATTTAAAAATGCAAAAAATGTGAATTAATCTAAATCTCAAAATTATTTTGCTAGTCCAATATTGACATAACCGCATCTGATGAATAAGGTTGTTTTATTACACAGATATATAATATGTTACGTAAGAGAGAGATATATGTACATAAGATATATATATGTAAGGTATATATATATCTTTTAAGGTATGCATGTGTGTACATAATGACCTTGGAAAACTATCAAGCTTAATATTTTATTACTGTTATATCAAAACAGGTTTTATTTAGTTGTGCTTTGTTTTCATCCAATTAAGTCATAGAAAGGATAATTTACTACAGGAAGAAAATAAAATATCTTCAGGTTGACATGTGCTAAGTAATCAACTCAGATCTTTAATTTCTTCCATAATATTTCCAGGCCCTGTGGTACATGAGTATGGAATCAAAACATAGCCATTGCTCAGAGGGCTGCAAGAGACATAGTACTTTAAAGGACAAGGGGGCTTGTTAAAACAAAATAAGGAAGAGAACATTTGGAGAAGTTAAAGATAGTTCATAGAAGGTAAAACTGAGGTTCTACACTCTGAGCTTTGGACTAAATCCCGTGCTTGTCCAATCTGCTGATATGAATTCCATACGGCATGGTGTGCTGGGATTTAAGAGAGTAAGAAAGAAAATCAGATTAAGAGTTATACTAATCATTAGGATAATATGCTCCTTAAGATTAGAATTATCTTCTGATGGTGAATAAGGTAAATGGATATGTGACACATACTGGAATTAATCTCAGAGGAAGGTGAGTAATTAGTTATTATATATAGTATTTAGCTGAAAGATACATGGGGCCATTCACCCCTGAAGTTCAATGTACTCTGTGGTCGTAGAGAATGGATGAGGCCCTCTTGAGAGGTCATTCTCAGAGACATCTCAGTGGACTATGGTAGCTTGGGGAAGGGCTCTCATACCAGGAGCACAAAGGGCTTGATTCTATTATTTCTTTGAAAATCTTAAACCAGCATAGTGCCTGAGGCAGAGGAGGCTACGGTCCATCTGTCCCATGCAGGTATATACAGGTATACATAGATAAGGACTCCACTTTGAAACAATATTATAATGATATGTATGGAGTATATGTGTTACATCTTCATAGCAATCCTATGAAGTAGATATTATTATAAATCTTGTATTTAAAATGAATAATCTTAGGCATAAAAAATTAGATAACTTGTGCAAGGGCACACGCCTAGTACGTAGAGGAACAGGATTCAAACCCAAGCATTCTAGCATCTGATCACCCACTGTACTTCATGAAGACTGATCAGGACCTCCTTTCTAAAAAGAGTTCCATGAGAATCATATGCTTTTTAAACCATTAATCCAGACTCTTGTGGGTTTTTGCTATTATTCCTTAGTGTCAACTCCAGGAGCAGTATTTAAGTTTCTTTTCTATTTCTTAATTCAGTAAAGAGACATGTGAGTGAAGAAGAGGTTAAAAAAAAAAAAGTAGTACATAGGACAACTAAAGAAAGTTTTAACCAACACTTACATCTTCTAAGTTCCCTTAAGAGTTTCAACCTTTACAAAGAAAATGTAAATGGCCTTCCTGTTCATCACCAGTCCTCCATGTCTTTCTGGGCCTCTGGGTCACATCACCAAAGTGCAGTACCCTTCCACAATCTGTGACCAGATCACAGGAGAGGGGAGTGAAGAGCTTCTTCCCAAAGCTTCTCTTCAAAGGGGATTAACTTTGATGCCTTTAAACAGCTGACCTCATGAATTTATCTGTGTGTCCATTTAGCACAGTTTACAAGGGAATTGAGCACATTTCTAGTTGTTTCTCTGCCATGAATCTTTGGTATCTGGGGCCCTTACTCTCCCTACCTGCACTTTCCCAGGCAGGCCCTAAATTTAGAAGGAGTCTTTTTGCTTCCCCATTATCCTAGATGTTATTAGCTAAGGCTAAAAGGCCCAAGAAATACAGGACTTCAGTTTGTGGATTTAGACTAAGTGAATCATTAAAAGTTGAGCTGAGCAGAGAATTATTAAATCCTGTCTTTTTAGAGATTGGTTAAATAAGGTTCCAAAAAGATGATGGAAATGATCTAAGATCAAACTTCACGCAGGAATTCAACCTCCAACATAAGGCAAATACGAAAAATGCTCAGCCTTCTTCCACTGAATATAGCGGGGTTCATTCTATAGTAGTTTACATATTACTAATACTGTCATTATTTAATATTGAAAGTTCCACAAACCTTATCTATTATTTAAGTTATCTTATAAGAGGAACACTCCAGAGATTAATTTAAAAAGAGAGAGAGCGTCAATATGTAGGAAAGAAGTTAATTTACTTTTTAAAGGAATATTCCAGAAAGAACAGAAAGAGAAAACTGTTTGCCATACAAAGGAAAGTGCACTGAACTTTGAGTCAGAAAAATTGGAGGCGAAAACTACATATATGTTTTAGCATACTCAGGCATAGACCTTCTCCTCTCTCTGCCTCAGTGAACTTTTTTTATAAAATTGGAACCTTTCTAACATTGCCTCTCTTCAGTTCTTGAAGCTATTTCATTATGGAGAGGAGATTCTCCAAACTGAGAAGAAAGAAAGAAAGAGGGAGGAGTGGAAAATAGGGGAAAGGAAAGATGCTGAATGAAATCAGAATATTGAAAATACAGTAAACCTGGAGACTCTCCTGAGAATTTCACTCCTGGATAGTGTCCAAGGGGGTGGAAGATTCGAGATACAAGTGCGGTAACCCATGTGCCTACTGGGGAATAGAAGGTACAGTTTCTGGAAAGAC